>NW_020229659.1:1200000-1572804 GCF_003227725.1 Camponotus floridanus | reverse complement strand
GTGTATTTCTTATTATTGTATTGTGTGTTATATATATTCTATTTTGTTCTATTGAATGGGTGATTATTATATGTTATTGTTATGTCGTAGTATCGGTCTAATATTATTCGTATGATGAGAAGATGTTATGTTCTGTCTATGTATTATATTCGTATATATCGTATTATGTGTATCTCTGTGTGTTGGTATATCTATTCTATATATATTGATTTATTATGTTGTATGTATATTTCATTTGATATTGTATAGGAAAGAAGTCTGGGATTCTGATAATGTTTTTTGAGAATTTGCAAATGGTGGTTATATGTTGTATTTATTTGTATATTGTATATTGTATGTATATGTATCTATATATAATGTATGTATGTATATTTATATTATTGTTGTTTATTGTTTATATGTTACGTTGTTGTATATTATGTATTATTGTATATTATGTTGTGTTATGTGTTTTATGTATAGGTATGATATATTATTTATTTGTATGTGTCTCAAATGATTGGTTGAGAACTATTGTTACTATCATGAATCTCTATACGTGACGGCAAGGATATTTTGTTGTATGTTCATTTCTGAGTGCAGAATAATCATTTGGATGCACTGGTAATGGCTTCTGTTTAGCCAATTTTCTTCTATCTTATTGTTTATATTATATTTCTTGATTATATTCTCTTATCTCTACACCTAGAAGTCTTGTTTGCTCTTATATCGTTTAGCTGATTCCCCTTCATTATCAGAACGATTCATTTATGTTTTATATAATTCTGTATTATGTGTTTTATTATCTTCTCTTATGTCGTTCTGTATTATTTATATTTCTTCTATATATATTATTAATATAATCATGTTTTATTATTAAATCTTGTGTTATATATATATTTATCTATATATATATAAGTTATGTTATATATATTATATATTATTTATATATTGTGTATATATTAAATATTGTATATATGTATATATTATTTATATTCATTCTATTATATATATATTTTATGTATGTATATGTATTTGTATTGTATATGTATTATATATATGTTATATTGTGTATGTATGTTTATATCTATGTGTGTTATATATATTTGTGTCTAATATCTGTTCTGGAGCATGATTTTTTTTTTTTTTTGTTTGTATGTGTATTATATATATATATCTGGTATTATATGTATAATATGTGTGTGTTGTTCTGATTGTCTATATGTGTTGTACTATGTATATGTGGTTGTATATTATGTATATATATATGTATTGTGTAATAGTATGTGTGTCTGTTATTGTAGTGTGTGTCTATGTCTGTATGTGTTAATATCTATCTATTGGTGTGTGTCTCTCTCTATTGCGGGCGTGTGTTGCATCTCGTCGCACGGCAACGAAAAATTTGGACGTGCGGCGATGGGGGGTAAAAGACAGGGAGCAGTAAAAGCGTTGCCGTGCGAAGCTGTAACAGGATGCATCTTATAGTCTAGCTGCGCGAAACGCGCGTTATTTGCCAATCTTTCTTAATAATTTCTAAATAAATATTGCGAAAATTGCAAAGTGGTAAAGAACTTTCCTGTTCAGTTTATTATGCCCTACCTGCTCATGAATGTTGGCACATATGTATGAAACACCCTGTATAAATTTATATACAAGATGTTCGGCAATGACCGCATAATCTCTCGTGGACTGATAGAGAAAGTCAAACCGAGTAGAAAGTCCTTTAGCATTTTTGTAATTTTTGCAATAATTATTGAGAATTAATTAAAAAAGATTGACATATTTTGACATAAAATACAAATATCTCGTAAGTATTTAATTTTCAATAATCTTACCGTAATACTTTTATGCACAGATAGTGAGACAAATCAATTGGCGCAAAGAAAACGCATAGTTGTCTTGAAAAAATATATGACACTGCATGTTGCAAATTGCATACAATTTTTTAGAGACAACTAGAGGCGTTTTTCTTTGCATCAATTGATTTATCTCACTATTTTGTGCATAAAAGTATTAAGGTAAGATTACTGAAAACTAAATATTTTACGTGATATTTTGTATTTATGTCAAATATGTCAAAATCGCAAAATGGTACAGTACTTTTCTACTTAGAAACCGCTCTACCTGTACAACGAGAGGTTTTTATACTATTTGAGATCCCTGTATAAATCTATATTGTTATCCAAAATATAATATATACATGTAAAATAATAAAATGATCTATGTTCAAATCATGAAGTAAAAACACTTCCTCCAGTCCTATTTGACGCATGTATAATATTTTGAATACAGATGTTTTATGTTTGTTTAGTTTTCATCAACTTTAAGAAATACAAAAATACATGGAATAATTGAAACAAATATATTTATAAACAAATTTAGAATGACAGTTTCATAAGATCAAAGTTACAAATGTAAATAATCGAGGCAAAAAAAAAATGAGCCAAACGCGGATGGTAGTGCATTGAGCTTTGTAGAAAATTAATTTTTCTACGAAGCTAAATGCTGTGCACAAGGCACAAATTTTCTTGGTACATTACCAAGCATATAATTTAAATGTTCTCCACTCGAAATGCAATTTAAATATTTTTACTATTACAGTATTAAACATATTATGTCCTTACTTGTTTGTAATTGATTATGTCTCAATTTAATTTTTGCCGGTAAGTGGATGATGTTTCAGGAAATTCTAAATCCCAAAAACCTGTACAAAAATTTCACGTTTTATCATATATATGTATTATGTATATATATATGTATTATGTATAACATATGGAAATACACAACACTTATGGGTACCTTCTGGTGTATTTGGTCTTTCGTATCTATGTCGGTGACGCGAGACTTGATTTTTCCGTTTCTTTAACTCTTCTCCCATCAACGACAAATTCTTATAATACTGAAAAATAAAAACAATATTAGAAATTAATTTCTTTTTTTGTAAAAAAATGTGCTTTATGCAATTATATGTATATTATTTGTTAATCTATTACCTGTTTGCATTCCCAGCATCCCAGCCATCTATTTTTGCTTTATCCTTTGCGTCGCATATTAAGTTGCTCTGGGATGTTTTTTCTTTCTTCTTTTCCTGCAAATAATTTTTTATTTTATGTATCAGATGGGCAAAGAAAATTACATTAACTTGTATTAAAAAATATTTACCTGTCTTTCTTCAGTAATATTTCCACAGGTAGTCTATTCTCCGTATCACATAAATTGATGTCATTCCTCTTTAATTTCTCTTTTAAACGTCTAGCTCTATTACATCTACTCTCTGTAGGACTGAGCTCTATTACATCACCCTCGACAGTTTCATTGGTGCTTGAAGTATTACTTTTCGAAGTAACAAATACTTTTTCTAGAGGAATATCACTTATGGAATTTTCTTCTGTTTTTGGCAATATGCTAGCTGGTTTATTTGGCAATAATATCTTCTTTTCGTTGTGCTTTGCTAGTTGAAACACAAGTCGAGATTGCTTCATCAGATTCTTGTCATATGTTCTAGGATATCCACGGAATAATATTGATGGACTTCTTGGTGGACTGGTAATTTTCTTGTCAGAATCGATGAAACTCGTATTCAATGTATCTAATCCCAAAAAAGGTCTATCAATTTCTACAGAAATACGTTTTTGTATCATTGTTCTTCTTTTTCATGCGCTTTTGCATAGTAAGTTATTGATTCGTCATTGATGAGCTAATAAAAAATACATTGTAAAAATAAGAGTAAAGAATTGTAACTTATAGTAACGTATGAGTGCAGTGTGAGTAGCAACAAAATGTAAAGATACAATTTTGCTTACCTTTTTACATTCATTACCCACGGGCACATTCACTTCACTGTCAGTTAATTTTAATGTCAAAAGTCTGACTCAAACTTATGAATGTTATGTATATCAAGCACGGAAATACTGTGAATCCTGCACTGTACGTATATGGTATACAGCGAAGTTATATATTAGGTATATATTAGTGGGATTATCTGTTAGGAAGCAGTTTCGAACATGTTTATTAAACAATTTTAACTCTAAATGACTTCAATAACACGCTCTTAAGCTATGGACCTCGAGTCATTGGACACCCTGTACATAAAATTAACAATTTTTACAGTAACAAATATTATGTTGTTATATTCCTATTTTGCAATAAAATGTAAAAAGAAAAATATTTTTTATGTAATTTTTACTGTAAACGTACCATGTATAATAAATAAATCCCCACACATTAAAAAGCATATTCATAATTAAAAAATTTTTAAATTCTAAAGAGGACCGCTCCCTCATGTGAATAATAAAGATGTATGAAATATGTACAAAAAAGAACAAAAATAATCTTTTCCATAAATCAAAAGTAAAAATAGCGTAAAAACAAAACATTAAATAATTGAAAAATCTATTATTAAAAATTTATAGCAGCTACTACAAACTTATATATGTCAGTGCCTTCATTATTGCTACTATTATCACTTTTATCGGTTTCAAAAAATGGCATTCTGTAACATTTTGTTACAACATTTGTTAAAGGTACAATTTCATTATTAAGTAATTCTGAACATAAAAAAAATTCAACTTTATCAGATAAAATGCCAACATCATAAAAATGTTTAACGTATTTAAATTTTTTTACAATAAAATAATATTGTTCATCCGCTATAAGAATATTTTGAATCAAACAAATTGATGAACATTTCAAAAGACAACAGTTATTGTTAAGACGAAGACTAAAAATCATGTTATTGTATTCTAATTTTCTATATTGCTTACAAAGAAGAAATATTTCATTTTGAATTAATGGACCAGATTCATGTGATTGTGATACTCGAATGTGATTATTCATTGTCAACTTTTCATAGTGTATTGATTGTCCATGATATTCACTCATTCTTCGAATAAACTGCTGCAAAGGAAGATGTGGCTTTCTGATATATTTTCTGATAAATGGAATTTTATTCTCAAATGGAAAAGTAGAAATGGTGTCTAAGGGTCCGAATCTTTTGACATCTTCTGTTAAATGTAACAAGCCATGAATGTTGTAAGATATAAAATCTTTGCCGTAAATATTCTCAGATAATAAAACAAATTTTTTTAATGCAATATCAGAGAAATGCAATAATTTTTGTGAATATGTTGAAGATATTAATATACGTATTGATGTATGAAGCAACAAGAAATGCAAATAAACATCTTCTTGCAATATTCCACTTAGTACAACAGGACTTGTATATAGTAAGAATTGTCGGAATTCTGTGGCTTTATAATCTCTCCAATCTTTCAAAGATCTTGGTGGTCGAGAAAATTCTACCGGACAATATTTCTGTATACTTTCCAATCTTGAAGATATCAAGTCAATATGTCTAGCAGATAATTTAGCGGATTTTGTAAAATTTCCAATCAACCATGCTTTACAAAGTCTTTTTACCACGCCTAGACACACTAAATGCATGTAATCAAATGGTACTTGAGATACCATATTTAATGGAATTTGTAACAGAGGACTAATTATCTCATTATTATGATGATTACTATATATCCATTGTGCGTATTCATTATCTGTACGAGGCTCATGAATTGTACCAAGGAAAGACATTACTCCATTTAAATAAAGACCTGAAACTCTACATTTAGAACAAGGATACTTGGCATTGTGAGCTTTATGATTTAAAATAAATGCTCTAGCAGGAGCATCGGCTATAAAACTCCTATAAATAATAGGTATTAATTTATTTCGATAAACAATACCTCTAGCATTAGAAATTTTTTTTATTTCTTCAATAAAATATTTAAAAAATATATTTGGATTATTAGGTTTTTTATAACCTTTGTATATTCCAACTATTCCAGGACTATTATCAGTTATATTGTAAATTCGAAATTGAATAGGCCAAATTTGAATTTTTCCATTACGATGTAATTGTGCTCCATCAGTACTAATATCTATCTCTAAGGAAAGTGGAATTGCATGAGAATGCATGTTAGATAATTTTGCAATAATAGATACTTCGAAGCCAATATGAACATATTCTCCATCTTCAAATTTTACAATTTCTCCAGTATTAGAAGGAGTCTTTAAAAGAGTGCGTACATCCTTAGGTAAATATGAAAAACAAGAATGAGAAATTAATACTTTTAATATTGCATTTCCCTGAACATGAGTGAAATTATTTTGAACGAAACAAGAAGCTAATTGTTTTTGGAAATTATCAATTATTTCAATATTGTTGTCGTCAGAATAATCACATTCTTCATCAGTATAATTACGGTTAATCCTAACATCCTCATCAGAATCTATTTCAGAAAATTCCGCATTAGATTCTTCATTTTGAAACGGAAATAATTCATTATTCGAAGAATTTACATCTAAACATAAAGATTCATTGCACATTCCATCTTTTGTATTCACTTGAAACAGATAATCATCTACTGATCTTGTATTGTATGTTTTTTCATGTATCGTTCTGTTATGCTCATTTTCCTTGATTGCTTTCTTTATTCGCTGTTGTTGACGAACAGAAAGGCAATTAAATGGCTTCTGAGATGGACGATCATAAATCGTCTTCATTGTGGAATAATCTCTAGGCTGTAATTTATAAATAGTCTAGTTTATAAAATTTTTAAAAATTTATAACTAAAATTCTCTAAAGTTTTCAAATATATTGTATTGCAGATTACATTAAGGCAGGAATCAGTTTAAAGAAGAACTACAGCTTCTATTGAGAATTAAATATAATAAAAGAAAATATTAAAATATAAAAATCAGAACTGAAAACGTCGATAAACTCGGATTATTATTACATATAGCTTAATTGCATCACCTATTCTTTTTATGAAAATAAGAATACGAAACAAAACAATACAATATAAAGAATACAAAAAATACAAGAAAATGATTGCAAATTTACTGAAAATATATAGTTATATTTTTCTATCTTAAATTTTATAAGTAACAATATAAAAGAAAATATGACATATTTTATAATTTTAATTTATATATACATATATATACTTTCAAAAACATATATATATATATATATGTTTCAGAAACATCGAGCCAACGCTTGTGAGCAGGTAGAGCGAACCAAACTGAGTCAAAAAATCATGTACCATTTTGCAATTTTCGCAATAATTATTGAGAAATTAATTTAAAAAGATTTGACATATTTTGACATAAAATACAAAATATCTCGTAAAGTATTTAGTTTTTAATAATTTTACCGTAATACTTTTTTGCACAGAATAGTAAGACGAATCAATTAGTGCAAAGAAAACGCTTAGTCGTCTCTAAAGAAATTGTATGCAATTTGCAACATGCAGTGTCATACATTTTTTCTTCGAGACAACTATACGTTTTCTTTGCACCAATTGATTTGTCTGACTATTCTATGCATAAGAGTATTACGGTAAAATTATTAAAAACTAAATACTTTACGAGATATTTTGTATTTTATGTCAAAATATGTCAAATCTTTTTAAATTAATTTCTCAATAATTATTGCAAAAATTACAAAATGGTAGAGAATTTTTCTACTCGATTTGACCTTCTCTATCTGCCCATGAGAGATGGGGCGATTATTACCGGACACTTTGTATAATTCTCTTAAGTCATATTAAAGATTCAATACTTTATCTTTCAATATATCATACAAATTTATTTCATATATGTGTAATCATTTGAAATCATAAGAAATTATGACAAAATATAAATTATGTAATAATAATAATTATGATTATAACATATAATAATGCATGTTCTTCGTAACAAAATGTTAAGGCAATTGAAACACCGTATATGAAGCTCACATAAGCATATAATAGATTGCCTGTATTGTGGAAATCGGTTTTCAAAAATGCACATGCCACACATGCATATATCGTTCAAAATATAAATTATAAGGTCATTGAGACGCAAACGTAAGTATTTTTCACCTTAAATACTATTTTCTTTATTTTCTTCATATTTCCAGTATAAAAATAACACAAATAATTTGTATATATTTTTATATTATTTTATTCTACATTAAATCTATACATTACTTTTATATAAATTCCTGTCATTTTTAAATATTTTCTTATACTATAAATTATATGCATAACTAGCAGTTTTTAATTTTTGAATGTTTTATAATTTTGTTAAAAATAGTAATAAATTTAATTGTGTAATTATATAATTTATTAATAATATTTTATATAATTTATTGTAGAATTAAATTCAAAATTCAAAAAAAAAAAAAACTAAAACTTTATAAAATTATAAAACATTCTACAATTACAAACAGCTATATACAATTAATAGGAATTATAACAATTATAGGAAAGTTTATAAAAATAACAGGAATTTATATAGAAGTAATGTATAGAATAAATGTAGAATAAAATAAAATAAAAATATATACAAATAATTATAATTTGTTTTATGCTGAAAATATGAGGAAAATAAATAAGATAGTATGCAAGGTAATATATATAATATATAATATATTATTACATATACAATATGACAACTGTCATAAAGATTTTTTTGTATATTTATTTTCTATGCAATAATGTACTTGACAAAAACATGACATCTGTACACAGAGAAAATTTTATATTACATATATTCTATGGTGCCGCACTAACCTGTGACTAACCAAGAAATTATAAGTTTAAGTGCTATGGCGACAAAGTGTCGCCATAGTAAATAAATTTATAATTCCTTGATGGTCCACAGTAGCACGACATCATAGTAATATGTAATATAAAATTTTCTCCGTGTAGGAATATGACATTTGAAGAATTATACTTGTCCCTGTGCTTTATCGAAAAATTATATAAAATATATAAATAATAAAAATGTTTGTACACTTTAAAACACAACATATAATTATAATTATAATCACGACATTAAACATGCAATATTATATTTCTTGCAATAATCCGCAATCGATGTAATCCCTCGAGTGACAGACATCAATTGCTGCAGATATATTTGACAATAAAATAGTTTTTTGCCATGTACATTATTTTTCTAAAAACACTTATACAGAAAAACACACCATCCAAAGTACAACTGCATGATTTTAACTTGTAAATCGTTATACAATTGAAAATAAGGTTAACAGTATATGAATCCAATATTATTAAATACATTTACCTTCAATTAATTATATCACCTTCAATTAATTATATTTACCTTCAATTAATTATATCACCCCAAGCTGGAAATAACAGAATAAATATCTGTAAAAGAAAGTAATAATTAATCCCCGTAATTATAAGACATATTAAAGCTCTCAACAATAATAGAAAAATAATACCGTGATAATATAATAAGAAATTACGAATTGTAAATTAAAATTTGAATACAATAAAAATATCATTGAAATTATATCTTATTTAGAAGGACGCTGTGAAAGTGTGAAGTTATAATAAGGATTTCATATAATAATGTTAAAATATTTAGTATTATCTAAAATGCGCGTACTTACCAGCGAAACAGTATTCAAAACGTGCAGTCTAATGCAGGTGTCACAAATATATAAAATATGTAATAAAACGCGTAATAAAAGTAAATAATTATAACTAATGCACACATGGCACAGCACGAGGCACGAGGCACAATGGCACAAAGCGTTATAGTCAGGTTAGGGTTAAGGGCCTCGCACATGAAATGCATAACAGAACATAAGCGTAGCATAAGACCGTTGGACCAATGAGCATCGAGCATCCAGCAATATGGCTTTATGCTCGAAGCTTATTGGTCCAACGATTTTATGTTATGCTTATGTTCTGTTATGCATTTTATGTGCGAGGCCCTTTAGGCGGAGAGTACGCACTGCCGCGGATGCCATAAATTTTGAAAATTTGTTTCTGCTTACAACAAATAACAAAAATTAATATATTACCTCATATACATGCATAATAAATTTAAATGTTAAATGTTACATTTAGAAAAAAATATGTATATTTTTATTATTGAAATTTATTAATTATTTAAATTTATTATTTATGGTATATGACATAATAAATTAATTTTTCTTATTATAAGTAAAAACAAATTAATTTTCAAAATTTATTATAAAGTTATAGATATATGTAATATATAAATTTATATATATATATATATATATATATATATATATATATATAATAAAATTGTATGAAATGTATTTTATTACTTATTAATTTAAATATACAGGGTGTCCCACAACTACCGCCCAATATTTTTATAATATATTCTTGAGATAAAATAGAGTAAAAAACCTTAATACAAAAATATCGAGGCTACAATAGTTTTCGAGTTAAAAGCGATCAAAGATTGCCAATGAGATTGTGTAGAATCGGCGCGCTCAGGCCCGTAACGCGTACTACACGGAAGCGCGTATCGATCGGTCAATGCTGATTGTTACTGTTATTGATTTTTACGGATCAGCAGATATTCATCAATCAATTAATATTAAAATATTACTTATAATAGAAAATTATATTTCTTTTGATGAAATTTTTAATTTTTCAAAATAATCTAAATAATTGTTTTTAAGATATACATTTAATTATAATTATTAACGTAATTTTATAATGAGAAATTATTGAATAATTTGCGTCTTTTAATGTATGATTATTAATATCAATTTATCAGTATTTAAATTAGACGATCGTCTTGCGACTAACGTAGAACCAGCCTAAGACGCGCAAACTGCGCGCAAGAAATGTTATCTGGGTGCCTGCGTCCTGCGTGCACTGCGCGTTCAGGATATGTCCGTTTGGACACAACGACTGCAAGCAATTTACGAGCAAATATGGTATCCATTTGCATGTGATTCGCTGGTGTACATGAGCTTAACCAACTTGCGGGCAAAACTCACGCAAACCGCGTACACAGTTTATATACATAAGACGCGCAAACTTTGCGCGCAAGGAATGTTATCTGGGTAAACGTGTCTTATCATTCTGTTTGATTTTGATGAGTAAAGCAGAAAGGCTTCATAATATCTATTAAATAAAAGCTGTATTTAATCATAGTATTTGCCTGTTCTTCATTCTGCTACAATTTAATACTCCCACTATGATGCTCAAAAAGGTAAATAATAAAAAGTGATAATCATTCGATTTACTTGCTTTTAAATTACATATTGTGCAATTTTTCTAACTTTATTTCATTATATTAATTTTCTAACTCTATTGAATATTTTATTTATAAATAGAGACTGATATAGGTCAATACTTCAATATATCCATCTCATTTCACATATGAAAATGTAACAAATTGCATTTGCAAAGAATAGATCTTACAATAGCTATAATAATTATGTGATTTCTTGAATAAATTTTTTATATGTTTGATATCATGTTCATACAGCTTGATATTAAATTTCAGATATTCACTCCAACAGTATACAAAACAATGGTACGTTCATACTCAGCAGCTGCTGAATCCGTCCAAGGATATAATTTTGGTTAGTATATATATTTGAGAATAAATTTTTTTTCTTTTGAGTAAGAAGAATCTAGTTCCTTATTTTTAAAGCAGTTTTTAAGGTTACAAATAATATACTTTAAGTATGGAATCGCATAAGCACTTGAAGACTGATTATTTGAATATATTTGAATATATTTGAATATATTTATTTAAGTTTTTTCAAGAAAATAAAATTGTTATTTTATATACAATATTATATAGTAGAATATTAAATATCAGAGAGATGAATATTAAAGATTAAAAATCTGAAATAAAATTTGTTTTATTAACATTATTGTTTTTCAATATCTTAATTTATTTTTTTATAGATAAGTTATTCAAAATATTTAATTTTAATTTAAAAATAAAACTTTTAACACTTTTGTGAATTTTGTATATATTTTTTTTCAATAACACACATTATATATGCCTTACAATAAATCAAATATAAACATACTTACATACATACAGGGTGAATCATAATGGTTGTAACAACCTTTTACCATTAGAAATCAATTATCGACTGCAACTGTAATCAATCGAATAATTCATAGATGACAGCTGCTTGGATCGACCGTGTCTGCAGTAACGTACAAGCGAGTTAAATACTGTGAATCAAATAATATACATATTCTATGCATACTTTTCTAATATATTTAACTCTTTTATGTACATATTTTTCTTTCTACACGGTTTTTTTCTAATAACGCGATTTCTTATTATTGTGAAATGTATCTGTCACATAAAAAGAGATATCTTTTGCATTCGTGTATTTTTTAATACGATTTTTTTTAAATAATGGTATTTTAATACATAGAATTTGACGGCGATTTTTTCCATTCTTACACAAATCATTTTAACGTGTAAAAAGAGTTGGATTGGTAAACGATACAAAAGTATTCTTTTTTTATAAAAAAAAAATGCGTAATTCTACTTTCTACAAGAAATATTCTGCTGTAGATATTAAGAATGTAAAAGTTATAACTTAGAAAATTAATAATAAGCAGAATAATTCTTGTAGAAAGCAGAATTACGCATTTTTTTAATAAAAAAAGAATACTTTTGTATCTTTACCAATCCAACTCTTTTTACGCATTAAAATGATTTGTGTAAGAATGAAAAAAATCGCCGTCAAATTCTATGTATTAAAAAATCATTATTTAAAAAAAAATCGTATTAAAAAATACACGAATGCAAAAGATATCTCTTTTTATGTGGCAGATACGTTTCACAATAATAAGAAATCGCTATTAGAAAATCGTTATTAGAAAAAAACCGTGTAGAAAGAAAAATATGTACATAAAAAAGTTAAATATATTAGAAAAGTATGCATAGAATATGTATATTATTTAATTCACAGTATTTAACTCGCTTGTACGTTACTGCAGACACGGTCGATCCAAGCAGCTGTCATCTATGAATCATTCAATTGATTACAGTTGCAGTCGGTAATTGATCTCTAATGGTAAAAGGTTGTTACAACCATTATGATTCACCCTGTATATTATTTATAAGCATACATTTTATTACTTTGTGTAAAGAATTTTATCCATTTTATCTTTATTCATTTTTATCTAAAAATCTGCAAAAATAAATGATATATTTATATTTTCATTTATTTTATTTATTTCAATTATTTTATTTATTTCATTTATTTTATTTTTTTCAACAGGTGAAAAATACAATTTTTTTAGATTTTAATTTCTGTGACAAGAAATTTTATAGTTATATAGAAAGATATCTACATTATTATATATATTACCAATAAGAATAGAAATTATTATTATTCTCTTACATATAAATGTTGTGTAAAACATTGCAGATTTACATATTGTCCTATATTACATATATATTTGTATTATATTATCTACATGAATCATTATTATTTGATTAAAAAAGCACTTTTTTATTGAATTGTTAGAATTATCTGATACTCAGAGAGAAATGCAAGACCTAGCCCGGAAATTTGTTAAAGAAGAAATTATCCCAGTAGCTGCAGAATATGATAGAACTGGAAAATATCCATGGGATGTAATCAAAAAGGCATGGAGCCTTGGTCTTCTGAATAAACATATTCCACAACATTGTGGTATGTTTGACCTTGTTTGATATATTTACAAAGTCAGGAATAAAAAATGATATATCTAAGAATAATATAATCTGTCAATGTCAAAATAAGATTAAAAATTATTTATATTGCAGGTGGTTTGGAAAGTGGTAATTTCGATGGTTGCCTGGTTACAGAAGAATTTGCTTATGGTTGTACAGGAATAACAACTGCAATAGATGCTTCAAGTCTTGGAGTTAGTTTTTATATTTATTATACATACTTCACTTTCTTTGTCATATTAAATTTCATGAAGATATTTCCTAATCAAGGTACTTAATATATTAAGACAAGATATTGAAACTTTTTGCTCTTATTTATTCAGCAAACTCCAGTCATCATAGCTGGAACCAAGGAACAACAAAAAAAATATCTTGGAAGACTTGTAGAGGAGCCACTTGTTGCGGTGCGTCAAGTTTGCAAATACATTTATATATTTAAATATTTTTCTGATGTAATGTATAAATTATATAAATATTATTTTAATTATTATAAATATTATTTTTTTACAGGCATATTGTGTTACTGAACCTGGTGCAGGCTCTGATGTAGCAGGCATTAAAACTAAAGCTGTGAAGAAAGGGAAAGAATGGATAATTAACGGCACAAAAATGTGGATTACAAATGGCGGTGTTGCTAATTGGTATATAATAATATATTTAAATATCTAACATTAATTTATAGGGAACGTTTATTTTTTTAACATAATCTTTCATTATATAGGTATTTTGTATTGGCGAAAACAAATCCTGATCCAAAAGCTTCAGCTAGTAAGGCTTTTACAGGTTTCATCGTAGAACGTGACAGTGATGGTTTAACTCCAGGTCGTAAGGTAACCATAGATAATAATTTTTTGTTATCTTATTTCAATGTCTTAATGTAAATTTTTATTAGTCTGTATTAACTTTTTCATTTCTTGAAGGAAATGAATATGGGACAAAGAGCAAGTGACACACGAATGGTAACATTTGAAGATGTTCGTGTTCCTGAGGAGAATGTATTATTGGGAGAAGGTCAAGGTTTCAAGATAGCTATGAAAACTTTTGACAGAACTCGAGCAGCGGTATATATTTCTATTCATAACATTCTTTAGATATTGAATGAATTCAATGTAAAAGTTCAATGTTTACAAATTTATCTTCAAATTTATATTATAGGTTGCAGCCGCAGCTGTTGGTTTAGCTCAGAGAGCTCTGGATGAAGCAACGAAATATGCATTGGAACGCAAAACATTTGACAGACCGATAGCAGAGCATCAAGCTGTTGCTTTTATATTGGCTGATATGGCTATTGGTGTTGAAACTTCCAGAATGTCATGGATGAAAGCAGCTTGGGCTGCTGATAAAGAATTATCAAACGCTACAATGCTCGCAAGTATTGCAAAATGTTATGCCGCTGATGTAGCTAATAAATGTACTACCGACGCTGTACAGGTGAATACAGTAATTTATATTTCTTCTCTGCTCTCTAATAAAAATATTTGAAAAATATATACATATATGTCCCTTACATCTTATTGCACACAATAATTTTCTTTTTCAGATTTTTGGCGGTGCAGGATTTAATTCCGAATATCCAGTAGAAAAACTTATGCGTGATGCCAAAATCTATCAAATATACGAAGGTACTTCGCAGATTCAAAGGTTGATTATATCACGTGCTCTTTGCAGTGAAGCTAAACAAAAAAATAATTAAGAGAAATAATCATATTATAAGAAATTAGAATACAAGATGTTTAAATATTTTCATAGGAAACTTTACCATGTAGAGTTAAGAAGCAAATTTGATATTCTTTTTTAAATTTTATAATGAAATTTCAATTCGATATATTTTGTCTATAAATTTATCAAAATGTGAAGAATGATATATTTTTATATTTTTGTAAGTGTCTGTACGCCGCAATTATATTTGTCTTTAAATAATCTATGTAAAGTTTAGACATGAATATTTAAATGATACAAGATGATATATATATTAAGATATAAATTGGAATACATATTAAGATATATAATATATATTAAGATATAATTTGTATGGTGCGTTTTTATTTGAAAAGTATATTGTAAATATTAAAATGAAAACTGTAACTGCAGAAATATGTATTTTTATCATGTCTTCACATATCCTTATATATATATGGATATATATGTATATTTCATTTATATTAGATTCTTTAAACAATTTGATACTTATTTCTTTTATAAAAAAATTCTACTAGTATATTTTGCATATACAATAGTTTATGTTTATACAAACCCAATTTTTATTAGATTTTTTAAAAATAATTTATTATAATTTTAATAATTCATTATATTTAAAAGAGAAAGATTTTAGTAAGACATTTAAAAAATAAGCGATCAATAGGCTGTATTTAAAGAAAAGCAAGAAAAAAAAATTCGGAAATCTCACTTTTTCAGTTTTCATTTATCAACAATTTCAAAGTTTACATGTGCATACAATTTCCAATATTGTTGCAGAGATGTATTTTTTAATATTTATTGCGTTTTTACTGAAATATTCCAAATTTTGTTAATCGAAATGATTTACTTTTGGCAGAGAATTTCGCCTTGTGACAGATAACTTCATTAAATTATATTTAATATCTTTTTAACCAGTTAGTACTTGTATAATATTATTTGATCAAATATTTCCTCTGTATCTAAACTTTTGCAAATTTTAAACAAATTCTGAACATTATTTCCATGTGTTTTTGAATCGACGTGATTATACGTCTCCCATAAAAACACATGTGAATTCGATGCAAATTAAAATCCTTATAACTTGTGAACGTTTTAGTGAATCAATTTAAAAATTGTATTGAAGATTCCAAACATATGTAAGGACATTCTGTACAATTTTCATTAAATTCTCAATATTTTGATAATAGGTACACAACATTTTTAAGGGAAGAAAATTCCCAGGTAGAACATGAAATTCATAATGACATCATTATAAGGGCCACCTAAAAGTCATTTTAGAAAAATCATAATGATCGCATTTGATATACTTTTGGCAATGTTTTGGTGACTTATTTTTGACTTATTAAACAATTCCAGCGAATTCTGTTGGAGAATATATATACTTCACGTATGAAATCTCAAGAATCAATTATAATAATATCATTTTTTATATATATTTTATATATATTACGCAATTACTTGTTTATTTAATTATTCATGTATATTTTAATTATATTTAAGTAACATAATCTTTTTAAAATTATATAATGCGATTATGAAACTTAAAAATTTATAATTCTTTTTGTCATCTTTAACTCATATTTTAATCATTTTTGTTCAGGTAACTTTTAAGTGATAAATAAAATCATGACGACGTCATAATGATATTATGAGTTTCATGTTCTACCTGGGTAATAATAACATTTTTTATATATATTACGCCATTACTTGTTTATTTATTTAAGCAACATAATCTTTTTAAAATTATCTAATGCGATTATTGAACTTCAAAATTTATCATTCTTTTTGTCATTATGAGTTTCATGTTCTGGATAATATCATTTTTTATATATATTACGCCATTACTTGTTTATTATTTAAGCAACATAATCTTTTAAAAATTATCTAACGCGATTATTGAACTTCAAAATGTGTAATTCTTTTTGTCATTATGAATTTCATGTTCTACCTGCATAATAATATCATTTTTCGTATATATTACGCAATTACTTGCTTATTTATTTAAGCAACATAATCTTTTGAAAATTATCTAATGCGATTATTGAACTTCAAAATTTATAATTCTTCTTATCATTATGAGTTTCATGTTCCTGGGAACACCATATCATTCCTCATCGAAGCATCATCGTGTTTCAAATCGAGCGCGCTTTCGCGGCAGAGGGCGCCGCGGGCGCCGAGTGCGTTAGTCAAGTGCATTGTTCGTTGAAAAACGGATTACGCCGCGTTATGTCCGTCGAGTCCTAGTTTTTTTTTTCACGCGGGGCACCCTCGCTCGAATATTCGCGCGCGACGCGACGAGTTATGCAACGTGCGCCGCGTAAGGACGGCCCGCGCCGGCCGTTCGGACATCGCGGCAGCTGACCTACTTCGAGCCCGAGCCATCGGTCGTATCCGACACGGCGGCGGTGGCGGCGGCGGCGGCGGCGGCGACGGCGACGGCGGCGACGGCGGCGACGGCGGCGGCGGCGGCGGCGGCAAATCGACCGCCCCTGGTGGAGAGGAGGAGAGGAGGTAGGTGACAGGCGGGCTCGCTCTCGGCCGAAAAGAATCGGCGAGAGACACACGTGGATTTACGAGATTTACAGGAGATTAGAGAGGAGGGGAGGGGGGACGACCTGTCTTTTTGGAAATTGCGTCTTTCCGCCCGCGAGAGCCGAGCTCGATGGGGCCAGTGCCGTAGACCCCCGGAACTGGCCGGGGGTGCCGGCTCGTTCGCGAGACGAGAGTTCTCTCTCTCTCTCTCTCTCTTTCCGAAAGAAAGAGAAGATCCGATGGCGCGTCGTCTGAACGAGCGAGGTTGCGCTTCCGCGATTAGGTTTTCCCTTTCGTTCGGCCACTGCCGTATCACGTTAGGTGGATAGGCGCCCCTCGCGGCACCTCGACCCGATAACGTCGTCGATCGCGGATCGGGAGCGAACGCTTCGCGCGCAGTCGACGATTATCGCGCGCTCACGTGACACGCGGTCCGGGCTCCCCTGCGCTTATCGCGGTCGTCCGTCTTCGGGGCTCGCGTTTCCCGCCACGAAGGCGAAAACGGAAGTCGTGTATCCGCGATAATCCGGTCTCGACGAGGGCGCGCGGAGGAGAGGAAGAGGGAAGACGGACGGAGCCGGGACATGCCGCGCGTGGCGGCTCTCGCTACGGCCCTGACAGCTCTCGCGCTGTCAGAGCGCGACAGTGCGCCGGACGCTCGCTTGACTAAGGGAGTGCCCGTGCCGATGCAAAGTGTAAGTGAAGTGGCCTACAGACCTACATTTGTCTAACGTTCCATTTTTTCACGGGAGGTTAACAGACACGCGCGCGCGCCGACTCCTCCATTTTTTCCCGTCAGCGTGTGGCGGGTGCGTGCGCGGTACGCGATGCCGTCGTCCCGTGATACACCGACGTACGACGGCTGACGACGGACGGTGGATAGATAGATAGATAAAGAGAGAGCGAGAGCGAGCTAGCGAGCTGAACCGAAGCGGCGGTGCAGTTTCGATACGCTTCGGACACGGTGCGGGGAGAGAAAGAAAGAGAGAGAGAGAGAGAGAGAGCGTGCGCGAGTGCGACAGAGAGAAGAGCGCGAGAGGGAAAGCGCGAGCGAGCGAGAGAGAGAGAGGGAGAACGAAGCGCGCGCTCCCGCGGAAGAGAGAGAGAGCGCGAGAGAGCACGTAAAAGAGTGTAGGTGTTCTTTGGAGGATAAGTGCGCGCGGGGAGGAGCGAGGAGGAGGGGGGAGTCTCGCCTGGCCGTCCATCCGTCCGTCCGTCCGTCTGCTGGCACACACGGGGGCCGAATGGCTGCGAGGACAGGGGAGCGCGGGGGTGAGCCCGCGACGACGATCCTCGACAACAATGCACCCGGCATCGCCGCGACGACGGGCCCTCTCGCGGAGTCGTCCGCGTCGTCGTCGTCGTCGTCGCCGTCGGCGTCGTCCTCCTCCCCCGCCGTGGTGGCGCCTACGGTGATCCTGACGGAGAGCGCCGGTGGCCTGTCCTTGACGGGATCGTCCCAGCAGCAGCAGCAGGGTCTGCATCATCAGGTACACCAGCAGCATCAGCAGACGCGACAGCGAGTCAATCTGATCGCCGACGTAGCCGCCACCGATGTCCCAGGTAACCTCAACGATTCTCTCCGGGGCCTTTGTTATCGTTAACGAGCCGCTTGCCTGCCCCCCCCCCCTCTTCCTCCCTCTTCCTCCTTTCGGCTTCGCTCGCTGTTCTCGTCTATCAATTTCTGCCCCTCTCTCTCTCTCTCTCTTTCTCTGTCTGTCTTTTTTTCTTTCTTTCTTTCTCCCCGCGCTTTTTAGTCTCGCACTCTCCGTCTGCCAGCGTTCCCCCCTCTCCTTTTCCCCCTCCCCTCTCTCTTTCCTCGTGTCTCGGGTCCTCCGTCGTCTGTTGCATCGCGCTGGTCCGAATGAATGGATGCTCGATCCACTCCCGAATCCGCAGATACTTGCCAAGTTTCCTCCTTTTTGGATAAACACGCGCGGAGGGAAATTAAAGGTCCTTCGGGACGTAAATGTTCTCCAGGACGTTCGTCGTAGTCTTGATTAGAGGTAAACTCGCCCGATGCGCCCCGTCGTCCGATTTGATTCGATTCCGAGTGCTCCCGGTGACGATTACGCCAACTTGACGGGCGGGAAACGCGATCCCTCTCTCGCATAATTTATTCCTACGCTTTGACAAGTGCAGTTTCACACACACGTAGCGGGGTTTTAACGGCGCAACAGGCGTTTCCGAGGAAATCCCTCACGAGTCGAAACTGTGTTCGTCGTCTCGAATTTAGAACAGACAGCCTTCGAGCTTTTTTTTTATTTTTTTCTTTTTTTTTTCTTTTATGAACGCTACTCTGCTGGTTGCACCGACCCTTCGCGGGCAAAATAGCGGTTCGTCGAAACGAGACTCGTCTTTATTTACGTCGACACTGCCCCTCTCCTTTTTCCCCTCCGTCTGTTCCTCTCTTCTGTCCCTTTCTCTCTCCCTCTCTCCCTTGTCTTTGCGCCTTTTCCGCTCTTCCTTTCCCTTTCCTCTGTCGCAGCGAAAGATTGCGAGACAAGTTTTTCTGACACAATACCATACAGGCACGATTACCTCTTTTCGAGGCTCCTTTTCTCCCCTCCTCGTCGCTCTTCTGCTCCTTTTTCGACCGCGCGCAGCTTCTTCCTTTCCTTCTTTCTTTCTTTCTTTCTTTCCTTCTCTCTGTGTTTATTCATTGAGACGAAACGAGCTCGGATATTCCGCGAAGCTCGTTTGCAAAAATATTCATCGGGTTGGCCACGAAAACTCTGCTAAATATTTAAAAAAAAATTGAGTAGACTGGGACAAGTGGTGAGTCCTTTCGAATTAATTCGAGTATAAAGGCTATGTACGAAAAAACGGAGTTGATTGTTTCCTCATTAAAATAATTGAAGAGATATTTTTTTGAGGAAAATATGCGAAAATTGAAAATGTTTGTTCAATCTATGCTAAAGTTGTGAATAAATTTATCAAACAAATTTTTTTTCTTTTTTTTTCTTTTTGCATCCCATACTTCCATTTGTCCCAGCTTATCCGTCCACTTATATAATCACCCCATAATCGTTCTAGCAAAAGTTAATTGGAGAATGATTTATGTTTTCAAGCGCTTTTCTTCTGCTATGTAATATTTTCATTGTGCTATTTGCTTTTTTGTCACTAACACTATGCGCGATATGAGATACAATCTGTATAAATAAAAAAAAACCTAATCTGCGAGACAATGTATGGTCACAATTGCACAAATAATATGCCATATTTAAAGGTTAAGTGAAATCAGCTGATTCGAAGATATGTCGGATGACAAGTCGTTTGAATCTCTGTAGCATGAAATTTATGCGCAATTTTGGCGTGCAAATTTAATATTAAAATCGCTAAAATCATTAATCGATATCTGGAAATGGAGATGTCTTGCTCTAATTCGTGAGCTGCTTTCATTTTTTTTTTAATTAGCATCAAGAGCAATTTTTTTCGAGTATTTCTGATTTATAAAAGCTAATTTATTATACGAATTACAAGATACTTGATACTTGATATTTGTGTATAAAAATATCATTGTTAAATAAGGAAAATCAAAAGGATCAAATAAAAAAATATTTATTTTTATTAAGATGTATCAAGTATATTATTACATCTTTCTATCATTTTTTCGAGAATTCTTTTCTTCGACAAAAAATGCCATTCTAAATTTAGTAAATTTGTTTTCATATCAATCGTTATAATATAACACAAATACACAATAAAAAATTGTGCGTCCATTAAAATCTCTCTTGTGCTACTACACACTTTGATTAGTACTTTAATGTAAAATTAACATACAATCTATATATTATTTTTATAACATTTCATGTGTTACATTTATGTCAACTTCATAATTTAACGCTTTGTTTTTTCAACATAATTATTTTAAACAATCAACATGTCTCAAAGTTTATTTAACATTCTAAGAAGTTAAAGTGAATATTCAAGTAATCTTGAACTTCGACGTACAAAATAATCAAATTTACGAAAATCAAATATTTCTATTACAAATAATTGAAGTTAAAATAATTATTATTATATATTAATATTTAATATTATATATTAATATTCTCAACATTTCTTATGAATTATTCTAACTATTTTTTCACGGAATTTTTAATTAATTTGTATGTTATTTTTACATTATGTTTGAGTCACGATAACAAAAATAAAAGAATCGTGTCAACTATTTAATATTTTTGGTTCGTCAATAAGTAACATATGACGAATGAGTTATTTTAACTTAAAATTTAGAGTGGATTTTCTAGGACGTGAAAAATGTTAGAATTAACATTTTATTTTTTACTGTGTATTAATATATAAATAGTCGTGTATTACATGGATTGAGTTGTGTGGGACGACTTCAAATTAAATGATTGCAATGATTTCTGATTGTTTCGCATGCAATCGGTGCGAAACTGATGAAAATGCGTTGATATAATACATTCGTCATAATTCATGAAGCTGACGTCTCGGTAGTTATGTGCTATTATTAACTTTGCAATACGCAACAAAGATTATTAACGCCTAGCTTTCTATTACGATTCGAAATAATTTATAACCGCATCAACAATCGTGTATTTTCACGTGACAGTTCTGTCGCTATAATTGCCAAACCGTACCCGGAATTATTGGCACGCAGTCGTCACGTTTCCGGTAACGATGAATAAACACTCGACAAATGATAAATATCGGCTCATAAGGTTTGTGTATATTTTACGTCTGAAATAATCACGCGAAATTTTAATCCTGTAAACATATCCTTTCCCCACAAAAAAAGATTATTATGATTACGTTCGTATTTTTTAATTATAAGATTTTTTTATTTTTACTTTTATTTTATTTTATTTTATTTATTTTTTTTTTTTATCGAACATATCTTGATTACGCAAGGCGTCCTTTTTTCAGGGAACTGAAACACAATCAACTGCGACTTGATGAATAATACGAGTATCGCGATAGATAACGTAGGAAGTGACATAAAATTATCAGCAGGAAGTATCACTCCTGCCAATTTGATAGTGATGCGTGTGAAATTCCGCCATCGGAGATATTCCGTGTTGTCGACAATTTAGACAATTATTATGCACACGTTAAGGGCATCTTAATTTTGATATTGTCATTCTAATGCAAACGTGCAAATCCGCTATTATCTTCGTCCACTGAATAAAAGATTATTTTCCATAAATAAGATTACCATATACGAAGCCGATAGCGATCAAATAGTTTCAGCTCAATAAGGTACAACTCGTTAATACGGTGCAATTTGAATAGTTATATAGTGTGGATTATTAAGGCAGCAACTGCATATTAAAAGTCTGAATTTTTTTGAATACATTTATATTTTTACACAATTATTTTTAAAAATTATTTGAAAGTTTGAATAAACAAAATTTCAAATATTAATATAAATCGAATTGAGCCAACAAATTATTGATTTAATGTTTAAAATATTTAAGATTAAAATAAAATTATAATACGTTATTTATGTTTATGAATTCGCATACAAATAATGTTTAGATTTTTCACAGTTAGATAAATCAGCTTTTATAAAACGGATTTGATTTAATTGCTTTTAAAATGCATTTTATAGATTATACACATTAAAATCTATTAGATACTTATTATCTAATAACTTTTTTGCAACATGCTGCGTTTTTCCTGATCGTGCTATGATTTCTTCGATGAATGCGATGTTTGAAAATGGAGCAGGCTTAAAATCTTTCTTTTTTTCTTTCTTTTTTTTCCACTTGAGCAATTTTTTTCTTGTTTTCGTATATATTTAAATTTTACTACGGCTATAATTTTATTCCGGACCATTTTGCTATCGTTAAAATGTCGCAGAGGCATCATTATGTCCGTCGTATTTTATCGCGATTGTTTGCAACGTCTCTCTGTTTGAAGAAAAATATTGGTCGAGCGCTTTAGTTCCGCATATTTTCTTATTTCGACAAAAGAGAGGCTTTCACAGTCGAGCCTCTTCATAAAAACGTGTGACACATGGCACGTGGCACCTTAAGAATTCGACTTGAATGATTTTCTCCATCGATACGAAATTACGAATAAATTCGATGAAGTAACAGGTAAAATAGGGATGCGTCAACATCTACCTGCTGCACCGGAAATGCACTTGTTGCGCATCTAGCTTGACGTCAGCGGAACGATATGCTTTGCACAATCAATCACGATAAATTCCGCTCGGTCGAGATGCGGGGGGAAGAAAGAGAGGAACAAAAAGAGCAACCCCAGGGCTAAGGGAGAGAACTTAAGGAGGGTCCCGCTGGTCAAAGAAAACTTTGCATGAGGGTAAATTTGAATGGCGTGGAAATCAGGTGTTATAAACACGAAGTTACGACGCTCACGCTTTCGTTATTACGAAACAGCAGAGATGAAAGATTCAGTTATTGCCATGTAACGACCTTAGCTTGCTCAATTGTTTCTCTCGAATTTTACTTTAATAAATTTGTAACAATAATTTTATGTCCTTCATTATTTATATCGTGATAAATAAATGAGATAAATGGAATTTTATATCGCGTTGCTTTTAAATAGAACGTTCATAGAATTGGAAAATAAAATATTGCTCCAATATTTTTTTATTAACTTTTTCTTTCTCTCCTTCTCTTTTCAATTTTAAATATATAATTATGATTATCTATCATACTTATAATTGCATACATAATAATTATAATATTATGGTTCTGAATATGACTTAAATGAGTTTCTTAAATAATTAAATTAAACTAAATCAAATAATTTTTTAAATTAAATTAATTCTTAAATTAAATTAAATAGTTTCTTAATTAAATAATTATAATGTTATGCTTCCGAATTTGATTTAAATGAGTTTCTTAAATAATTAAATTAAACTAAATCAAACAATTTTTTAAATTAAATTAATTCTTAAATTAAATAATTTCTTAATTAAATAGCTCCTTCATAATTTCTCGAACATAAAGATTGCAAGAATTTTTACCGTACACTTGAGATGAGAATGAGAAAACTAAAGAAATGGTTGCGCAAATTTTTCACGTTAAAAATATAAAGATAAAAATAATAGACGTATGTTTTACACGCGTTGATTTTAAACGCTTGAGTATTTAATAAGAGTAAACTAGGCTTTTGAAGAAAACGTCTATTTCTCGGAGAATTTTCTCGCTTCATCGCATGTTATAATACATGAGAAAGAAACGCGTTAAACAATACGATGAAGACAAACGTGTTTCTCTCTTTTCGACACGCATCTCGATGAGGCAACACCCATAACGGATGATAATTCACAGAACACGTGCGCTTTCCCTTTCCTCTGCTCGATGTGACTTCGGAAGTAGAACCGTACAATAGACACGCGACGAGCCTTTCCTCTCGTTTGTCTCCATCCTCGACGACATTCTTCGTTTAACCACTCTCTTCTTTAACCATTTCATCGGCATTGTTTCATTTCAACGATGTTCGTAACGTTAAAGTCACAACAGCACCAGATTGTTTTGCTCCGGTTCGATTTAGGATAAGGACCAGGAAAAGGAATTTTCGCCCTTTCTGTTCCTTCTATTGTGTGCAATTGATATTGTTGTCCCAACTTTTGCCCCCGGGGGATGAAAGACGACCCAGCTGGTGTCGTCGATTTTAAACAAATCGTCTATTTGTATCCGTCTGCAAGTATCAATAGAGAAATCTATTTGTTACAGTACCTACGAAAGATATATCATGGTTTCGCGTATTTAAAGCGTATTCAAATTTATCTTTTAGATATATCATGGGATATCTTTTAGATATATTTGGGATTTTTATAAGAACCAAAATCGTTATTATTTTCTTTACAGTGCAATGATTGATGAAAATTATTGTAGAGTGCGTTTCGAAAAAATGGTAAGTGTCTTGAAAATATTTGGAATAAAATAATTTATGCTCTCTTAAAAATTGCCTCACTCCGTAAATTTTT
The DNA here is from genome assembly GCF_003227725.1 of Camponotus floridanus. Taxonomy (NCBI): domain Eukaryota; kingdom Metazoa; phylum Arthropoda; class Insecta; order Hymenoptera; family Formicidae; genus Camponotus; species Camponotus floridanus. The sequence goes on along the minus strand of NW_020229659.1, from coordinate 1,547,126 downwards.
AGCGTCAAATGTTTATTTAATTAACTTTAGAGCATTAAGGGATTATACCTAGTCATAAAAGTAAAAAAACTGATTTTTATGTTTTTACATTTTTTTGAAATATATCATTGAAAATAATTCCTAAAAGTTTCAAATTAATCGGATGCAATTGACGGAATTTTAAATGTATGTTTCATGAAGCGCCAGAGTAAAATATTATTTAAATATGACTATAAAGCTTCAGCTCTGATATTTTGAGGGCTATCGAGCCAATATATAAAGATTAAATAAACTAAAATTATATGAGCCTAGAATAGATGATTCTGTATAAATTAAAAATCTGCATTTTATTTAAACGTAAACTTGACACAAATCTTAAACGCGTTTTCTCGAAATCACTTTTGCAAAGTCGATGAGCAAGATATTTCAAAAACTGTTACACCGATTTGCTTGAAACTTTATAGGCTACTTCTACAAATAAAAACCTAGTAGATGAACGAAGGATTTTGTTTTTTATTGAATACTTTTTTTGAATACTTTTTTATTGAATACTTTTTTTTACTTAATAAAAAATGAACAATCTTTAATTTGAAAAAGAATATCTTAGTGTCAAATGTCATTTTGTCCCAAAACAATTTTAATCCTTCGTTCATCTACTAGACAATTTCATTCATTAACTAGTTTATCGAATTTTTGATGTCAGATGAATCAGCTTAAAACAGCACCGCGCTTTTTAAAAAACAATATCCGGGAGAATAGTTATCACTTTTATATTTTTAAATATTTTATTTTAAGGATGTTTTGTACCTATTTGCAAAATATTGAAAATTTAATGAAAATTGTACAGAATGTCTTTATATATGTTTGGAATCTTCAGTACAATTTTTAAATCGATTCGCTAAAGCGTTCACAAGTTATAAGGATTTTAATTTGCACCGAATTCAGCTGTGTTCTTATGGGAAACGTATAATCACGTCGATTCAAATGACAAAAGCACATGGAAGTAATATTTAGAATTTGTATTTTAAAATTTACAAAAGTTTAGATACAGAGAAAATATTTGGTCAAATAATATTATACAAGTATTAACTGGTGAAGAAGATATTAAATATAATTCAATGAAGTTAGCCATGTATCTGTCACAAGGCGAAATTCTTTGTCAAAAATTAATCATTTCGATTAATAAAATTCGGAATATTTCAGTAAAAAAACGCAAACATTAAAAAATACATCTCTGCACTGTAGCTAAGATCAAATTGTAATATTCCAATTTCTTATTCAAAATACACCAAAAATGGATATATTCGTCAATATTGATTTTCAGCTACTTTTTGCTGGGATTGTACCTACAAAACAGCCTTAAACAAATATAATAATATCCTTAATATTTATACTTTTAAACAAAAATTTATTTGTAAAGAAAAATTATTACCCTCTTCAAAAAAGATTTCCAAACGTCATACTTTTTTCGGTCTGCTGACTAGGCATAATCCCTTAATTTCATCGAATTCGTCGTCAATTACAATTCCCATTAATATTAAAACGTCTTACGTCTAATTAAATACGAAGAATAAAAAGGAGGGCAGCGGGCCTGCGATTATTCCGCCTTCTTTGTACGGCGTAGGTGTAATCGGGGAGATGATAAATCAAGCGTGTCTTAATTCCACGTATGATTAAGAGAAATGGGTTAACGCCTCCCTCGTGGGACATTTCCGCCGATTTTGGCGCGTCGAGACTCGAGGGATCGATTCTTTCTCTCTCTCTCTTTGATTCGATTCGTAGTAGTGCGTAAACGTCTCTCTTACGTGTATACTTTTTATTGCACCGCGCAACACACATTCACACACCGCCACCCACGTTCCCGGTTAAAGACGATGGGCCGTTTCGCCTCCGTCGCGGCTGCTATTGAATCGCTTGACCCACTTTGATAAACTCGCATCGGAATAACTCAATAACACCGCGCCAAGAGCCAACAATAGTAATTATTATTATTCACTGTTCCCAGTGTGCGACGTGAGCAAGCAAAGCGCACGACATATACACATGCGTGGCATCGTGCGACGTATGCGTTCCAATTTATCTAAAATAAATGCCCGCGTATGTGTGCGTGCGCGTGTGCGTGCGTGTGTCCCGGTGCACTTGACGCGCGGCTCTCGGGCTTCTCGCGAAATTAAATATTATTTTTCGTTGCGAAAAATTACAAACGACTTGCTCCGCGAATTTTATTGAAAGAAAGATTTTATAGAGGATTTTGTAGAAAGATTTTATAGAGGATTTTGTAGATTTTTTTAGGAAACAATCCCCAAGATGTTTGTAATCGAAAGATTCCATGATATACAGGGTGTTTCAGACCACCCGTACCACCCATTTAAAAACTAGAAGTGATTATTTCGAAAGAGTAAAAACATTTTCTTTATAAATCGGGTGCGCTCTATCGAATGGTGGTATTTTCAACTTTTGGTTCCAGCCGGAAATAGACGATTCAGACCGGAAATGCATTTTTTTAAATGGAACCCCCTATTTTTCATTGCATATTTTTGTAGCTTACCTCGAGAGCTTTCCAAAATGCTATAATAAATTATTTTTCCATGAAGTACTTTTCGAGTTATAAGGCTTGAAATCATTTCTTAATTTTATATAAACCATAAAATATCTTGTAAAATATTCATTTTTCGATTATCTTACCTTAGTACTTTTATGTATAAAATAATGAGAGGAATCAATTGGTGTAAAGAAAACACATAGTTGTTTCTAAAAAAACATATGTAATTTGCAATTAACAATTCCATATTTTTTCTTAAAAACAACTGTATGTTTTCTTTACACCAATTGATTCCTCCCATTATTTTGTACATAAAAGTATTAAGGTAAGATAATCGAAAAATGAATATTTTACAAGATATTTTATGGTTTATGTAAAATTAAGAAATGATTTCAAGCTTCCTAACTCGAAAAGTACTTCATGGAAAAATAATTTATTATAGTGTTTTGGAAAGCTCTCGAAATAAGCTACAAGAATATGCAATGAAAAATATGGGTTTCCATTTTAAAAAATGCACTTCCGGTCTGAATCACCTATTTCCGGCCGGAACCAGAAATTGAAAATATCACCATTCGATAGAGCACACCCGATTTATAAAGAAAATGTTTTTAGTCTTTTGAAATAACCACTTCTCTAGTTTTTAAATGGGTGATACGTAATTTGAAACACCCTGTATATATTTTTTTTCCATTTACGCGAGTCGCTTCGATGTAATATTTCCTTCGACCAACTGTAGCATGCCATGCAAGTGACAAGGACATTACATCTTTATTACGTTTTTATGATCGTGAAAACATTGACCGACATAAATATTGCATATTCATACAGAAGAGAAGCAATAGATTAGTTTGAAAAAAAAATTGTTGTTTTAATAATGTATTTCAAGTATATTTGTGAGAGAGATAGAGAGAGAAATCGAGTCGATATAATTTATTTATTTATTTATTTATTTATTTTTTATTATCTGGCATCTCTCTTGGAGAATTTTTTTTTACACGAGTGCACAGATATTTTTCTTTTATAACAAATATCGTGTACTTTGTATAGAGAATATATTACAAATGCGTGAAAGATTTTAATTCGAAATATGTGTACGCAATGTGGGAGGAACATATAAGTTTTCTAGTCTGATTTCTCTTGATTTGTAACGTTACAAAATTTTCTCTTGCTTGTACATCACGCGGGTAAAATTTTATCCACCGTCTCGTGGCGCCCTCGCGTTGTTATCAATAACTAAAATCTAGCGATGATATAGACGTAAGACCAATAATTATGCAAGTAAATATACGTATAAAGTATTTATAGTAGATTTACATTTGATTTATTTTTCCACTCAATAATTGTGTTGAATTTAATTTATTTTTATTTCGACCAATTTTCACTAGTGCCACTCTTGAAATACTGACCATTCTACATTTTGGAAAGCTTTGAATTGTGCGTAACAAATGAAGAAAGGCATTGTTAAAAAGAGGAGGCAGTTAAAAAATTTAGCACGGTGGAAACGTCAATTTGTTCAGTCATGCGTACTTGAAATATAGAAAGAATAGAATGTCATTGCAAATGAGAATGCAATAATTGACAACACACAATCGATATCCAATTATTTGCATATAGCAATTCTAATTTTTGTTTCTTACCCGCATATGTATTTTGTACAATCTTTAAATGATAAACGAAAAAATGAAAATAAACCTGCGGTATCGCTTTAAACAAAAAATAATTGACGTTTTAATTTTATCACTAACTACACAAATTTCTAATTAAATTTATGAATCACAAAATTTGTTAGCTGTCTCTATTTTACATTGAGCTATAATTCTTGCATATTTTCTTGCAATTAAATAACTGATATTTTATTAAGAAATAATTAGATTCTTCTCTCTTACAGAATCTTGTTGGATATATAAATACATTTCTCTTTTATACATTTTTAAGGAAAAAATCACTATTTTTTTAACGTAGATAATATTATTAAAAATATATTATTTTTAAAGAGATCTCGAATTATTTGCATGTTGTGTATGTGTGTTCTATAAAAGTTATGAATAGTTTACAATACTGAATAAATTTCTGTTGTACGTTGATAAAAACAAAAATTCCCAAAATTAATAAATATATTACTATATATAATATATATAATATATATAATTTTATATTATTATATATACAATATTTAAACATTAATTGTAATTTTATTAATAATTAAATATATAATATATAATTTTTATATATAATAAATTATTATATATAAATTTTATTAATAATTTTATTAATAATTAAATATATATATATAATTTTTATATATAATAATATAAAATTATATGTTATTATGTATGTATTATTAGCGTTTCTTCAAATTCCCTGCAATTTATAGAAACATTTTGCATTTCTAATTGATAAAACCAGTAACTGCGCATTTCTATACGATTATCCCACTGAAGTACGCTTTTACGTCGTATTCGCGAGCGTTTCTAAATACAAACGCTCGATCGGCCTTGTTGCACGAGGAGCCAAGGTTGCGTCCCAGATTTTCGCGAAAATTAATCACGCGGGCTCTTGTCAGTGTCATCGAGATTTTGAAAAATAAACGTGCGTGCGATTGATTCGCGCGACGCGACTCTCGCCGCTTCCTTTCATCACTCGAACGATAATGCAGCTCGCAATTTGCGTCATTTTGATCGAATTATATAGAATATTTAGTAGCAAAGTCCTTTATGTTAAACGGGACAATATGGTGTTCGTCGAGAAGCATAATGAAATTTTTTTCTTTCCAGAAAACTTGATAGAAAATGTTACATCTTTTTTAATAATTTTAATTTTACGTTTGCGATATAGCATTTAAAGTAATGACAGAGATATATCTATAAAACGTTAAGTATATTTAACGATTTGAGAATTTAAAATATTAATTTGTCGGGTTCGATAGAAATAAAAGAACAAAAGAGATGTAAAGTATTGAAGAGAGATATAGAATAAAGTCATTTTTTAATATTAAATGAAACGATAAGGTTTCTCGAAATTTTTCTTTCAAGGGAATTTAACAAGAGATATATTTCTTGATAAGCTTCGTAATTTCATTCTTGTTTGTAATATCGAATAATAGCATTTAAAGGAACAACAGGAAGAAGAAGATATAATTATAAAACGTTTAAGGAAGATATAATTATGAAACGTTTAACAAATCGCGAATTTAGAATATTGATCTGTTTTGTTTGATAGAAATAAAAGTACAAAGAATATATTGTAAAATATTGGAGATATATTGCTGGATATTTAATACCAAAATCATTTATATCAAACAATATAATATAGTTTGTCGACAAGCAAATTTTCTTTCCGGGAAAAAGAGAATATTATATTTCTCGGCAAACTTTAATTTCTTTTATAACTTTATTCTTTTATAATTTTATTTTTTTATAACTTTATTAACTTTATTAACTTTAATTTCTTTTATAATATCGAAGATAGTATTTAAAGGAACAACAAGGATACAATTATAAAATGTTTAATGAATTGCGAATTTAAAATATTGATTTATTTTGATAGAAATAAAGGAACAAAGAATGTGTAAAATATTGGAGATATATTGCAGGATATTTAATAGCAACATCATTATCAAACGAAATGACATAGTTTGTCGACAAGAAAATTTTCTTTCATGGAAAAGGAGAATATTATATTTCTCGGCAAGCTTTTTAATTTATTTTATAATATGAAAGATAATATTTAAAGAAACAACAAGGATTCAAATTATAAAACGTTTAATGAATCAGGAATTTTAGAATATTGATTTGTTTTGATAGAAATAAAGGAACCAAGAATGTGTAAAATATTGGAGATATATTGCTGGATATTTAGTAGCAAAATCATTTATATGAAACAAAATAATATAGTTTGTCAACAAGCAAATTTTTTTTCCAGGAAATGGAGAATATTATATTTCTCGGCAAGCTTTTTAATTTATTTTATAATATGAAAGATAATATTTAAAGAAACAACAAGGATACAATTATAAAACGTTTAATGAATCAGGAATTTAGAATATTGATTTGTTTTGATAGAAATAAAGCAACCAAGAATGTATACAATATTGGAGACATATTGCAGGATATTTAATAGCAAAATCATTATCAAACGAAATGACATAGTTTGTCGACAAGCAAATTTTCATTCCAGAAAAAGGAGGATATATTTCTTGGCAAGCTTTTTAATATCTTTTTATAATATCATAGAAAATATTTAAAGAAACAAGGATACAATTACAAAACGTTTCACAAATCAGGAGTTTAGATTATTAATTTATCCCATTTTATGCGATATAAAGAAGCTAAGAATACGCGAGATTATACCCTTCATCTCGTAAAACAATTTCTCCCGCGCTTTGTGCTCGCCCATGTGCGCGCAACTTCACCCAAGTAACACGCGCGGCGTTTAACTTCGAAGCTTCGGCTAATGGCCGCGCCGAGGCGCTAATCGCCGTCTCTCGCCGCCGCCTCGCGATCTCCCGCCTCGCTCCACCCCGCCCCGCCCGGTATCCCATCAACCTGTTCGACACGCCGTTCGTACGCGCATAAGTTTCTCGTGCCAGTTATGATGAATTCGATTGAGTAATACCGGCGCACCGCGCCGAGGCGCAAGAAGTGACGCCATGGGACACGGTCTGTGGTTTTTAATACGCGTCCTACTTTCCGCTATCTCTGCGCGGGGCGGAGGGGGAGAGGGCCGGCGAGGCCCGATCGCCGAGCGAGCGAGATAGGTACCCCTCCCTCTCTCGCCGATTCTCTTTCTTCTCCCTCGCGACTTCACCCCTGCGAGTCGCGATTACGCTCGTGCGTGAGGAAGCGTGACGCGATTGGCGCGTGTCGCTAGCTCGGCCCTCTCTATCCCTCTACCGTCCCGGCGTGACTTTGCTCCTCTCCTGTCTCTCTCTTTCTCTCTCTCCTTCGTTGTTGCTATCCCCTCCTCTGTCCTCTCTCTGTCGCATGGACGTCATCGCGCCTTCGCCAGAGATAGGCGAAGAGAGAGAGAGGGATTCGCGAAAAAGAGAGAGTGAGCGAGTTTTGCGGGGGAGGGGGGTGGATAGAGAGAAAAGAGATAACGACGCGCGCGCGACCCAGAGCGTTATATGCGGCTAGAAGGACTGAAATTGAAAGTGGTCGTCCCACTGGCCCACTGACCTGATTACCCACTGACAATGACACGAATCCTTGCCTCCCACTGCACGCTCCCTCTCTCCCTCCGTCCTTTCTCGACCGCGTACGTGGACGCGCGGCGCCTTCTCGCGTCTCTGTCTCGGGCGCAGGCGTCGTCGACGTGGACACGAGACGTCTTTTTTTATTTTGCCTCCCGGCGAGCGTAATATCCATAAATCGTCGCGATGCGCTGAGGTCGCGAGACTACGCAACTGGTGCATTTCCGAAATTATGTAGGTCGCTTTCGCAGAAAGGGAACGAGCCGTTTTCGCGGGGAGCGCGACCCTGAATGATTGAACTTTACGGGGGATCCTGAGGTCGAGAGATAACGCGAATTAATCTTCTGGGATGAATTAAAATTATTGTGTTTTTTTTCCTTCGAAAATTTATGAATCAACGAAGGGCTTCCGAATACAATCTAGATTGCTATACGTTCTAATTACAGAATATTTACATTTTCCCTATTTACAGAATATTTATATTTGCCCTATTTACAATGCCCTACTTTGGGAATTCAACTTCAGTCATATATCGTGTTTTTTAAAATATCCAAAGATACATTTTTAGATAATTAAATTTATTATTAAATTTTATTCTGACATACTAGGAATATTTGCCAAATTCCAGTTCTATTTTAAATAATATAATAAATAACGTATAAATACTTATTTTTAGGCACACTATAGATACATTGAGAATTGAAGTTCAATTATACATGGTGTTTTTTAAAATATCCAAGCAGAGATAAATTTTTAGATAATTAAACTTAGAATTAAATTTATTATATTAAATATATTTATAAATTATATTTATATTATATAAATATATATTTATATTATACAAATTATATTTATTTTATTCTGACATACTAAGAATATTTGCCAAATTGCAGTTCTATTTTAAATAATACATAAATACTTATTTTTAGACACACTATACGAGATCGAAAATGCGAAAAATAACAATGATTTCATGTTACGGTACTAAATCGAGTTAACGGCATTATAATTGCCGTGATTAATGAAAGATCGGTTATAAAACAACTGGCTTGCAATATTAATGATCCGGCCACGGAATGCATAATCTCTACGCGGAATTCCCGATAATCGCGGTAATCAATTTAATTCCGGATCGCGAGCATATTCGATTAGTGGCAAAATGGAAATGCGCGTTTGAAAAAGGACGCGATCTCTCGAGTGGTGAAACCTGACGATAAAATCCTGACGCTCTCTCGGGAGAGGATCGGGACAAACGAATTACATAAACCATTTTGAGAGCGCCCGACCGTTTTCATAATACATACTTCGACTTTACTCGTGCGTAGAAATGACGGCCTCTTTTTTTGTTTGGCTTCTCCTCGTCTCGCACGGATCATTTAACGCTTATTGAAACTCTCTTACGAGGCGTTTTTACTGTCGCGTCCGCCGACGAAACCGCGTCTCACATTTTAATTAGCTCATGATATGAAGAAATCAGGTGTAGCAATTTGACGTATTAGAGAAAGGGCCTTAGCCCAAAAGTGTCGTAAACTTGTAGGTAAGGATTATGATGTCGATGAGTTTCAGGAAAGCTAAAAAACGTACAAACAAATCTTCTAATCTTAGAACGTCTCTTTCTTCTTACACACATCTTTTGTAATATTCTATTATATTTATATAATTTATTGGGATATTGTAGTATTGAATATATAAATGAGAAAAAAATAAAATGTAACTTGGGAAAAAATATCAGCGGAGAAACGTCACTTTTGTGAATTACTTAAAAGTCAAAAAGAAAAGAGAGAGACGTAATACTTGACAAACGATATATTTAATAATCTATCTATTATATCTATATATTATCATCGAATATAATATATTATTAATATATTAATATTTAATATATATTTAATATTAATTATTAATATATTATTAATATTTAATTTTTTTCGTTTATTTATATATATGTATAAACGAAAAAAAATTGAGTATAATTTGGGAAAAAATATCAGCGAAAAAACGACACTTTTGGTGTCACTTAAAAAATCAAGAAAAAAGAGACAGACGTAATACAGACTTCAAATACTCGAGAAACAGCATGTTTAATAATCTATTGAATATATACAAATGAGAGAAAAAAGTTGAATATAACTTGAAAAAAAAATATCAGCGAAAAAACGACGCTTTTGGAATTATTTAAAAGGCAAGAAAAAAGAGGCAGACGTAATACATACTTCGAGTACTTGAGAAACGGCATTTTTAACAGTCTATTTTAGATGCTGTCTTGAAGTGTCATTAAATAATATTGACAAGCAACGCGTTTTGACCCTTCTTATTTTCTCTCGGAGAGTACATCTTATTTGAACATCCGCATAAGAAAACAGGATGCGGGTCCCTCTTGACCGTTCATCATTCGTGCAATGACACGTTCTATTACGAGATGTGTTCCAAGATTAATAAAACACACTCTTACACAAATTTTAAGAATATTCAGAATGATTTCCGCATTTTATACAGAATATTTGAACGCTAAAATTATTGATATAGTTAGTATTATTTTCTTATTAATTATCTTATAATCTTGAAATATTTATGTATATAATTCTGACATAGTTACATAGATTTGTGCGACACTGTCTCTTCCAAAAAATTATTTATAATCAATTTTGAAACGTATAAATACAGGAGAAAGGATTAAGATTAGATACAAAGATATTTAAATATTCTTTTTGGATGCTTTTCACTCTTATTACACTGAGGGAAAAATTTTTTTGAATCAAATAAATTTGTTTTCTTGAAATTTTTGCTCTAAATGGAAGGAATTGTTTATTTCATTTAAGCAAAAGCATTTAATTTTAATTAAATATGCATGTTATAATAAGTACATTATTTTCATTTATATATTTTTTATATTTAAATACTATTTTTGTAAAATATATACTATAATTTATTAAATTAAATATATTATTTTTTAAAATTAAAAAATTTAAAATTTTTGGGAATAAAAAATGCATTTTAATAAATATTTTGTAAAATTAAAATAAAAATATTTAATTAAAAATTATATTTTTTTAAGTATATATATATTTTTAAACATATGTAAATAAATACTTAACTTAAGCAAACAGACGTTTTAAGTACAAGTAAATACGTGATTAGTACCCACCGAATAAATAGCTTTCTTGAGTTAACTAAAATTTTTTTATTTCAAGATAATTTTTCCCTCAGTGTAACATTTAAGAATTAATTCCAATTTTTTCTGATTTTTCTGAAATATCATGATATTTTTCTTTGAATTTCTGGGCGTATCGGGCCCAAATTCGGCGATTATCTGGCGGGCCTGGCCCGGGCCTCCGCTCTCGCTTTCGATGCGAAGGGAGCGCTCTTTCGACGGGATTTCGTAATCCTTTTCTCAACCCGAATCGAGTCGCGACCGGCTCGCAAAGTGCACACACGCGCCTTCTCACATGCCTTCGTTTCTCTTGGCAAAGTACGTGTCACGAGAGGTATCCGTATGTGTCTGTGTGAGACCAAACGGCTCTCGCGCGCCCGCCTACTTTCGCTAGTTTGCGTAAGAAACGTACGCGTATTCGGAGTTAGAGTATTCGTAATACATGTGATATAATATATATCTAATAATGATTTCTCTTCCTTTTTTTCATTATTTTAAATATTCCATTTTTTTTTTAAATATTTAATACTTTGATAATTACTCCACTGCAATCAAATTTAAATATATATAACATCGTTATTGCTAATTTATTGTTCTTGCTCCAAATTTATATTACTATCAATTAGCAAATTTTTATTTTTTATTTTAATTATATCGACACTCCTATTGTCGAAAAACACTGACAGCGAATCATCAAAATTAAATACATCTGAGTTAATTATTAATTAATTTTTTTAAAACTCTCATGAATACGTTTTAAAAGTATTATGGTTTATTTTATGGATTCACCAATATGGAATGATAAAACAATAAAATATACACATAGTTAAAAGTAGGAATATTAGATGGGGATTAGATAGAGAATTTATCAAATTGTGTTTTTCATAATTAAGTGTGAAATATTTTAGTTTCGATTTTTTGTAATTTATTATAAAATTATTTCATAAAATACATATTTCACGATTAATAAATTCTGTTTGCAGATCAATAAATTAGTAATAAACGGATTAAGGCGAATATAGGTGAACGATTAATTAATTTTATGAATAGCGTAAAAAAAATAAATGAAAATAAATTCACAAAATTATAAATTATTATATCCTTCATCTAATGTCTTCTCATACCTACTCTTGTTTATCCTCTTGCCTTTTTATAACACTCACACATTTACTCGAGAAAACACGATTAATTATTATCGTGCGTACACTCTAATCATTAGAATACGATGATTGCAGTGTATTTTACATAACATTAACCGCGCATTTTGTTTTATTATTGCGAGATATTGGAAGAATGTGAAAATCACGGTTATGCAAAGTTACGATCTTCTTAGTATTGACAATGAAAAATTGTACGGCCGAATTCACATAATATTTTCTTTGCTAATGGACAATGTAGACACGCATTTTATGAAAACGTTTTTTGTTATTACAATCATTACATTATGAATAAATATCAGCTGAAATTAAAATAGATATCCGCGGAATGTGCGTGTAATATTCAAGAATTTGCCGACTCACAGATGGTATTCAAATAAATCATAAATATAAAATGCGCATTTCAATAAATTGTCGAGATACAAACAACAATTTATATTATAATTAGATATCAATTATATTGTATATTGAAGCCACTGATATTGAATAAATTGCATTTTGATCAGTATATTTATATAACTATACACTATAGTTATATAATTATTAAATCAAAAATTATACTAATTAAAATGCGATTTATTTAATGTCGGTGTCTTTTTTTTTATTTATTTTTTTTATTAGAAAAGTATTAAAATGGCAACTTTATTTTACTATGTAATACTATACAAATTAATAGCTATTAATTAGTTTTATAATTAATTTTTTTAATATTTTTAAAATTATAATTTTTTATTTATAATTTATTTATAATTTTTTATATTTTAATTTGTATATATTTTTAATATAAAAATATATATCAAATATTTATTCAATGTAATTTATATTAATTTGTATGTATTTGTATATAATTTTAATATTATAATTTTTCATAAATTTTTCAATATATTTGGCACGACTGTATTTCGTGTTTTATATCACAGAGAGAAAATACTATGCCATACAAAACAACATTCTTTGCCCGCTCGAGTCTCGCCGGGACGACCTAACATATGTAAACAAAGACGCGCTACGTCACAGAACAATAGTTTCGTTATCATTCACGCGACGAGAGTCGAGTAGGAAGGTAGACATATTTGATCGCATTATCTCTCGGAACACGCGATTGCGATAAGTATTAGGAAACTCCATATATGAACAATTACAATTCGAACAATTAGATTGTCAACACGAGTAATTAATTAACACGTTTGGATTATCGTGTGTTTCGCACACACGTAATGTTACGCGGTGTAAGATTCATTGAAAAGTACACTTGTTATTGGCACCGTACTCAGGTATTCATCAATCACACGTCATAAATCCCTCGTTTGTATATCACTAATCCGTATATCTTGTACGATTTATTGGATCGCCATCAATCGCGTGAGTCGGCAAAACGATGTATTCTTAGATATTTCATTCGGGATATCAATTTGGAACTTTTTAACATGTGTACTCGTAGTAATATCCTGCAACAGGAGATGATATAAAATGCGTATATGCACTATTCGTTAGCGGCCCTGATACTGCGCAAAGATAATATTGCGTAAGTTTGATCACGTGATTCTTTAGTGCCGAACGAATCGTAACTTTGTATGATCGTTGATTTTCGCATCTTTTAGCGCGATATAAAACGAAGTGCGCGATTAACATTGGAAGTGCTATGTAAAAGTGTCGTCGTATTTTAGTGCTTTGTCGTATTTTAGCGCGATCCTAATTGTGTTTTCGCGAGTGAAAGTGTCAGGAAGGAGCAGCAAAGGACAAACAAGAGGGGAGGACGAGTCAAGGACCAAGAAAGGATCAAGTGAGCACGGGACAAATTGTGAGTAATTAATTTATTTATATGGTACATTTATAAAATTAAGGATTCATTTATCTTGGACGAACTTCGAGGTTTTTTTTTTCTTAAACTTTCTCGTCCCGAAAAAAGTTGTTTGATTTTCGACACAACCTACGAACGAAAGTGAAATTGTATTTATACTTTCCCTTTGCATTGCACACAACACGTCTGATTTCTTGACTACTACGTACATTTCTCTCTCTTTCTTGTATTTTTTGATCGACATTATGAGATGGAAATAGCGCGTTATAAATTGAAGCATATCAGATTAAACGCAAGAAATTATAATTAATAGCAAATTATATAATTAAGAATACGAATGATTAAGTACGTCCGACGGACTCGAGTCGGACATGCTCGGCTTTAACTAAGACTGTACGATGCAACGTGCGTCCAATGAATAAGTACGTCCGACACCTCGAAGACTAACGAAAGAGCTTTGTAATTTGTACATTTATTGCATAATTTTCCCTAAAAAATAATGGATTGCAAATTGCCTCCGATAAAATTACCCCAAATAAATTTGAGAGATTCGATTAATTATGTTTTTCAAAAATCACAAGATTTCACGAAAGGAAATCGACCCAAAAAATAATATATTTTAACATATTTTTTAAAACGATTAATGATTAACATATCAATTACATTAATTATAAAAAAATAAAGCAATAATTATAAATAATATAATTATTAAGAATTTTAACAAAATAAATTATTTTTTAAAACAGAACAAGTCTGAATTATAAATTTATTTCGTTAAAATTCTTAATAATTATGTTATATTATTTATAATTATTGCTTTATTTTTTTCTAATTAATGTAATTGATATGTTAATCATTAATCGTTTTAAAAAATATCTTAAAATATATTATTTTTTGAGCCGATTTCTCTTCGTGAAATCTTGTGATTTTTGAAATACATAATTAATCGAATCTCTCAAATTTATTTGGGAAATTAATTTTATCGGAGACAATTTTCAATCCATTATTTTTTAGGGAAAATTATGCAATAGATGTACAAATTACAAAGCTCTTTCGTTAGTCTTCGAGGTGTCGGACGTACTTATTCATTGGACGCACGTTGCATCGTACAGTCTTAGTTAAAGCCGAGCATGTCCGACTCGAGGAAAGGTCTTCCCGTATGAAAATCGAAGGACACTCGGCTCACGGTCTCCCGCTTTCCGCGCGTGTATTCGAAATAAATAAAGAGAGGAAAAAAAGAAGTATGCGCACCGCACGCACTATCACCCCATCCATGTTATTTCAATGGAGGTCACCCGGTGAGTTAAGTAGGTCTCGACCACTTGGTTAGTGTGTCATGGCATACTCGTTGCTGAATAATCTTAATCTCAATACTGCCGTTAATAAGGCAGGCAGTCGCGTCAAGCTCACGTGAATTTTTTTTCTTTATCTTTTCCCCTCTCTTTCCTCTCTTTTTCTCCTCTGTTTCTATTTCTCTTATTATTCGTTTCACGTGGACTGCATTTTTCGCGAATGTTTTTTCTTAGGGGTGTCGGGCTGTCGAGAGACTGACAGGTTATTTTAAAACGCGGCAGAAAAAATCGAAGGTTTCCAGCGAAAACGATCCCGCGAATTTGTAGCGATTCGTTAATTTTAGATCAGATACCATATTAATTCCCTCAACTTGAATTTTTCGTTGTCAAGAATAAATATTAGAAACTAGAATAAGGAATTTTTGCACGTTAAATTTTTATCGATTAATATATCGAATAAAAATCCAATAATTTTGAAATTTTCTGGTAATATTATCATTTTAAAAGATTCAGGAATTCAATTAATATATTCATATAATATTTCCATCTCTTTATGGCATTAAATTTTAATGTTACGGGTTCTTTGATGTTGATTTTCCGAGAAATGTCTTCGTGGAAGTTCAAGAAATTATTGCTTTAGAAACGTAAAATTGAATATACAAAACTTTCTGATTAAATTTTTATTTCCATCAAATTTAATTAGAAATTTAATTGTAAAAATATACAATGAGAAATTGAAAAAAAATTATACAAATAATTATCAAATTTTTTATACAATTAATTCATATTAAATTAATTATTTAATTAATATTAAATTCTATATTATTTAATTAACACCAAATGCTTTGGAAAATTTGTAAATTTTTGCATAATTCGCTTAAATAAGTAAATTAAAAATTTAAATAAAGGTTAACATTATACGAAATTATGTACTAATAGACGAAACCAATTATGTTGTTGTTTTTTTTTAAATTGATGTCATTGTTTTATTTTTTCATTTATATCAATTTTACATTGACGGAGCATGTAATAAGCATCCTGATTCTAAAAACGATCTTTCTATAATATACATAATATTAACACGAAGTTTAGTCCTCCATTCCGTACTCATGACACGCAAAGCTCCTTAGTATCATCAGAGCTCTCACAATTAGCCAGGAAATAAGCTCCTCAATTGTAATAATGCGACCCAGACACGCGACGGACGATATGTCTTTTATCTTTCCTCAGAAGTGCATTCGCGTTACGATGTCGCAAGTATTATTACCGGACACTCGTGTAAATAAAATTGATTTATAAAAAAAAAATCGATTGCGCTTATCGTCTAAAATTAAATTAAAACTGCGCAAAAACTTTATTGCTTAAACGTAATATAATTGGAAACTTAATTGGGTCATACCAGAAGGAATTCTGCGAACTAATTACATTGTGCGAATCGAACGTTTTAAGAGTTGAAACGGGGAGGGGGGAAGGGGGGGAAGAGCGATATGTCCAAGATATTTGAGAAAAGTACAATATTTGCATTGATTGCGTCACAAAGTAACGGCGACTAGCGGTTCGTTGAAGCGATCGCGAGAACGGTTTCGCAAAATCTATTTATTCGGATTTCATAAAATTCAAGCGCCCCATCCATTCCCATCCACCCCGATGACCCCGTTTCGCCCACCGACAGTCGATTTCGTGAGCTCGCAATTTCTGTAACACGCGCTATCGATTATGGAACACGGCTGATTTTGTTCGTAAGAAAACGCGCGCACGGCCAGGCCTTTATAGCTATAATTTGAGGCGCGAGTGGTATTTCTCTCGGGGCAATTATTTTATTGTAAATAAATTACACGTTGCCATATTTAATCTCTGACGAAACGATGATACTCGATTCCGGTGACATAACAATGTTGTATTGCCTTGGGTATATTTAGCAGAGCGAGCTTGCATCTCCTTGGGGTTGATTTTCTTTCTGGTATATGATTCATGAAAATATACGCGAATAAATCGTAATCGTCAAATTAAGATGCAAATTTTACTATCGAATACCAGAAAAGATCGGGATTTAATAGTAACAAAAATATAATAATAATATAATAAATAATATAATAATAATATAATAAATAATATAATTAATAATATATAATATAATAATAAATATATATATATAATAATAAATATATATATATATATATATAATAATATATAATAAATATATAATATATAATAAATATATAATATATTTATTTATTATATATAAATATATAATAAATAAATATATAATAATAATATATAATATAATAATAAATAATATAATAATTTCATGAAAGATTAAATGTTTATTAAATCGCGAAAAAATAAATATTCCCACGAATTACATACATCATTTCATATCATGTTATTTTAAAAGAATAACATATATCTAACGAATTAATTTAATAAAAAAATAATTTATAAAAAAATATTTTTATATATTTTGAAAATTAATAATATTTGTAGTGCTTTTTATTTTTGTCTGCGAATAATTATATATACAAAAAAATTAAATATTTCTTTCGGAGTGTCCTTATGGGAAGATTCGTTGCATCTAAAGGATTAATAATAGATATGACGTTCGCGTCGAGGCACGTTAATGATTGGAACCGTCAGTTTCGGTTGTTGGAGAACCACGACCCAGGGCAAGAGAGAAAAATTATCCGTAGCTAGGCCTATGTCCGTTCGCAGCAGGTCACTTCAGTTTCGTGTCGTTCAAGATGCTGAAAAGATCAGAGAGGAAGTAAAGTGAAAAACGAGAGAAGATTTTGCGATAGTAGCACTTTTCATGGCGTTTTGAAGACAGGCCCGATCTTGAGCAATTTTGTTTCGATCATGTTGAAAATGTTATGGTTATAAACCATAACCAATTATTATGCGCGCAAAAGAAGAGACTCAAGTTATTCAACGCGAAGAATGTGATGATATTTTAATAAAGATAATGTTATCGGATACTTGTTATGCAAAATTGCTGAAATATAGTTGAAACTTTCAAAAATATGCTTTTAGTATTAATATACTCATTGAAAAAATATTTATACTTTTATATAAAATTATACCTCATGATTTCCTGATACTTTTTTGACGAATGGTTAAGTAAGTTAAAAAATTTCTATTGCTAGATAAAAAGTAATACAGATATTTTGCATGCAAGAATCAATAAATATTTGTATTTTTCTTTAAAAAATGTTTTCGGCGATAATGCATATTAAAAATTTTGACAGTTGTCCTTTTACGGCGTTAGTTCGGAAAGAATATTATTGGGGAGGATCTTGCGTATCTGGTACATGGTCGTGCATATTTTATTGAATTGTTGTGGCCGAAAGTAGAACGTCGCCAGGGGACTGTATTCAGTTTGATAATAAAATATTCACCGGAATTTTTCTTGCTGCCATTTCATAGAGAAACGTTGTAATTGATCGACGGTTATTTCAGACGATATGCGACTTTAGCAACTGTAGAATCGCGGAAGAACACATTTGCGGTATCGAATAAAATACAAAAACTAGCGTAGTAACATTAGTAGACGCTTAATTTCTAAATAAAATATCATCTGACTTTTTTAAGCTCCACACAAACCAATTGTAAATAATGCCCTACGTTAACCGCGGTTTGCTCGCGCGTCTTGTATCATTTATCGAAATTATCACCCATCCTCAAATATATTTAGCTCAACAAATGTTCTTTCAACAAGAACATTTCTTGAATGTTTTATATTTGATGACTTCTTAAGAGTTTAATATTTTTTAAATATTCTTTAATAACAAAATATTTTTGTTCGCTTAAAAAAAAATTGTAAAAATCAAAATTTGAGCTTCAAAAATTATACAAAATTTATTTTAATAATAATAGTCTAAAAAATCGATATCTTTAAATATGTGAAAATTGAATCATCTTTATATGTATGTAATAACAAAATAATTCAGGCACTCATAATTTAATTTATATTATCCACTGATCAAGCATGAATATTCTAGGAGAGATGCATTTTAAATTTTCAAGTAAAAGAAAAAACAATTTGGAAAGTCACACGAGAGAAATGCGTTGAAAAATACATGTTTCAGGTTTAAAATTACATCTTACATACATTACACTTTTCTGAAGTGAACAAAATAATTCAGCTTCAAAAATTATACAAAATTTGTTTTAATAATAATTGTCTAAAAAAACGATATCTTTAAATATGTGAAAATTGAATAATTCAGGCACTCATAATTTAATTTATATTGTCCACTGATCAAGCATGAATATTTTAGGAGAGATGCATTTTAAATTTTCAAGTGAAAAAAAAACAGGATTAATCAATTTGGAAAGTCACACGAGAGAAATGCGTTGAAAACTACATGTTTCAGGTTTAAAATTACATCTTACATACATTACACTTTTCTGAAGTGAATAAAATAATTAAACGTTAATAAAAGGCTTCACGTTTCTGAAAAAAAAAAAAGAAAAAAAATACAACAACCTCATGAGAGTCAAGTCTATTAAAATGCCGTGAAAATGTTCAATTGCAGAAATGTACGAATCGCACGCATGGTTGATAACACATGTATCGATTCCTTAGAAAATAGTGAACGCGGGGGAGAGTGACAGTAGAGAGAAAGATAGATAGAAAGAAAAAGAGAGAGAGAGAGAGAGAGAGGACGGATCACCGTTGGATAAGAATGTATGTCTAGTTTAGTGGGCAAGTAGGTCGCGAGGGAAACCGACGACGGCGTGAGTTACGCAACGTAGTTCCAGTGTTATACAACTATTGACTCACCGGATTAACAAGCAGGCTGGGTGAAAACGAAAGCTGAGTGCTCGCCAGGCCGCCTTCGCTCTCTTCGCTTCGCCTCCCCTCGTCATCCCCCGCCTCGCCTCCCCTCGCCTCCCCTTGCCTCGCCTCACCCCGCCTCGCCTCACCTCGCCTCACTTCACCTCACCTTACCTTACCTTACCTTACCTCACCTCTCCTCGCGAGGAGAGTCGTGGCATAGGCACGCGCGAAGACATGCCTTTACGTGAGAAAGATTTTACGAGCGAGGAACGATCGAGCACTCGTACAAATGGTGAGGATAATTAGACACATCGTTTAGCAATCGACCGCTCGACCGCCGGGGATTCACCCGGGGAAACTTGTTTTTGTACGTAATACAGATCGCGGGCGATAGTCCAGGATATCCCTTTGGTTTTCTAAACAAGTCGTGTTTTAATGAACGCTTTTTAAATTTATTTTCACTTGATAATTTTAGTGTTCTAAGTAATAAGTTTATTATGCATTTGATATGTATGTGTATTTCTATGCTCTTTGAGATTTTATTAAGATATGTTTTTGTTTAATTATCTCTTAGATTCTGTTTGTTTTTAATTCCTACTCGAACCAATGATTTTTTTGTTTAATTATTAATTAATTCGCAGTTTTATTTGTTTATTTAGCATGTATTTCTATTATGTAGAATTTTTATTATTGTATAGAATTATGTGCACTTTTTATTATTGTATAGAATTATGTGCACTTTTTATTATTGTACAGAATTATGTGCACTTTTCTATATTTAAATATAATCGTGTACCGAGAGCAAAATTTCGATCGTAAAAAGAAATTGAAGTGTGTTAAATTTACTTCAAATTTAATGAAATAAATATTTTACATATTTATTAAAAAGTAAATAATATTTTTAAAAAATAAGAAAATATCTAATGATTATATTGTTTGTAAATTTTAATTAAAAATCGAATCACACTTGAATCTGTAATAATAAAGAATTACTATAATTGAAAAGGCTACAACACAATCATACATACACAATCTTACATTAATAGATGAATATATTGCTTGAAAATTAGAAATTCTAGATAATAATAAAAATAAGAATAATTATAATTGATAATTTATAAAAATATATATTATTTCAAATTAAAATTAAAAACAAATAGAATCTAAAGGAGGGATTAAAAGCAAGAGTATTTGAGTAAAATTCGGAACCGCTCGTTGTCAGTTGAATAAAATTTGGAGGAAGAATTATGCATCGTGCACAAGTTGGCAAATTTCCGTCACATTTACGGCGTCGGCCTCTTTTCTCAGTAGGTGACGACCCCGATTTTAGCGGTGCTTTTAATCGGTCGGCCTTTTAAATTCTCGGTTATCTCGATGCCTCGGGAAAATAGCCCAGCGGTCCGCGGACGCGGATCGATCCGCATATTTTTTGACGGCCGCCGTAAAAAGGAATCAGGCCACTCGCGGCGCGGATTTCTTTCGCGCGAAACACGCGAGCGGGGCGAGCTATGCAAATTGCAGCCGCAATAGAAATCACCGGCTCTGCCACTCGATTCTTACCGGCCGACACATTTGTGTCTCGGCCTCTGCCCATTTTTCCAAAAATAACTCCACGCTACATCGAACGCCTTGAGATATCGCGTTCTGTTTTTTATTTTTTTTTATTTTTATTTTTTTATTGTTCCGCTTGTTGCGGCCGATTACGAAGTCGCGAAATAAAGAGAATTCCGCATAAAGGGAATCGATCTCTCGGCTTTCTCGACTGCTTTCCCGTATTTATCGTGCGCTGAGCGAGTCGAGTCTTTTACCTCGATCGAGTGCGAAGTAGCAAAGGCGTTGCGTAAGACAACTTGGCTTTTGCTTAACCAATTTTAACTCAAACAGTCGAAAATGATAGCGGCTAAGTGTTCGGAGTAAGGCTCACCTAATGAATTTTTTTTCTCTTATTTTTTCCCGCTGTTCCGTAATTTGTTGCCGTGAAATTCGAGTATTTGAAAAGATTTTCGTCTCTCTCTCTCTCTTTTTATTTGAGTGTATTATATACAAAATAAAGAAGCGTATCGAAAAGATACAACGGATGAAGTAATCCGCTGCCTTATTTAGCGTCGTGATAGCATGTGCAAGCTTAAAAAGTGTTTTCTACTTGAAATTATGACACGCGTTTAGTGAGATGTAGCCGTTTGCCTTGAAGCCCTTGATTGCATTGAGAATATATGTAATGTGTTATGTCAATGTAAGTTGAGAAGTGAAATTCGGCGCTGAATAAAAGATAAATAATGCTGACTTACGAAGCTGAAAAAGCAGTATGACTTTGTCTGAAACAGCGGATAGAATGTAAAAATATTTTATTATTAATTAAAATTAAAATATTATATTAAAATAAAATATTAATAAAATTAAAAAAATTTATTAAAATAAAATATTAATAAAAAAAAATATATATATATATAAAATATATTAAAATATTAATAAAATAAAAAGTATTATATTAAAATATTATATTAAAATATATAATTATATTATATTTTATTAATCTTAAGAATAATACTTTCAATGTTGAAGCAAGCCATTTCGATATCTTTCTGTTATATTTTTTCTATTACCTCGATCAAAATTAAAAGAAAAACGAATTATATATTATCGCTTTAAATATCGACGATAATAACATCATTTTCGAGCTTTCTTTCCCTGACATACATGTTCAATAGTACAGATAAGACTTCTCGTAACGCCTCAAGGACATGTAATTAGCAATTAATATCGAATAATTTTATATAAAAGCGTGACTTCTAGCGTCATACAGATAAGTCTCGAGAGAAATAATGAAAGATGAATTTACGCTTGCAATTTATTTGATTTATTAATAGAGCGCAAATAAAAAGTCACGATACCCACGTCGTTTTATAATATCATGAAAATAATGTCGGCTGAAAATTTTCGGAAGAATTATGTAAAGTAATATTATTTACTTATTTATTTAATTAAAAGTTGATTCATCACTATTCAAGATACACATGTCGACTGCAAAGGAACTCTTACTCCCGCTTCTTTTTTATCTCGGCAATCGCGTAATCGGCTCGTTACAACACAAAAAGTAATTTCGAAGTGAAGTTATTCGGTAAGACACAGCCGGTGCGTTGTGTGCCACGTCGTTATTTCATGCTCGCCGCGAATGGAATCGCTTTCGATTCCTTTGACGCTCATCCGGCCGCTCATCCAAACCAGTTTCGACGTCTCTCTCTTCATTGGAATCGGTGGCGATCGTGAAATATCCACAGCTCACGGGAGGAACCGCGTCTTCTCTCTATCTGTCAAGATCAGCTGACTGTCTTATCGAGCAGATCGATGAGGATAACGCGGATTGCGCGATACGATACGAGCCTCTCGTTTCTCTGACATTACCGACCTGCCTCAAAATGCGCGCGAGGTGCGATTCTCTCACTCTTATCCGCAAATAGGAACGATTTCGTGACGAATAACGACCGCGATTCTCTCGACAGTCCGCTCCAAAAATAATGGGCGAGACACAAGTTCGGTCGATTTCTCTCTCTCTTTCTCTGGTCAAGCGAAGATCGAGGACGATCTTCCCTTGATTCAGTTAAAAAGCATTTACTTCTTCCAAAATTGCAATTCTAATGATTAATTAAACAAAGAAATGAATTTTATTACGTGAAAAAATTTCCAGAAAACTGAGACTATTAGCTAGAGATTATATGTCAATAGATAATTGACAGAAATTTCTAATTAAAATTTAATGATATGCGTTGTAATAAATTAGAAAAGTGCAACGCATCTAATTAAATTGGCTTTTTTTTTTTTTCGAAAATTGCAATTCTAATGATTAGTTAAATGGCAAAAAAAATGAATTTTATTACGTGAAAAAAATTAAGTCATGAGAATATTGGATAGAGATTATATGTTAATAGATAATTGACTGAAATTTTTAATCGAAATTTAATGAGATGCGTTGTTGTAATAAATTTAAAAAATTACATTGTTTTATAGAGAATATCTTGAATGTTTTTCTGTTTTTTTACTTAAATATATAAGAATGTATACAAGTTATCATTTTGATAGCGTTTTGCTCTCTGTCGTAACTTCTCCCGATTTTCTTGACTTCTCTCCTTAGCTTCTTTCGAAAAATAAAATGTTAATCGCAAGCTATTTTACAGCGTGGTTTCGTAATAGTCCTCTGATTGAGTATGGAAATGTATTTGACACCGAAAAGAACCGGTTTCAATCGCGCTCCAGCTAATCTTACACGATGCAACATTACGCGTAATAGAAATTGACACTATGTTAAGCTGTAATGCCATAAATCGTTAACGAAACGATGTAGTAATGGGAGACTGATCTGTGATATGTACCTTTCTCATAACGAATACATTGAGAAGCAGCTGAGCTGCCTTTTTATATAATGAAAACGCACATAGGAAAAGAGAAAGAGAGAGAGAGAGAGAGAGACGGATGTACATAATATATTAACACCATAGCGTTTCTCAATTTTCTGATTTCGAATCTGTCAACCTGTAATTACATTCTCTGCCCACGTTTGAAAAATGTGCTGCATTTCAAAGGAACTGAAATAGGTTTCAAGTCGTTGGCGCCGGTTCTCCAAACGGTTACCAAAGACACGCTATCCGTTTTCTGTCTCCGAAAACAGTGAAATCGGTTTCGGACCCTGTTACGCAATGTTAGGAAACGTTAAGTCGAGGAAGAATCATTGACCAATCGGAAACGTTACGTGCCACGATAGATTATCCGCAACGCTATGGAACAAAAAAAAAAGAGAGAAATTCTAATTTCGTCGCGTGAAAAAATTTCCTGACAACCACGAAAATATTACACAAACATTACATGTCAATAGATAATCAACTGGCAAAAGGTACTTGAATTTATACAACAGAAAATTGCCTCAGAACGTTTAAAATAATATAAAAAAATAATATAAAATGATATAAAAATAAGAAAATAAAATAAAATAAAACATTAAAAAATAAAATAAAATTATATAAAATAATATTAAAATAACATCAATAGATAATCAACTGGCAAAATTTACTTGAATTTATACAACAGGAAATTGCCTTAGAACATTTAAAATAATATAAAAGAATAATATAAAATGATATAAAAGTAAGAAAATAAAACAAAATAAAAAATAAAAAAATAAAATAAAATAATATAAAATAATTAATTAAAAATAACATAAAAGAAGGAGAGAAAATTAAAAAAAGGAAGATATATTTTTTAGATAAAAATCAAAATCGCATCGAGTATAAATCTTTCCAATGAAAAAAAAGGGGGAGGGGGGAAATGTCGCTTCCTGTTTCCTCGTCCTGTCAGTTCCCAAGTCGAGAACGCGCTGTCTTTAACGGCCTAATAGAGAGAAATTCGCTTTTGTATTCTTGCGAGCGCGAGCGGGGAGGGGGAGGGGAGATGGCAAATGAAAATAAACTGTTGCAACAGTTTGCGCCCCCGCTTTATAACCGGTGATAAGTGCTGCCGCAGGGGGTTGTGGGTGGCTGGCGATGATCAATAAGCGGTGACATACTTACCGAGTAAACCTGGCCCAGTTTCAGCGCGACCTCATTCCATCATTTCTCTCTCTCTCTCTCCATCCCTTCCTCCTAGTTTCTGCTTCGACCCCGTCGCGTACTTTTTCCTCGCTCTTGCTCGCGCGCTTCCTTCCCACACCCTCTCTTACTCGTTTTCCTATACTGGCCGCCTCTAACTCTTTGACACACGGTACAATTCTCACCTCTCTTATCCGCTTAAAATATATAGAACGTCGAAAAATACGTAACATTTTTTTCGCGTATATTAAATCGTGCAAATCACCCTCGATGCCGAAAACTTTAATCGTGTCACATTATTGCATTATATTGTGCAATCTCTGAATTTTTATGTAACTTGATGTCGCGGAAGGATAAATTATGTACGATGCGGAAATAAAATAAAATTCTTAGGTAAACGTACTTAGGTACTTCGAATTGAAGCAACGTTAGATGATCGATATATTTATCCGTGGCCGACTATTTTTCCGAGCGTATCCAATACAGTTTTCATTAAGCTAATATTATAAAATAATACGGTAATTGATTGTAAGTGTATCATAAAGAATTAATTCCGGATCACTTGCATCGAGGGCGATCGGAATTAGCGGACGACGAATCGATTCGCTATATCGGAATATTATTCAAGTTTTATGACTTATATATATGACATTTGTGATCCATATAAACAAACAGGGTGGGCAAATTAAATTTTATAAATTTGGTCGAGACCTTAAAACTTGGAAATATTGATATCGAACTTAAAATAAATTAATCTACAATATTCGTGTCGTATTTGAAAATGTCCAATAAATTCGTGTAAAAATGCTTTATCAACATTAATTTTTTTATAAAAATATTTTATCAACATTTATTTTTCTTTTTATAAAAATGCTTTATCAACATTTATTTTTTTATAAAAATATTTTATCAACATTTATTATTATTTTTTTTATAAAAGTGCTTTATCAACATTTATTTGTTTTGTGATTTTGAGCGACACTAACATTCGTGCTATTTATACAATGAAAAGATATTGGAGTGGAATAAAATACGCGGTGACCTAAAAACATTCTAATGCTGTAATGAAAGGAATTTGGACTCAAATATAATTCCTCATGACTTACAATCGATAGCAAATTTTTTACACAAAAAAAAATATTAATGC
Organism: Camponotus floridanus; assembly: GCF_003227725.1. Lineage (NCBI taxonomy): Eukaryota > Metazoa > Arthropoda > Insecta > Hymenoptera > Formicidae > Camponotus > Camponotus floridanus. Next base: position 1,520,513 of record NW_020229659.1, on the reverse strand, counting down.
GAATCACTAAGAGAGATTCTATTAGAACTGGATACTGCAGAATCTTCGATCGTATGCTACGTGGAAAAAGTCTGACCTTTAAATCCACGACACGATTAAAGTTCTCCCATTGCAGCAAGCGAATACGCGCTCTTGATTCCGAGAAAAGTATTATGTATTAATTTATTTATTACCGTCATCGCGGAAAGAATGTTTGGGATAACCTAAGAGACTTGTATCGAATCACAGACGGGTATCGAGCAAAAAAAAATAAATAAATAAATTGTACGATTGCACATAAGTTTGTGATACAATTTATTAATTTTTTTAATTTTTATTAAAATTATTAAATTATTTTTAATTTATTTAATTTTTCACACATCATTACAACAGAAGATATAAAGGTATGTAACAAGAAGTGTTTCGTATTTATGGCAGGTGTTATACATTTTTTATAAAAATATTTTATCAACATTTATTATTATTATTTTTTTAATAAAAATGCTTTATCAACATTTATTTATTTTATGATTTTTTTGCATGTCGAGAAATCGTTAAGTGTTAAAAAATGGATCAGTCATGGAAGTTAAGAGAAAAAGTTTGAAAATGAAGAAATGTGAAGCAACAATTTACATGAATTTTATCTCAATTAAAATGATTATTCCGTTCTTTCACGTTTGGAGAGCAGTAAATGTGACCGTAATATGCATGTGCATTCGAGTTTCCCTCATTCGACGTAAGAATACGGGCCTCTGGCACTCGAGTAGGAACATAATAACGCTCATCCTTCCGTTCTCGTGGCGTTTTCGACTAATGGAGATAAGACCGGCCGTAATTACGCCGATCATTAAACAAGTCGGACGGGAGAGGCAACCGTTGTTACTCGAATTAATTATATGCATTCATTAGTCGGCGACCCCGGCTCGCGCTCGCACCTTCGACTGGCCATTCATCAGATATTGCGAAACTTTGGGCCCGTCTGTCTCGACGTAGGAAATGACGTAGAGTGAAAATAATAATTGCGCGACGTTATCTCGCTTAATTCGACGATACGCTCGCCCGTCACGCACCGGAAGCGTTTCGTAATCCCTCCAAAATTTTGGTCGCGCGGTTTCGAGCCGACGAGGTGTACTTGTATTCCTCGCTGGACAAATTATGCATGGGACACGGTCGATTTTCTCGGCGATAGACGGAGCATCGAACGTCTTGTGTTAGACTGACCTTCCTTAATAGCTGACTTATCTACCGATGGGAAAGACTCTGCGAATAGTCGTCATTTATGCGATTCATTCTGAATAATTTCACGATTTGCGTATCGTATATAATATAAATGTTGTACATATTGCGGAATTACCTATATTTTGGCACACGAGCAAGATTTGGCAAGACCTGATGAAATAAAAGCAAAAGATATCGACAAAAAATTGAAGACTTTTGATCTGAAACAAAGAACAGGAAGATTAAGATACGAGAGACAAGTATCAAAAATAAATGTGAAATTCTATAAAAATATTCAGTAATTATTTCAATGATAGACTGCTCGAATAGGCCAGATCGAATTTTTGTTATAAACTGCAATGTCAATAGTTTCAAAATTATAATAGTTATAGAAGCTGTTTAATTAAGAGGTACTTTTGCGAAGATCTGAGTGAAATGTCCTCTCTTATAAATAATTTATATTATTTTTTACTTAAATCTTCTTACATAATATTTTTATAATTTTTAATTGCAATTTATATATATGAAAAATAAAGAAAAATAGTTTTAAAATTGAGAGATTCGTAACTAGAGTGTTTTTTAACAAAGAGATATTACGCCTGCTACTTAACGTTCTGCTTCGGTAGTCTAGAAATCTGTGTGTATCATTATATCTACACAATTACATGTATCTTGAAGCAAGATTTTGCTCAATCCTGCGGATTGGGAGATGTTATGCTGTATTTTTAATATTATGCAGGCATACACACTAAACAGCAACAGAATTATTTTAGTTCTTTTTGGAAGAGGTTCTTTATAAAAATCTCTTAAAATAAACTACATGATATAATGTACTAAAAAAAAATTAAATATGTTTAATTAATTATCTTTTCTTTAATTAAAAAATATTTAAATATTTAAGTCAAATATATCATATTTAAAAATTCCAATTTAAAAAATAACTATCAATGCATTAATTTCAAATTAACTTTTTTTCTTATTTTTAATGCTATACAGCAAAATTATTTTATTTCTCTTTGGAAGAGGATCTCTATAATAAATCTCTTATAATAAAATCTACATGATACAATGTTATATAACTAAGAAAAAAATCATTAATTTTACTAAATATGTTTAATTAATTCTTTTCTTTCTTTAATTAAAAAATATTTAAGTATTTAAGCCGAATATATACATGTGATTCATACCGACCATAGCGGCTCTTGAAAACAGGACAGACCATTTCGCGATACATTTCGTCCCTATACTTTATGTCGCCCTTAGCGAAAGCCGTCTCCGAGAGACCGCGAACAACGCGCAACTCGTACGCACATACGCGCATACACGTTTACAGAACAGTACAGAGGGAGAGGCGCCCTCGGCCGAGTCCGTCGTGAGCTCGTGCAACAGCGAGAACGCTCCTCTCTTGCGAGAGCGGAGAAGTGTGTCAAGGGCAGAAACTGCGGCCGGCGGGGGGGAGGAGGAGGGGGCAGGGGGGGAGCAGCGGTCCATGACGAGACGAGACGAAACGAAATGAAACGAGAGTTTTACCTGCCCCGTGCCCTGCCCTGCCCTATTCGATAATCGTGCACGTCTGGTGGCCCGAGCTAAGCGAATCCCGAAATCTCGACATCCCCCCGGCGCCCGCCTTCCTCCCCCCCGCTGCGCAATATCCCCTCCCCCCTTTCTTTCTGGCCGTGACGCCGCCGCCCATCGTTTCTACGAATCGCGTTAAGATCATCAGCGAAACCGTCGGTTCTCGTACATCCCCGAGATCGGAGAAAAGCGTCTCGGCCGGCGAGATCTTTCGCACGTCATTGAAAGAAATGAGGATTGTTAATCATGCGTGACGCTCTGTCTTGGTCTTCCGCGGGAAAATACGCGATTCATAACGCGAGTTAAAGATAGTTTCATTTTGTACATTTTGATATCATAATGCAAGGTGTAACAGTCTAGAGAATCATGGAGAACCTGGAATTCTCAGGGATTTTTTTAGTACTTGGGAAAATCAATTCTCATGGAATTTTATTGAGATCCGGAGAATCTAAAAAAAATTATCTCTGATAATTTGATCTAAATAAAAAAGGAAGAAATTATTTTAGAGAGTTGCATCCAAAGAATCTCATTAAAAAATTCTCTATTTTTGAATAAAAAATTTAAAAAATCGGGAATTTTTTAAATAAAATTTGAATAGACGCCTTAATACGAGATATATGAAATGTAGAATAAATACAGGATATCTATTTTAGAAAAACATGGAAATCTGGAATCATCAGAGATTTTTTTATACTTGGAAGAAATTATTTTAGAGAGTTGTATCCAAAGAATCTCATTAAAAAATTCTTTTTATCTAGATATTTGAATAAAAAATTTAAAAAATCAAGAATTTTTAAAATAAAATTTGAATAGATATCTTAATATGATATATATGAAATGTAGAATAAATATATACAAGATATCTATTTTAGAAAAACATGGAAATCTGGAATTACCAGAGATTTTTTTAATACTTGGAAAAGTCAAGAAATTTTCATGGAATTTTATTGAGACCGGAGAATTTAAACAAAATTGTCTCTGATAATTTGATTAATACGATAAAAAAAATTATTTTAGAGAGTTGCATCTAAAGAATCTCATTAAAAAATTCTCTTTACCTAGATATTTGAATAAAAAATTTAAAAAATCAGGAATTTTTTAAATAAAAATTTGAATGGATACCTTAATATGATATGTAGAATAAATATCTACAGGATATCTATTTTTAAAAAACATGGAAATTAAGATTTATCATAGATTTTTTTTAATACTTGGCAAAATCAAGAAATTTTCATGGAATTTTATTGAGACTGGAGAATCTAAAAAAAATTGTCTCTGATAATTAGCAGACGCACACAATAAAGAAACTTATTTCAGAAAGTTCCAAAAAATGTAGCACAAATTCTTTCTATCCAAACATTTAAACCAAAAAAAAAACTTAAAAGATTGGGGAATATTTTAAAATAAAATTTGAGTGGACACCTTGTAATATGATATAAAATGTAGAATAAATATCCACACAAATTTGCATTAATCTTAATCATTCTCGAGGGGCGTTACAAAAAATTGTGAAAGCGGTTCACAGTTCACCGCGTGCGCGCTGTCACTTTTGTCTGTGTATGTGTGTATGTGTGTACATTAAAATCAGATCGAACCTCTGTTCAACCTCCGACCCCCCGGGTTGGAATTTGGATCAAGGAGGGCTCTGCTCAGCGAGCGTGACGCCTTTATGGAGCTCACACGTGGAACGATCGACACCCGCGCTCGGCAACATTATCGGATCGATCGATAGGATTATTATCGATTTAAGCCTGGTTTCTCGCCAACGTTGTTAATTGTCACTTAATTAACATTTTTCTAGTTTCACAGAAACTACTTATAAACAGTACTTATAGTAATGAATAAAAAGAATGGCGTTTATTAATATCGCGTCTAAAGTGCAGGAAAATACTTGATTATAGATTTTTCTCTAATACAAAGATAGTATAGATAAGGAAGAGAGAGAGAGAGAGAGAGAAAAAGAGAGAGAGTAGAATTAATGACAATTAAACTGACTAGATCATTAAATCGCCAACGAGTTATAATAAGCACTGCTCTATAGATATGAGTCATTCTTATGTTTCTACGATATTGTAGTCAGTTAATGATAGCTGTAAGTTGCAGCAATAACGGTATTAAAAACACATAAATATGGACTGACATGTTTCACTAATATAATTATTTTACATAAATTTTTTGTGTTCATATTTTACATTTAACGCTACGTGCGTTTGATTTGAGCTGTATTTTATCGCCAAATCTCGAGAAATATTTCGCATACGTGGCACGACGCTTTAGACGAAGTTGATTAGCAGAGATATATAGGTGAGTCAATCGGAGATTGACTCATAATATACATATTTTTCTTAGATATTTTTCTAAGTAAGAACGATTAAGTGCTCACTTTTGTATTCTGGACTACACGTGTGCCTACTTTTCCGGAACTCACGTACGTTCTGCTAATTTATTAAATATTTTACCGTTTACGAAAAAAAGATTCCAGCGCTGATTAACTCTTTTGAAATTTTAAGGACGGTATAATTGAGAGAAAGCGTGGGATTTTTGTGGAGAATCAAAGGCAGGGATTGAATAAAGCTAAGTTTTTTTCTCTCTCCATCCATTTTGCTTTAATCATATTTATATTTTTATGTTGCAATTTACTTTTTTTATATCTCGTTTTTTATTTTTTGTTAATAAATAAAATGTGAAACAGTTTTAAAAAATTGCAATCGCATACGACAACGAGATTCATTTTAAATTTTATGACACATTTTTTTAAATATATTTTGAGATAAAAATACACAAAAAAATTATAAAAATATTTAAAAAATTATAAAAGACAATTCGTGGTAAATGCATTGCATTTAGATTAAGCATCTAAATGCAATGCATTTACCACGAATTGTCTTTTATAATTTTTTAAATATTTTTATAATTTTTTTGTGTATTTTTATCTCAAAATATATTTTAAAAAATGTATAAAAATTTCTTATAACAGTGTTGTAATGTGATGGGTGCGGGAGAGCGGCAGTGTCCAAGCTGCATGACAAAGTAAATCGAAATCGAATGACACAATATGCACGTATATGCATATATACATATATATCGGGTGGAATTGGGACACGGCGGCGAAGTATACGGCTGGAGTTTTGTTGCGGTATGGCTTTTTTCGCTCGGCGAGCACAATACAAAGATGCCGGGGCTTCATGGGGAAACGACAGAGAAAGAGAAACAGACACAAAGGTGGCTGGGTGCATCGAAGCGAAACACGTGCACGTCTCTCGACACCGCCCGATATATATTATTATATGTATAATACATATTTTTGGATTAGATTACCGATTAGAAAGATTCGGGAGAGACGAGAAATCCTTCCCGAAGGACTTCCTCCCGGAAGATGAACCATCTACTCTCTTTATGTCGTATTCCTTGGCAATGAATGCGCGGCTTCTCCGTAAAACCTCGCGTCCGAGTTGCATTAATGTCAAATCGATGCGAATACATTTGACGATACAATATAGCGGCTTCGATTGTCGGTATTTAAGTGGCACGGTCGCAATGTTACACTAAGGAAAAAATTATCCTGGAATAAAAAAATTTTAGTTAACTCAAGAAAGCTATTTATTCGGTACTAATCACGTATTTATTTGTATTCAAAACATCTGTTTGCTTAAGTTAAGTATTTATTTACATATGTTTAAAAAAAAATATATATATATATATATATATATATATATGCTTAAAAAAATATAATTTTTAATTAAATATTTTTATTTTAATTTTACAGAATATTTATTAAAATGCATTTTTTATTTCTAAAAATTTTAAAAAATAATATATTTAATTTAATAAATTATAGTATATATTTTACGAAAATAGTATTTAAATATAAAAAATATATAATTGAAAATAATGTATTTAATATAACATGCATATTTAATTAAAATTAAATACTTTTGCTTAAATGAAATAAACAATTCCTTGCATTTAAAGCAAAAGTTACAAGAAAACAAATTTATTTGATTTAAAAAAATTTTTCCCTCAGTGTAATGTTACAATTATGATGGGAACAGGGTGGGAAAGAAAACCCGGAATCCTCGTGCGCCGTAAAGAATTTTTCACAAGGAACAAAGCGTAGCGTGATTCATTCGTACGTGCTACTGCGCGTTTTGAGACATGCGTTTAACAACGTTGCATTGCTGAACTAATTGTTACAAACTGTAGGCGAAAACAAACAAGTTCTGTAGAGAGATTGAGCGATTTCGTAAGAGATTTATAAGAATTTACGTCATCAAATGTGAATATGTAATTTTTATTATATTACAGAGTTAACTTTCCTCTCTTTGATCGCAAAACTAAGTTCTTTGTTTTCCTTTTCTTAGATTGGATTTAAGAGAGTTTGGATAAGTAGAAAATATAAATGCGTGAAATATTGCTAGTTATATAATTATTTAATATTTGAAATAAGCATCTAAATACATTGCATTCTCATTTCCTTGATTTTATATTGATTTTTAATAAATTAAGACAGAAGCTTCTTTAATAGTTAGAAAAATATAATTAAAAGTCAAGAAAATTAATTTGCTCTCAAATTATTAATTATTAATTATTATTTGTATTGTATTAAAAATACTTTAACAATTTTTTTATTTTTTTTACATCTTATCATTCATTTAAATATTCCATATAAATTGTCTTTTCCTGATAATTATATATTTTTATCTAAACGTATTTAAAAAGAGTCATATTTAAAATATATCTCATGTGTGAAATTTAAAAATATTAAAAAAGATAAAAATATTTAAAAATAAAAAAATTAATATTAAAAAAAATGAAAATTTTTAATTTAAAACTTTTGACGAATCAATCTTCTGGATCATATGATTAAGAGTTTTATTTCTTGCTTCATTCCAAACAAAATCTAATTTTACGAAATTTTTATTTGAGATATATTTGCAAGATTTGCACACTTAATATATGAAAAAATCTATCGATAAAAAAGAACGTGAAAAAAAGATAATAAAATTGTTGTCATTAAATTCAATGTATCATGGCAGACATATTTTAATACTTATTGTGCCAACAATAACTGAACATATATTTTTTATTACATTTAAGTCATGCAGCGAATCGTGTAACAAGTTTGAAAATTACTGCGATTTTGGCTAAATAGCAGTGTTATTTCGCTCTTTGTGTCGCGACGAGAGCGCATATGGGGAAGCCAGAATTAGGCCAGCGCGTGCAATTATTGCAAGGGGTTTCGCGCTGGCTTTTTGCTTTTCTTGACAAGCCACGAGAACGTGGGGGGAACGCATCGGAGTGGAACGCACTGCGTCTCGACGCACTCGGTACTTATGTTCGGGCTTGTATGTGCGTGCGAGAAGAAGAAAAAAACTGAAATTACATACGCGTTTGCGTCTCAATGTCGTGTACTAAATCTCAATTGGAGTTGCATCTACGTCTTTGCTTGTCTATTATATCATCGCTATTTGTCGATAACGGTAATTTTTCTCGCAATTAAAATTATCATACGATATTCCGTTAATTTAAATAATCAAGATGAAAATATCGCTCTAATATTCCGTTAAGAATAGCCTAGAAGAAAAAATTCGAAATATAGCGAAAGAGTATTTTTATATCGGGTATTTAAATGGATGTTAAAAATGTAAAATAATCAAAAGCTATTAAAATATTTTCAATACATTTAATTTAAAAGCAAATTAATTTTCCAAATTAATCTTCTTGATTTTTAGTTATATTTTTCTCTATTAAAGAGAGTATATATTGCATATTTTTCATTTATTTTTAATAAATTAAAACAGAATCTTCTTTAATTAAATTAAATTATTAAACGTATTATATTAAAAATATGTTAAAAATGTATATATTTTGATTAAATTATTAAATGTATTATATGAAAAATGCCTACAGCTTTTGATTTTCCTACATTTTTAGCATCCATTTAAATACCCTATATAAATAAAAATGCTCTTAATAACTACAACTTTTTAATTTAAAATGTAAAATAATCAAAAGCTATTAAAATATTTTCAATACAATACATTTAATTTAAAAGCAAATTAATTTTCCAAATTAATTTCCTTGATTTTTAGTTATATTTTTCTCTATTAAAAAGAGTATATATTGCATATTTTTCATTTATATTTAATAAATTAAAACAGAATCTTCTTTAATTAAATTAAATTATTAAACGTATTATATTAAAAATATATTAAAAATATATATGAAAAATGAAAAATGCCTACAGTTTTTAATTTTCTTATATTTTTAGCATCCATTTAAATGCCCTCTATAAATAAAAATGCTCTTAATAACTTAACAACTTTTTAATTTATTCAGAAATACGCGACCAGGGGTTATCGAGAGTGAATGACAAATGCAAATACTCTGGACATGTTCACGGTAGAATTTTTTTTAATGTCGATTTCACGAATATATCACCCATGTCGAAAAGTCTACGTTTTATGTACATTCGCGGGATAATATTTTCGTCCGTGTCTCAGTCCGGTCGTCTGCTCCGAAAATAAATTTTTCACGCGGAAAAGAAAAAGTCGCGCGCGAAACGAAAAGGGACGCGCCTCGCTCTCTTTTTCTCCTTCGTGTCTCTTTCGCGGGTATTCGAGGCGAGACGCAATGTTTAAAGGCTCTACCTGTTATATTCCGTGGCGTGTCAGCCTATTTATATCGGCCTAGATTCCGCTTTTACATCGCGAGCCACAGATACGCGCCCCGTGAAACAGCGCTCGCGCGCGATTCTCTCACGATAAGCGCGCGATTAATTTTTACGAAACGCGCACCCTCGCTTTAAGTACGTTTCACACTTGCAAGTCTCTCCTCTCTACCTTCCTCTCATCTCAGAAGTTACGCCGTTCAGCTGGTTTGCGTAGCGTGTGGGGAAACCAAGCGCTGCTCGTTTTTATTGAAACGCGAGATCGCGCGATTTCGCACCTTCTCGCGAACGCGTATCTAGAGATACTTAGATGATCGATAAAAAGTACAAGCGTACGAGTAGTAAAGGCCGAGTCTTTGCGCTAATTATTCTGTGACGAGCTAGTACCGTGAATAATGACTTTATAAGAGATTGAGCGACTAGAACTTGAAGATTGGTTTACAATCAGTTTACACATTAGTAACTGTAAATTATTTTTAAATCTGTAAGTTAAAAAGCTTTCGATAAGATAAGATTTATATTTAGATTATTTCATATTTTTCTTTTATTTGATATTCCTAATAATTCTTAATAATTAAATATTCCTAATAATATTGATATTAAGAACTTTTTGTCTTCACGTAAATATTCTTTGAGTACAGCAATTTGATTATATGGCAATTTTGGTCAACTGTATATACACAGTAAAAAATAAAATGTTAATTATTACATTTTTCACATGTCCCAGAAAGTCCACTCTAAATTTTAAGTTAAAATAATTCATTCGTTGTATGTTACTTATTGAAACAAACTAAAAATGTTAAATAATGGACACAATACTAAACACACAATATTTAAAATTATATGAAAAAAATAGTTACAATAACTCGTAGGAATTGTTGTAGGACATTAACATAAAATAGTAATTAAATTATTTGTAATAAAAACATTTGATTTTAATAAATTTGATTATTTTGTTTGTCAAAATTCAAGATTATTTAAAGATTCATTTTAACTTTTCTTGGAATAGTTAAATTGACTTTGAGACATATTGATTATTTAAAATGATTAGGTTAAAGATACTCAAAATAATATTCCATTTCTAAGAAACATATACAAAGTGTTAAGTTATAAAGTTGACATAAATGTAACATATGAAAACGTTATAAAAATAATAACATAAATTGTATGTTAATTTTACATTGAAGTACTAATCAAAAAAATGGTAACACAAGAAAATTTTAACATATGGACGCACAATTTTTTACTGTGTATATTTTTAAATTATGTCAGATTTTCGTATAATTACAGTTTCATATTTTTATCGAAACTTTAAACAATAATTATATTGAATTATTATTATGAGCGACATAATATTTTGATAGATATTAAAGATAATAATAAATAATATATATTTATTATTATCTTTAATATATTTATTAATATTTACAAATAAAATAAAATGAAATTTGGATAATACATGTATGTGAGATGTCGCAAGTAAATTAATAATTCAATATTTCAATTTCTAAACATTACTTAATCTTAGCTCTATTATTTTTAATATCGAATAAAATATTATATAGGTGATGCTAAGACAACAAGAACAGTTTTCCGTATAAATATATTTCAGCCAAAGATATTTTTTGTTTAGTGCCAATAAAAATATCAAACTATATCATTCGATATAATGACACATTCGCACACTATGAATGATCACATCGTACTATCAATGACTCGAAACTCTCGAAATAAGCAATAAATCCCGAGAGAATTTTTATAAATTAAATTTTTCTAAATATTTCATACTTTTGCTGCCGACTGTACTAGAAGATTTAGAGAACCTCCTCATGGGTCGGGTTCGTTGCCCTCCGTTGCTTTTTACCAGCACAAATCAGGACAAAGGGTTTAGAGCACATACATACCTGTTCGAGAGACGACATGGAACTCGAACACTTACATGTCTGATTTTTACGAGTCATCAAGCCGGTTACTGTTGTTATATCGCACGACGATGTAACAATATTCAATATTCAGTTTTATGAACGTCGATCATCGAGAGCCGATCTCTCTCTCTCTCCCCCCTTCCTCCCTCTCTCTCGCTCTCGCTCTCCCTCTCCCTCTCGCTCTCCCTCTTCCTCTCTCTCTCTCTCGCTCTCTTTCTCGCGGCGACTCTCGGTTTGCAGCGAGTGCGATAATTTCCTAGTATCCTATAGTTATATATTCTCGCATTATATTGCGTTGCGTTGCGTGCGAGACCGATGCATGCCGCTCGGAAAATGTTATATTTTCCCACGTCGACATCCTTCAAGCATGGCCTACTTGGCGCCGTGTAAAAAGGGCTCGGCTCTAAATCGGGAGCAAGTTTACACTGCGCCCATCAGTCAGATCTAGCTCTATGGGTTATTTACTAATATCAGAGAGAGAAGGAGAAACCCTCCTGGTTCGAGGATGCTCGTCCGAAAACGCGATAAGTCGTGCTCAATTGGTTGGATCCGATCGTCCACTTGGTTTAATACCACTGTCACGTCAATCAAAGCCGTAAACAGCATAGTTGGCACTCCACTAGAGTCATTGGCATCTCGCCGATGAACATATTCTTGTAAATTTCTCGCATCTCTTAACGAAGACACGAAAATGTCAGATTGACAATGAAAGCATCTGTTTCTGAAATTAATTTGATAACATTTATTAAATTGTTTGATACGTTTATAATTTAAGTTTTCATTAAAACAGTCAGTACATTTGATGTTATATTATTTTATGGGAAATGTTTCAACGAAAACATCTGTTTCTCAAATTTAATTCGATAAATATATATTTATTAAGTTGTAATTCAAGTTCTTTATTAAGACGATACGTCTGAACTTATATCGTTTCGCCAGAGATCTTTCAATATTTTAAATTTTATACAGAATTACTTACTTTGATTATTCATACATATAATGAGCATTAAATATTTATAAATAGACGTCCGGATGTTTAGATGTCTATAAATATGTAATACTTATTTTGAAAATTTCTCAGAAATATAATAATAAACAAAATAATGTACAAAACATTATTTGAAATAGAAAATAAAACTACTTTCATAAGCTATATTTCTCATTTTAAATTTCAAAAATGATTAATATAAAATAATTAATTTCCCAAAAATAATAATTAATTTATTAAGATCCTATTTAGTATTTATGATTCAAGAAAATGTGTTAAAAATTAAAACTATCATATAATTTCAAACAACAGAATTTTTCTGATCTTTTAAAAATTATTATTTTAATTAATCATTTAAATAAAGTTCTAATGAGTGTCTTTTTTATTATATTATTCTGAGGAAATTTCAAATTTCAAATAATATTTTTTCGCTTCGACGAAATTAATTATTTTCAATAATCATTAATCACATTTAAGGCACGATATTATTCCAAGTATATGCCCCAACTATTTCGAATATAATTCCGATTCCCTCGAAAAAATGCCAAGTATCACGAAACTCCCCGGACTCTTGAGAAGAAACCTGTCTTGGTAATTATTTTCAAACGTCATCAATATCGGATGACAGTTGGGATCGATAAAAAAACAATCCTTAGGAAATGATGAATTTGCCGAGCCAGAGCCGAGTAAGCAAATTTCTCGCTCGGCTCGATGAATATCGGCGATAGACAAGACGGTGCGCGCGCGACGCGATTTTTTTCGAGTTGATCTCGACGCACGAGGTGCAACGTGCACGGTGCAGCCAGGCGTGCGGCGCGGGGGCTTTCGTGCGTGGAATAGGCTCAAGGCTGCGCCACGCCGAGTAAGCAACTACTCTCTTACGGCATACTCTCTGCTTGCTGCTCGCTGCCAATATGCGCGGTCGGAGGAGCTACCTGTTGCCCCGATCGGTGATCGATCGATCGGATCCGACTCCGGAGGATCGAGGACTCTCTGGAAAGACGCGCTCGCGCAGAACCGCTGGTGACGATGATTCTCGCGTGTATCCGGTGAAACGTCATCTTACATAGAGATACTCGGATGGAAATCATTTTCATTCGCGTCGCACGAATATTTAACGCAGACGCCTTTTCTACTCGTCAGAATTCATCCGTCCAACTGCCAGTTAATTGTCCGCAAGAGAGTAGACGTTTCGACTATTTGAAAATTTATTAAATTATTTTTTAATTAAATTATTTTATTAAATTATTATTTGATTAATTAAATTATATTAAATTATTTTATTAATTAAATTATTTAAATTATTTTATTAATTAAATGATATTAAATTATTTTATTAATTAAATTATTATATTAAAACTTATATTAAACGATTATATTGAATTACTAATAATAATGCAGAATTATTTATAATTGATTTATCATTAAGAGAAAATTTACCTTTATTATCTCAAATAATTCTTAAAGACTACAATCGACGAAAAGATGTACGTATATCTATCGTTAGTTAGCACAAAACAAAATACATGAGTCATCAATAGAGCATCTTTCTTGCACGACACGCTCGTAGACGTTGCCTTATGATACGTATTTATAGCACGTGCGCTAGTAAAACGCGGAAGGCGGATTTTTTCTCTCATGCCATGTATATTTTAATTCTTTTTTTGGATAATTGTAATGCCGAAATATGCAAGGCTATAAAAAAATAGGTGCTTTTTAGTATGCGCCACATGTGAAACAGTACTGGAATTAAATCAAATGATTCGCGCAAACTACCACAATTCCATTTCTAGCTGATTCTGTATACTTGAAATATTATTTGAGTACCGTGATATGTATACAATGAGTGTTTATACATATTTTATTCCGGAAACTATGTACATATCTTTAGAAAAGCAAGATTGCATTTGACCTTAAGAGATAAACCTTGAACGGTGCTTCTTATTATAAGCGTTCCAGCGATCATAATAATGAGGAATAAGAGCTAAAAATAGACGAAAGTTTCAGAGTATGATAATTTTCTATATTTATAATATATCGTGAATTCTATCCGTGCACGCTTGCAGCGTTTTCCACACGCGAGTGCGTATTATACTTCTTACCATTCGACGTGCATTAATTGGACGGTAAGACCGAGCACAACACACGTTCCCCCCGCAAGCGGAATTCCAGTCTAGTAACCATACGCAATATTGCCGGTTTAACCCTTTAAAATATTTTCCACGGCACGAATAATACAGTCCAGGTACTTGTACCGAGCGCAAAATATCTCTCTACGATCATGGAAGTTTTATAAGGAATAATCTCGTTGAGGGATTCAAAAAATTGCCATACTTTCTCTTTCGATTGAGATTGTCTTTACGCGATTTATCTGGCCGCGACTCGATCGAATTATAATTTAAGTGAAGCAAAGAAAAAAGATAATTCAAAGGGAAATGATAAAAATTAGTGAGCGTTTTCGTTATTTTATATTATTATAAATATTGCCAGAAATTATTAATTCATATTTATATGAAATTATTAATTTATCGATTTGATAAATTCAACAATCATATCGATCGTCAACAAAGTTAATTGTGATGATTATTTAAGCAAAATATAGACTTTGAATAACTATAAAAAGGAAAAGAAGAAACTTAATTAAACATGAAATTTTAAAAAATAATAATACTAGAATAATTTAATTAATTTATTAAAAATTTATTACTTATTAAATTATTTAAAAAGGGAGAAAAAAAGCAGTTGAAGAAGTTTCATTTTGACTCGAAGATAACTCTTGGCGATAATTAAAAAAAATAATAATTTTATTTATACTTGTAATTAATTTCTAAAGTTTAACTCTAAGAGACAGAATACAATAACTGATTATAATTTTATAAAAATTGAGAAAAAAATTCAATTTAAAAAAAAGAAGAAAGAGAGAGGAATTATTGCTATATAAGGTTTGGAAAGCAATGTATTAAGGCAAATCGCGAGGCATTGTGAAATAAAACGATCTCTCGTGATTGGATCATCGGGATCCATAGACCGCGTCAATTTGAGTCATACGCTCGATTATTTATATCTACAGTATCCGTGACTTTTTTTTTCTTTCGAATCCACGATCGATATATATATTTGCTACATTTCTTTGCATTCACGTTTACACGACGCAAAGGAAGAGCGTCTTCGCGAATATAGAAGTAAAATTGCATTAGCAGAGAAAATTTAGAAAATTTTTAGGATTATTCGAGCTTTTTATAATTTAAAAATTCGCTTATATAAATTATTTTGAAATTTATTATTATTGGAATTTTTATTATTATTAATGATTATTTTGAATCTCATAATGTATGGAAATTAAAACGCTATCCAGATATTTTATATATGTAACTTATATAAAATTTGTAATCAATTTTATAATCCTTAAAATTTTCTCAATTCATTGAAATACACTGATTTAAATAATTTGATAATTGACTGAAATCCTCTGACATAATCAACATTTAAATTTTTACTCCCATTAGCCTGAGAAATCTCATTGATTTGTCTTTAGATTTCAAAAAATGATTGGGAGATTTTTTCTTCTAGTTATAAATTATCTTGATTGTCGCAATTTTATTTTATAATATCTCGATTTAGATAAATATCCTAAATATTTTAATGCAAATCTGCTACAGTCGGCGAATTTCATAAAGAAGCTAATTTCATCTGTTACTAGAAATTACCTAATATATTTACAATATTACTTTTTTATAAAAGAAGCAACAGATATCTCAAATACGAGAGATGTTCGCTCTGATATTTTAAAATTATTAATACGTATTAATTGAAATGTTGAGTTGGCGGTAATAAAGCTAGGTCCTATCAAATTTCGTCGGCAAATAACGGTTCGGTTTAAAAGAGCGATGTCGCATCATGAGGGGTTGGAAAGAGACAGAGAAAGAGAAAGAGCGCAAAAGAAAACAAACAGGCAGAAATAAAACGAGATAAGTAAAATAGTGATAAACCGCTAAACATCCCTCCAAAGTATTGTTTGGATAAGCATTATCCTGTAATATGACTGTATCGCAAATTTTTTTAACTTGCCACACATTAGAGAAAAATTTAAAAAGATAAGAGAGCATATTTTTTATTAATAAATAATTATTTAAATAGCAAAATCATTCTTATCGCAATGCAATCTTTAAAAAAAAAATTAATTTTTCTATCATAAATTTATTTTTATCGCGCGCATAATTTCCTACAATAATTCAGACATTGAAGCAACAAGTCGATCAAGATGCGAGAAGAGACTTAGATTTTTTAATTATTTATAATACAAAAAAAATTATCAAATTTCCTTCTTTTTCATATTTATATTCGAAAAGTCAGAGAAATTTCATTTTCGAAAAATATTCCTTTATGGCTTAGATTTTTTAATTATTTATAATGCAAAAAAATTAGCAAATTTCCTTCTTTTTTATATTTATATTCGAAAAGTCAGAGAAATTTCATTTTTGAAAAACATTCCTTTATAACTTAGATCTTTTAATTATTTATAATGCAAAAAAATGATCAAATTTTCCTCTTTCATATTTATATTCGAAAAGTCAGAGAAATTTCATTTTCGAAAAATATTTCTTTATGGCTTAGATTTTTTAATTATTTATCATGCAAAAAAATGATCAAATTTTCCTCTTTTTCATATTTATATTCGAAAAGTCAGAGAAATTTCATTTTCGAAAAATATTCCTTTACGAAGAGTGCCGCTTTTGAGTAGGCGTCTGATAATATTATCGGGGAAATATTACGATACGAATAACACTATACTATTATATTACGATACGAATAACACTATACTATTATAGGAACGATACCTAAATAAGGAAGACGAAAGTAAGAGCAAGTAAGAAAAAGAGAGAGAGAGAGAGAGAGACGACGACTTAACTCACGGGGAGCGCTCGTGTTTAGCGATCAAGCGAACAAGAAGACCCCTGTACATGGTGCTCACGGTGGAGAAGAAGGGGGCGGCGGGAGGGGGAGGAAGGGAGGAGGGTGAACCTGCATACAGATATATCGACGACGCGATGCGACATCGGCGGTGTTGCGGCCAAATGAAAAGAGCGAGGAGGAACAGGAGGAGGGGCAGGAGGAGATGAGAGAAGCGCGACTTCCCGCTGATCGCGGGGGGGGGGGGACGGAACGGGCGGCGCAGGGTAGCTGCGGAAGGGAGGGAGGGGGTGGGAGGGAGGCAGCGGAGTGCGGTCAAGTGTACTGGGTAACTGGGTCAATGAGAAAACTAAGAGAACGACGCTGTATCGCGAGGACGCATGCGCGCCGCTACCGCCAGGGTCTCCGTCTGTCCGCATCCCCCCTCCTCCCCCTCGTCGACGTACCCCAGCCTCCCCCGAAAGTTTTCCTCACCCTCCCCTCCCCGCCCCGCCCCGCCGACCCCTCGATATTTATCCCCCGTGTGAAATAATTTAAATTCTACTATCGAAATCATTCATTTCCTTTGATCGCGAAAGGGGGGGGGGAGGCGTGGGATTTTAAAATGGAAATACCAAAATATCTTCTTGTACATGGGGATGTGAGGAAAAGGGATACCTCGGGGAGGAATTTCTCACGTGGAAAGTTGGCGGTAGAACAGCACGCATTTGTTACAGCGAGTGTTAGTGCGAACTTTTTTCTGCTCCGAGCATTTTTCTCTTCGAGTTCTTAGACGACGAGATGTTACTCGGGTATTGCTTTTTAAATAACGCATGTTTGCGATATGAAACATTTATTTTTTCGTTTACATATAATTTCACGCATTTGCGATAAGAGTGATTTTTTTGGATGATAAATTTTGCTTTTTAGATAATTATTTATTAATGGAGAATGTATGCTATCTTATCTTTTTTATTTTTCCCCGAAGTCTATTGCGTCTTTGAATTTTTATATCTCTTTCTTTCCCCTTTTATACACGCACCCACACATTTTCTTCGTGCATTCTATTTTATTCCTCTTTTAAATTGCACTTTCTCACATTTGATTATTTACAAGTTAATCCAATTGTCCGGAGTTTGCAACTTTTTTTTCTTCGACAATTATCGTTCTTATTATTCATTTTCCCTTCAAATGAATATCTCTGGATTGGGAGAATATCATTCTTTAATTCTTTGTCTATTCTGTATGTGTGTGCACCCAAAAAAAGGACATTCTTGTTTTGAAAATTTAGTTTTAAAATGGAAATCTTGAAATGAGATAATATTGCGTTAATTAAAGAAAAATATAATTGCTTACTTGAATGAAGCCATTTTATATAGTTCAATTAAGAAAAATATATTCTTCTGAATTAAGATTTAATTTTCTCGAATGGAAAAGAAACAATGTTAGATGGAAAATAACATTTTTAAATCAAAGATAATAATTTTCTTAAAGTAGAATTAAATAATTTTTTATTCTTGAGATGACAATTACAATATTGAAATAAGACTGTAATGTTATTTTAAAATTTAAAATTTAAAATTATTAAATTAATAAATTATTAAATTAATAAATTATTAAATTAATAAATTATTAAATTATTAAATTATTAAAATTATTAAATTCTTCTAAGAAGATTATAAATTGTTGCGTATGTACGAAAGAATGAACGCGTTAGTTTAAGTATATAAGTTTTGATTTGACTCTTATTTTTTTTCTGCGTGTGCATACCAATGACACTAGACGTCAAACGTGACAGACGCGAATTTTGGGCGGCTTGGACTTTGTAGTGGGACGCGCGAATGTTGCACGAATTCTGGGTGACCTCAATTACTGGCATGAGACATTGAGCATGTCGATTGTCGATATCATTGACCGCGTTACCAAAATGGAAATTGACAAAATTGTAAAATTACAGAAGCGTGATTTCGTCATACATCTGATAAAGAAGATAAGATGCTTGTATTTCTTTTTATTATCGCGTGTATTGCGTAAGCGGCCGATGCACAAAAAAATTGGCCAGAAAAATTATCTCCGTCTCTTTTTAATTCAATCGCAACGCCAAATTACATAATTTAGATCTCTTATAGTAATAATACCGAGCGCATCGATATCACGAGGATGAGATATCTATTGTTGCAACAAGTGCGCGAATAATGTGCATATTTGCTGCCACATAATGCTGCAATCCCGCCAGTTCGTTTTTGCAGACGTTATCGTTAAAACTGTCACGCATATTGCGATAAAGCCGACTCGCGCTTGTAGACAACATTAACAGTCATTGAATTTGCTTTATCGCCTGCCCCGATATTTGCATCGTTTGTATCGCCGTTCTTAAAAATATTTCGATGTCGTCGAATAACTCTGCGTCGTCTCTCCTCCGATAGAGAACATAACAACCCTCTTTCATCGCGCGATTCCAAGATGTCGCTCGAAATAAAACGCAGCATCACACGATGTCTACGCACGCGCCAATCTCGTCTATATAAATGACATTTCGCATACACAGACGCGTGCATGTGCACGAGGGACCCACACTGGCGTCGACAGTACAAGGTGGTCCAAGTGCATCGGGTAAATAGGTCAAGCGAATTAATTCATGCTGGCTGGCAAGTCGCGTCTCTCACAACATAGAAAAAAAACAAGTGTCGAATCAAAACTTATATACTTAAACTAACGTGTTCATTATTTCGTATATACGCAACAATTTATAATCTTCTTAGAAGAATTTAATAATTTTAAATTTCTACAATATTATAGTGTTATTTTAATATTGTAATTGTCACCTCAAGAATATATAATTATTTAATTTTGCTTTAAGAAAATTATAATCTTTGATTTAAAAATGTTATTTTCTATCTAACATTGTTTCTTTTTCATTCAGAAAATTAAATCTTAAATCAGAAGAATATATTTTTCTCGATTGAACTATATAAAATAACTTCATTCAAGTAATTATTCGAGTAATTCTATTTTTTTTTAATTATCGCGTATATTTTTTAATTATAATTTTTTTATAATCTCATCAAGATGTTCAAGATGTTCCATGTTAAAAGTAAATATATTTTCAAAACAAGAATGTCCTTTTTTTTCTGTGTACGTATAACAAAACGATATGCAATTTTAATACAAAGAACAACATAAGAAAGAAAGAGAGGGGAAAGAGAAAAGGATGATGCAATTCGTGAAAAACGCATCCCAAACGCGAAAATTGCG
This sequence comes from Camponotus floridanus, assembly GCF_003227725.1. Lineage (NCBI taxonomy): Eukaryota > Metazoa > Arthropoda > Insecta > Hymenoptera > Formicidae > Camponotus > Camponotus floridanus. The sequence goes on along the minus strand of NW_020229659.1, from coordinate 1,500,013 downwards.
GATACATCGATCGAGTGCACTTCGTTTAAAAAAAAAACACTTTAGTCAACTTTTACAATTTTGATGAGTAAATTGCATTTCGCAATCTGGCAATTTTATGTTCGGAAAAATCTTGTTCTCTTGCTCCCTTGACATCTCTCCGAAATAATATTTAAATTTGTAATTCGAATAAAAAATTACTGAAAAAAATTCCTATATGTTTTTTATCCATTCCTATATGTTTTTTATCCATTTTTTTCATATGGAAAAAAATTCTAAACCGCGCAGTGGCTCTTGTGCCAATTTTGATTTAATTTAATTTTTATTTATTTATTTATTTGAGTCAAATTCCGAATTATTAATTTTAAAAATTCTAAAAATTTAAAAGTCATTAAAAAAATACAATGGAAACATAATATTTTGAGTAGAACTTTCAAGCTTTTTTTATGAAAGTTAACATTTTCCAGTAGAGATTTATTTATACATTACGTGCTATCATAACTTCGCTCATATTTATTATCGATGTCTCTGAAAACGTCTTCCGGTAAGAATACGCTAGAAACTTACACGTGTGATTGCCTTATCTTGCAAAACAAACATTGCATTCACAATGTTGCACGGTTGTGATACAAGCGCCAAACGTATTTACTTCCACCGTGAATGACAAAATCGATGTCGTAATAATCTATTAACATAGCGCCGTGGGGAAATGATGACCCGGACTTTCGTTTTATGCATTATAATTAGCATGGTAATTTACGTAGTCGGCGCATACATCATGAATAAGGAATAAGAGTTATGCGAATACAAAGTAGCGTATTCAAAGTGTATCGTTTTGGTAGAGGACAAAGGTGCGCTCGCAGAATATTCATAAAGTTTAAAGAAACAGTGTATATTATGCACTATTCAAACGTCAGATGTGTGCCATGTTATTATTGACATAATTATTTGACACATTTAAAGAATCTTTACGTTAAATAAACAGAACGAGAATCTTTATATGATTCCAATGTGTGAAATAATGAGCTTATTATTTTCTCATCTTCAATTTTTTTAACATCGAGATTTATATTTTTGTAATATATAATATATTATATTTTATGTACAATGATTTGCTGAGGATTTAAGGCTCATTATTCCACATGAATAATAATCGTAATGGTTTATAAGAGATTTTCACGTCGTATGCAACACAGGTGGAATGCACGATCGCAACTTGGCAAACGAAAATTCAATTGTATCGCAGGAGTAACTCTGTCACAGGTTGTATCGATGTTACCTTAGTTTGTACACCTGAGTGCTGAGATAAACTACTCGATTTGTGTGCTCGCACGAAACCGCTTTCGACACTTTTATACAGAGTGTTCTCAAATTTCGAGCAATATTCCACCTTAGAAACAATATAATTGCTTATCGAAATTAAACATCTTTTTCAAAATCAAATATTTTTAAGAATTAGCTAATTTTTATTTATATTCCTAAAAGAAATTAAATCTTTTATTAGCCAAAAAATGCCAAACATTATCTCTTTCCCAAAAAAAGCTTATCTCGAGAGCTTTTCAAAACACTATAATATTTTTTCATTGAATAAAAAAATATGTAATTGTTAATTGCAAATTACATATTTTTTCCTCGAAACAATTGTGTATTTTCTTTACACCAATTGATTCCTCTTATTATTTAGTACATAAAAGTACTAAGGTAAGATAATCGAAAAATGAATATTTTATTAAATATTTTATGTAAATTAATATGTAAAATTAAGAGATTATTTCAAGCCTCACAACTATTATAGTGTTTTGAAAATCTCTCGAGGTAAACTACAATAGCTTTTTTTGGGGAAGAGATTACCCCGACACCCTATATAAAATGATGACAGAAAATTTTCAGCATTTCCCTTGCATTTATCGAAGATGTTTCTATCTGGAAAAAATACACTAAAATATACTACAATCGGAAAATAGTTTATTATACGCTTATCTCAACTTTGCCGACAACTTTCACAAGAGCACCCCGTAGCGAGGTCTGTCGCCGAGACACGCAGGGGCGTGCCACCTCAGGGTACGTGGAATGTGTATAGATCTCGACGAGCACGTGGGTACGCGGTCAGAATTACGCTCAGCGGGTATACACATAAATACACGCACACATGTGCATGCATAGAAAGAGAAGAGAGAGAGAGAGAGAGAGAGAGAGACGCGTAGCGTTGGCGTCGACGGCACGCATGCGGATCTACTGGTAACATTGGTGCCAACCAGAAATCAGGTCAGGTCGTATCAAACTGACCTACATACCGTTATCATCTGTATTATCGCCTTTGATAAAGTGTGTATTAACCGCACGATTATGCTGGCGAAAGATCCATAAAAGACGGCTCCATCCCTTCTTTCCTCTCTTCCTGGAGCCTCGAAATTGCGTGTTTGCGGCATGTTGAATCGTCGCAATTTTTTACCGCGTAATCTTCCGCGTGATCGTTCTTGAAGGATTTAATCGCAGGATAGGAATCGATTTTCTACTCTTGTCTCTCTTTTATTTTTATTTATCTCTCTCTCTGTTTCTTTCCACTTTTCTGTCACTTTTCCTCGATTTTCACTGCTCGTCTCAGCTTCTCGTCCTACGAAAGTATCCATTGATTTACTCCTTTTAGTTATCCTTCACGCCCGCCTTTCGTTGCGACGACCGATATAGTAATAATAATTCAGGGTAAAAACGTCTTGCGCCTCTCTCTCTCTCTCTCTCTCTCTCTCTCTCTCTCTCTCTCTCTCTCTCTCTCTCTCGCTCTCTCTCGCTCTTTTTCTCTTCCAACGCTGCGCTAAAAATAACGGGCAACAAATGACGCGGCTGACCTCGTCTTGGACACCGTCCTTCCTCGACGCTCCGAACTCTTCAACTTGATCTAGTTGCATGTCCGCCCTCGCAAATCTTCGAGCAAGATTGCGTATGCCAGAAACACATGATCCTCAATATTTAATACGGCGAATATTTTTGCAAAAACGTACGAAGAAACTAAATGAGAGATAATTGTAAACTGTAAGCTAAATTTTGAAAAGTTTTTCTTTAATGAGGGAAAGAGAGATAGTGTTAATTCGATATTTTAATTCGCGGTTTGACGTTTAATGAAATAATCTCAGATATCTATTCTTAGAAGTAAATAACAGCTCTTTGTTTAAAATATGGATGGGATTTTACATTAAATTCATGATATTTTCTCATATAATCTATACGATTTGCTCCTTTTAAAAATAATAAACTACATTAAGAGGATATTTTTACGAAAATGTATTTGTAGATTTATTTCTTTGTTCTAACAAGAATAAATTTTATATGCAAGAAATCTCAGATCTGCTATACTTTCTAAGAAATAATAGTGTGGTAGGAAAAATAATTAAAAATACTTTAATTAATAAAATTAATAAATAATTTTTTAACTTTTCCGTTAATAAGAATTTAATATATTCACTCTTATGCAGTAAAAGAGAACATTTTTACCATATGACAGATATCATGCACCTATGACATGTCACATTTATGTGACAGCTTTGATAGCTTGCTGCGCATCGCGTTTTGACGTCAATACTCTACTTCATCTTTATGCTACTGGTATTATTGTCAGTATACTACAATAATATGCCCCGCTAGCATGTAGTATCACAGATTAATTAACCACGGAAAAATGGGAAGACAAAATTTTAAAAATTAAAAAATTTCGATAGGTAAAATTATCTGGATATTTTTAATATTTAAAAATTACCTTTATATTTAAAAGATTTAACATTATTATGTATATAATCATTATCTTATATATGTATGATCACTATCTTATCTTTATTTCGTCAATAAATTATGATTTTTTCATGCGCGGACATTTTTTATAAGCGCATTTAATCGATACGAAATGCGTTGCGATTTTTCATCGATTCAAATTCGAATAAGGAATTTGATTTTCACGCAAAAAAACATTGTATTCGCAAGTAAGATGGGAAATGGCGAAATTGACTAACTAAGAAATCAAATTACATTGAACGTTGTGATTTTAGTTAGAGATACCCTTGACCCGGAAATGATCGCGGGGGAAGCAATTTATACCCCAGCGATCCAAAATAGGGCAGACATTTTCGTCGTTCCGTCTGACCTCGTCGAAATTGTCGATAAATCTCGCTATCTCTCTCTAGTTAATTCTCCCTTTACATTATACATGTCTCTTAATTTATAAAAATATGTAACTAAAATAATCATCAGTGATTAGAAAAAATGGAATAAAGCGACTAAGTTTTAAATAGACCGAATATATATTTATATAAAATTAATCTTCATCAGATAACATGTTTATCGTATATTTTGCGATACTCTAATCTAACATCTGGATTATTCAGATCGCCAATATGTATATAAAAAAAATTAATTACTTGGACAATTTTATGCAATTCTCTTCAGAAAGCGTAAGGTTTAAAATTGAAATAATCTTTTTAAATATTTTTTTATTCTATACCACACGTAGAATTTATTATTTTGATAAAAGAGGAGGGGTTTTATTTGTATTATCGCTCTTTATATCAATATATATACAGGGTGATTCATATAAAGTGACCGATGTGAATATTAGCTAAAGTTGAAGAGCTATGAAAAAATTTTTATACCAAAAGATGTTTGACACAGAGGGGGATACATCGTATGATATAAATGATATTTTTATGGATGAAGGCATTAAGGAGATTTCAAGATCAACTTAATTTTTTTAAATGGAACCCCCTATTTTTTATTACGTATTCTTATAGCTTATCTCGAGAGCTTTCCAAAATACTATAATAAAGTATTTCTTCATCGAGTATTTTTCGAGTTATGAGGCTTGAAATAATTTCTTAATTTTACATAAACCATAAAATATCTAGCAAAATATTCATTTTTTTATTATCTTCTTATATACTTTTATATACAAAATAATGAGAGGAATCAATTGGTGTAAAGAAAAAAACATAGTTGTTTAAAAAAAAAATATGTAATTTGCAATTAACAATTCCATATTTTTTCTTAAAAACAACTGTATGTTTTCTTTACACCAATTGATTCCTCTCATTATTTTGTACATAAAAGTATTAAGGTAAGATAATCGAAAAATGAATATTTTACTAGACATTTTTTGGTTTATGTAAAATTAAGAAATTATTTCAGTCTCACAACTCGAAAAATACTTAATGAAGAAATATTTTATTATAGTATTTTGGAAAGCTCTCGAGATAAACTACGAGATAAGAATACGTAATATAAAATAGAGGGTTTTATTTAAAAAAATTAAGTTGATCTTGAAATCTCCTTAATGCCTTTATCTATAAAAATATCGTTTATACCATACGATGTCCCCCTCTGTGTGAAATATCTTTTGATATAAAAATTTTTTCATAGCTCTTCAACTTTAGCTAATATTCACATCGGTCACTTTATATGAATCACCCTGTATATATATATATATATATATATATATATATATTTATTATACTATTTTTATACAAAGTGAGGACAAAGAAATTGATTGGACACGATGACCTAGATGTGTTCTTCGAGGGTTAATAGAGATTTGGAAAATGGGGTGGGAAATCTACCCCCGCACGCACGTTTTTTCTCGCTGGCGTCGCGAGAAACGATTTGTAGACTGATAAAGAAAAGCGAGAGGGGAACGAGATTTGTGGCGGCGTGTTCTCGAGCGAAAGTGCAAGCGGGAATGTAATCTGCGAGAAGAGGAGAGAGTGAAAGAAAGAGGGAGAGAGTTGCGGCTTACCTCACTCTCGGTTTACTTGGAGCCAAGTCGAGTCGAGAGCGAACGTCGAGTCTCTCACGTCTTCGTAACCGCTCGACGTAACAGCTGTAACTAGTACCATTGCCAACGAAAGTCACCGCCGCGGAAAGTAAAAGCGGACGAGCTACTTTTCGCACGCGCGATTGTCCCGAGAGAGAAAGAGGATAGAATCACGATGGTGACGTGCAAAGACCGGTTGGCGAACGAGAGCGAAAGACTTTCTTCGTCCATTCATCGTTTGAACCGGCTCGAGAAATTGCTATATCCGTCACGCTGTCTAAGAGGGAGATACACATAAATATATTCGGTTCGGAAAATTCCTGACTACGATTCGCTACTCATCCGCTCGCTTTCGATTAATTTATAATAAGGCATCGATGTATTCTAATTAATTCTAATATTATTATGCAATAGTATTATGTATTAATATATGACGGTGCCATATTCAAATCTGTGTCAACTTTGAACTTTTAATGAAATCTTTTTTTCTCTGTTTTTAATAAATAATAATAAATTAAACATTTTTTTCATGCAGGGAAATTATATTTTTGTTTATATAAGAAAAAAATATGATATGAAATTTACATTAATTTTTAAAAATATATAAAAATCTGAAGCACATTTTTTGTGCAATCTTTATTTTTCTACAAAAATAATAATATCACGAAACTGAGGATATATCAATTGAGAAGAAAAAAATTATATGTTATATAATTTAATTATTTTATATTTTATATTTTAATATAATTGTGTAGAGTCTAGATGTATTTTTTTTAGATAGTCAATCTTTAATTATGCCATCACGTCACGAAGTCTGATTAAATGAGATGCATCTTTAGTCTCGATGAATGCAAGTCTTAAAATTACTTTTAACGCGTTAATTTCGACTGAAAGTAGTTTATATCGATTACAGATGACGGGTTACCTAAATCGTGACTCAAACAATTTATAGCGCAATGCAAGACACTGACGGAGATTAGCACGTGCGATGTAATTAGCGACGCCGGCGACGTCATCTCGCAAAATCATCAAGTACGGCGGGGATGGACTCGTTTGGCACGTGTCGTTCCGGTTTTACATATCGCGAGTAATCGGCTTTGTTTTGTTCCGAATCATGCATTTTAAAACTGATCACACATTTCGACATAGATTAATGTAAAGCTTAAAGATTAGCAGAAAAATTAAGGAAATAAGCTGCTTACTATTATGATGAAAAAAATATGATAAGCTTCACAAATATGTGTTAGGAAGTTTAAAACTTTATAAACTCACGTTTGTCAACGCAATTTTTTTCTGCATTTATAAAAAAAAGATGATTGCAGTATAAAAATAAAAATAGAAAATATAATTTTAAAAGTTTAAACAATAAGAAATTTTAATTTTTAAAAATATATGTTATAATTTTCACAAAATTATATTAAAATACTTAAATAATCAAGTAAAATATATTGCACTTTTTTAAATACAATATTTTTAATAAATCATGTATGAAAGAATTAGATTTTTCCGCACATGTTTTTTTTTTCGATTACTACAATTTTTGATATTGTTATTTTTACGGAAAAAAAATATTTAATATAATAATTTTTTTTAATAGTCTTCTTTTTCATCTTTTACGAAAAAAGATATCAATATTAAATTATTTCTTTTATCTCTTATATCAATAATTAAATTTGCTTTTTCATTGATTCTTTCATCCCGGGACATTCGCATTCGATATGCTGCCCCTCGCAAAGAATGTTATTCGCGCTGAAATTACAGTCCTCGCGCGAATACATAAAGTTCTTTACGTGAGTACGTATGTACTCTATTACGCGTCCAGCTCATCTTGCTCCATTCGGCTCGGCCGGAATTATTTCTGAGGGAAATTACCGGTCATTACGATCGCCGATCATTATTATCGGTCTTATCTTTCGCAGTCGCGTCGAGTCTCTCGTGTATCCGATTCTCTTTTCAACCTTGAGAATCATCCCGTCCGAGCTCCTCCCGTAGGTGGACACTGAAACGAGTTTCTATTCGAAATATCCTCCCCTTTTTCGCAGCGACTATCGGACTATCGTAATCGTACCAAATAATTTTTCGGTCAAGGTCAAGATTATCCTCGACTTTCTTTAATCGCGACCGTCGAGAAAAAAAAAAGAACAGGTCTATAAGGCATGCAATAAGTTCTCGTTGTAATTGCCGGATATCAGACGTATCGCGTGCACGTAAGTTACGCCGAAATTACGCGAATCAAATGCACACTTTGCTTAAACGTTGATACATACGTTTAAGACGTCAAAACTAGAAATTAAATATTCAAACTTTCTCAGAAGAATGTCTAATAATTCTAAGCTGCTCAGTGACTTCAAAACGTGTTATTATATTTATTTTTGAACATTTAATATTGTAAAAAATATTTAAAAAGTTATACTTTGTAAAATAATTTCAAAATAATATTAATACTTAAATATTGAATTAATTCGAGGGGAAAAGGTATAGGTATCGACTCGAATTTCAAAGAGAAAATAAGTTCATGTTAACACGTGACAGCGTAGTTTTTGTTTCTTCTCTTTTAGACCGCTCGTTTGCTCCACAGGGGACAAGTTTGTATCCATTTTATTCGATATGCCCAAGTCTTTTCATTTCTAAGAGCTCCCACAGCTGCGTTTTTGTCTCCAAATTCATAGGATATCACATGAAGAATACAGCTGTAAAGAAGCTACTTTCACAATAGCAAAAACAATTAGCACGCACCCTAACACACAGATTTCCACTTTACTGTCGTCGGTACAATGCAATATAATACCATGCAATATAATGTCAGAATCTTAGAAATGTTTATGCTTTTACTTTACAACTAAAAAGCCATAAAATACTAAAATGCCCCTAAATGATATAATAACAACCACCAAAAAAATACTACAAAGAAAAATAAGATTGCCGAAAAAACATATTGTATCAAGAAAGTTGCATCTCAACTTTCTAAGAATGATTGGCACACAATTAAAAAAATAGAAAATTTTATAAATATTGATTTATTTTTAACTCATATGCCTTCCTTTCTTCATTTAAAATATTGGGGCATCACTCTGTTTAATTTTAGAATAGGATGACTTAATTTTAAGCTGAACACACCTCTTTACATATGCATATAAAATTGTCATATTAAAATAGCGATCGTATTTCTAATTTTGGATGACTATTTCAATCTCGGATTTTTCATAATTTTATATTATTTACGAAAAATTAATTTTTATATGCTGTCTCTTCTTGATCGTACTAAGTGGAAATAATTGTGATTCTCTTTTTATGTCGTTTTTTTCTTTTCTGTAGATATCTTTTCGAAAGAATAAGGTTGGAAAATGAGAGAATTTTTAGATAGAAAAATAGAAAGGAATAACTTTTGGAAATTCTTCGTAATTAATAAAAATAGGGAAACTCTGTTTAATTAAAAATATTTATTGATGTTGCAATATTAAATATATTACTATTATTTAATATTATTTTTATAGGGAAATAATGAAAAAAATTTCTCTTTGCTTATATTCAATTTTTTGTTATTAATAATATATAGTTAATTATTATTTAAAGATTAAGAGAAAAAAATAATTATTAACTCTTTATTAATTTGATGATAGACATAAAATTAAATGATCTTTTAAAGACTATCGTTAGAAGAAGCAATTTAGAAAAAAAATGGGTGCTAATAGAACTTACATTCTTTTGACAATAAGTTTCAAAACATTTAGAGAAATAAGATAACAAAAAAAAATTGAGAATAGAGTCGGTACAATTCTTTCTATACAGATGAAAAGGTTTAAAAACATCTTGGAGAAATTGGGATATTTCAAAAATGTTTAGCTTTTCTTTCGACTGTCGTAATTTATAATCATTTTGTCTGCTATTTTTTTGTGGTAATCATGATTTACAGGCTATTTCGAATTTGTACCAAGAAAAAAATAGATAAAAATAGAAGAGACTCGTTTAACATATGTGGAGAAATATTCTCTACATTTTTCAATGTCTATTATTTTTACAAGAATACACGTGAAGAATATATATTATTAAATCAAAATGGAAACTCGAAAAATTTTTTCCAAGTATATTTAACAATAAAAGAATCAAATAAACGCAAAGTTTGCTGTGTTAAAACTTTCAAGTTAAATTATTATTATAAAAAAATTCTACGTATTTTTCTCCAAATCATTAGTAATGAAAAATCATGAAATAAATAATTATATATATATTTTGTATAGACATTATTTTTTTTCATTCATATTCGAATTAGCCTAATAGGCAATAAATGCCTTTACATTTCAACAACTCGTAATCGAAAGTCTCATCGATAGTTTGATATTTTCACGTAGAAGGAATCAGTTATACGAGATGAAACGAAAAACTGCACGCGGATGAAAGGAATGGCGATAGAGTTTTCTTCATACATTCATGTTTCTCTCTCTCTTCCCTCGACTAACCGTAATGTAATTACATATTCGCGCAAATAGCGCACGCGCAGTTTGCGATATTCTTCTGCAACCGCACGATCTGCCGATGCAACGCTTAGATACATCACGAGCACGTAGTCTCTCGCGGTACCCCATGTGGGTAAATGTGTCAAGGACGTGCGAACTAGCCTGCAAAACGGCGATTCGCGTTTCATGGATGAAAATCCCACCGTCTCTCCTCCCTCCCCCCCCTCTCTCTTTCTATAGCTCTCTCTCTCTCTCTCGCTCTCGCTCTCTCTCTCTCTCTCGCTCTCTCTCTCTCTCTCTCTCTCTCTCTCTCTCTCTCTCTCTCTCTCTCTCTCTCTCTCTCTCTCTCTCTCTCTCTCCCTCTCTCTCTCGCTCCCGTCTTTTCCGAAGGCGAGATGAAGAGAGCGGCGATTTTTGCGAAATGTTTCTCGCAAGAAACAGACACGTATCGGATCGAATTTGGGAAAATGGGTCACGCTTGTTCGAGCTTTTTTCGGAAGCGCGGAAACTACCGAATCGATTTCATTCATCGAGCACTTGAATAATTTGACGGAGCACGAAATTTAAATCGCTGCGTATAAATATTTAATTATTGTCGGATCGGTGGAAAAGTGTCATTTTTACTTGAAACATGTGACAAATGTGGGTTAAACAAATATAGGTCTGGGCCATTTGATTGCACGAATAGCACGCGAAGCGTCGGTAAATAATTGGCAGCACGAATATATATATATATTAAAAAAAAAAACCAATTTTGTCACGTTAACATTTATTATCTCGCGGATCTCGGTATTATATTGGATCGAGATGGTGTCTTTAAACGCGCTTATTTCGCTAATGCGGATTTTCGTAAGCGATATACAAAGAAATCTCTGCCCCGCCCCCTCTTCTCTCCTCCGCTCCATCAATGCGACAGAAATATGCATTGCGATAATACGACGTGTAACAGCACACACAATCGGTTAGATTTTACTTTTAGTTTCGAAAATGAGATTGCGAGGTGGGGGTAGGCCTTGGCACACTTTACACACCGAGACGCTGTTGGTGGCGAGCGCGAGCGATTAAGAGAGAGAGAGAAAGAGAAAGAGAGAGAGAGAGAGACATCAGTACGCACTCGTATAATCCTCGCGACGAATATTACAAGCTATGATCCAAACCTGTAAGCGTAATCGCATCGCGGTATTCGAGAGAAACGAGCTCTCTCTTATCGGAATCGTCCTTCCTTCGTTTCATATGACGCATATTATATTATATTATATTATATCTATGCATCTCACAGTCATAGGCTCGACTTTATTATTTTCTCGCATCTCGATAGTCTCTAATTCAAAGTACAGTGCGCGTCAACGATCCTGTTCTAGGCGGGGCAAGGGGAGCGTGGAAGAACCGGCCAATGGGCGGGCAGCGCGGCGGTAGCTGATTGGCCGGTCGCACGCTCCCCTCGCCCCGCCTAGGACGGGATCGTTGACGTGCACTGTACATTTATTTGACGAGGAAATATTTCGTTTCGGGAAAAGCGCCCCCCGATTGAATATTTGTCGCAAAAATTGAATTATTGATTCGTTGATATTTCACCCTCGGAAAAAGGAGCAGCATCGGCGTATTTTTCCAATATGCCGATGAGCGCTTAGACATATTACGCGATGTTTTCCATGACCTAAATTATATCAATTCAGAACAAGTCCAAAGTTCTTTGAGTTTCTGAATCTGGTTTACTTCTTTTTTTTCCCTTTATCTTTTACCATGCATTTTGCAGTCGGTTCAACCACGATTTACATTGTCTCGTATAAGAAATTATTTCAACGCCCTGCTTCGAAATGGTGTAACTCGACGTGTTTCCTCGTTTAGAAGGCGCCATTCGAATCTATCAAACGATATCGGACTTATTCAATTATCATTATTGTATCCGCAACTTTTCCCGGTGAAAAATAAATGGCGTATCTTTCTATTCGATAGATAACGCGCTCTCTTCCACGAGATCTAGATTATCTATTTACACGCGATAAACGCCAATTTTTCTCATTTTCTCCAAGAAGAGGGAGCGATGAGAACACCGACGTTTCATTTGACGCTATAACTAGGTCAAGATCGTCGGGGCAAATTGGAACATATTATTCGACGGGAGGAATTTCAAACTTTCATTACAATTTTCAAGGTCCGCGTTATGGTCTCCAAGCATCCTCGCGAGAGCTATTCCAGCGCGACAATAATCGCTCCCAATAATCGACGTCGCCGCGAATTCGCTCGCCCACGCGGGAGGACGTTTAAAGGATCACCGCGATGCTAATTGACCCAGAAATAGCGTAATGCCGATAATGGTCGCATAATTTCAAGCTATACGGGTAAAGGACTGCTGCTCCAACGGAGCCTCGCCGCGACTTGTCATCGTGTTTTATCATCATCCATAGCGTCCACCGTCGTGGAACGAAGGTTCGCGTCGACACAAGCGGAGAGTGACAATGCAAATAGAAAAAGAGGAGAACGCATCATCGCGACGACGACGTACATAGGCTCTCTCGCACCGACGACACTCATTTCACTCATGCGCCGGTCTCGTCTATAATTATTTTCCTTTCTACGCTATTAGCTATTTGCGATAACGAGCCGACGAGTCGAGACTCGCTAACGCATTCGTTGCATCGACCAAGAAGCCTCCACGTGCGAGCTGGCTCCGCTGGCGTTAAACGATATTATCATTAATTGGAGCGTGCAATTGGACCGCGTTACGCAACACGGTAATGACGAGTGTACGACACTCTGTGTGCAAATCGACGAAACTTGTCTGCACTGAGAAAATTCGTTTGATTGTTATCAACAAGATATGTGTATGATTGAAGGCATTTTGGTTAAATCAAGTAAGAATTTCTAGTTATCATGATAAGACTCGATTTTTTATAACTAGAACGTTTAAGATTTTTGTATAAGGATTTTTGTTCAGTAAAGCGATAATAAAAATTCTAGGGCCAATACGAGCTAATTAAACTAAGGTCTAAATAAAATAAAAATAAATATTAATAAGTTCGTTTAATGATTGTTTAATTAAACGAATTTAATAATATTTATTTTATTATACGAATTTAATAATACGAGTTTGCGTCGCTCTCTGAGACTATGCACAATCACTGAAGAAGGCTCGAACTGAGTCCGAAACGTTTGATGTCAATAAAGAAGAAAGATCGTTTTCATGGATAATTTTTTTTAAAACACGTCTTACAATTGCGTTGGCCTCTTACTATATTTTATTTTAATAATATTTGTTTTTATTTTATTTAGACCTTAGTAATTAGCTCGTATTATTCGCCCTAGAATTTTTATTATTGCTTTGCAACACACGAGCAGTATTATTATTGTTTGATTTGGTTAGTATTTTCTGGTTGAATCTATAAAATTTCTTGTTGCATTAACTTCTTTACTTAACTCGTATTCAATATTTGCTATGAAATGTATATAAAGAACTAGTATTAACATTAAATCCAAAGTATATTTTTTTTCTCTTACGAGCAGTAGTGCCAGAAAGAGGAGGACGCTAGCTCTCTGCTTGTGTGTGTTTGAGCTGCATCCTCTTCTTGCATCACTGTTTATCAGTTTGATTTCTAACAAACTGAACTTAAAATAATTTATTCAATAATATGAATTGAATTTATCCAATAATATAATCTTGTTGCAATTCAAAATATTAAATAGACTTTTGAGATTAGATGGAAAAAATTTTAGACGACTTGGTGCTGCATAGAAAAAAAACAAGTGTCAAATCAAAACTTATATACTTAAACTAACACGTTCATTGTTTCGTATATACGCAACAATTTATAATCTTCTTTGAAGAATTTAATAATTTTAAATTTCCACAATATTATAGTCTTATTTTAATATTGTAATTGTCACCTCAAGAATATATAATTATTTAATTCTACTTTAAGAAAATTATAATCTTTGATTTAAAAATGTTATTTTCTATTTAACATTGTTTCTTTTCCTAATTCAAGAAAATTAAATCTTAAATCAGAAGAATATATTTTTCTCGATTGAACTATATAAAATGGCTTCATTCGAGTAAGCAATTATTCGAGCAATTATAGTTTTCTTTAATTAACGCGATATAATCTCATTTCAAGATTTCCATGTTAAAACTAAATATATTTCCAAAAGAAGAACGTCCTTTTTTTCTGTGTGGGAAGTTTAGTATTATTAACCAGAAAATTTGGTAAATTTAACAGGAAGAGATTAATCAGATTCATCTGGTAATTCCTACAAGAATTCTGGTTCGTCCATTTTCCAACAGACATACTGCTCGAATCTACCAGAATTCTAATTAATGCAGTCAGATTTTTTTCTCAGTGTGGATAACGCTCGTGTTCCTTTTTTTCCCTCTCCCTCTCTCGTATTTTATCAACTCGAAATTACACCCGATGCCGTAAAACGGATGCAGGCGTTGCGTCACTCGGTGCAATCGTGCGGCGAAAACGCGACACTCGAAAGTGAAACGATTCCCGGCGCGATTCGTGTCGCAATTAAAATTCTCGCGCGAAAGAGCGATGAGGGAAATAACGATGGGGATGATGATGCGGCGTCCGAGATTTTAATAGAGGTGCAAGGGGTGCCGAATGTGCGGAGCCGCCTGTACTCATGTTCGATTTTACAGACTCTGAAAGTTTCTGGGTCGCGGTGAAGCTTTCACTTTCTTTCGTCGCTTCCGTTCTTTCGTGCCGCCGCCGGCCCTTTTCGCTTTCGTTTGACCCTTTTCCACCGCGTTTCTCCGGCAACGCGACAATTCTTATTCCACCTGCGTCGCACACACGCAGGTAATATACGCGCTGACGGGGTCTCTCTTTCCGTAGAACACGCTATCCGGTAGAAAATAATGCGTACGTGCGTGCATTCCGCGTGTATTGGTTCGGATGCGACGCAGGCAGGTACTCACTTCCGATCCGCACCGGTCCGGACAAAGGACCGGGCTGGCTGTTTAGAAGCGCGCCGCACAATGAGAAGCGGAAGTTGGATCGATCGTGTGTATTTTTTCCAGCGGGATTCGAGTCACGGCCCCGCTTCATTCAAATCGCGCAGTTTTTACGGATTTTACGCAGCCTTTCGAGCGTCCTTACATCATGAATGATATCACGAATCGATTGATTCATGATAATTGTGTCACAAGAAAATTCATAGTCGCGTCGACGTAAAATTCAAAGACTCTGGAGCGTTTGATTGTACAATTGGCATCGCCATTAACGTCACTTCGAAGTGAAAAAATTGCCACAACTCGCGATGAGACACGGTATATACGGTGTCCCTTAATAAGTTAATAAAACTAAATTTTTATTTTTTTCTCAAATTTGGAACAAATTAAGGAAATGGAATTAGGTGGATATTTTCTATTAGCAAAAAGGTTATTTATTAATATTTTTTCAGCCTTCCATATTGTTATAGGGGAGTGAAACTAGCAACCCCTATTCAATTTTTTATTAGAACTTTTTAATGGGCCGGAGTATGATCATCTAAAAATATGCTTTAAAAAGTTTGATTTATTCAGAAATTTTTGTATTTCTTTCATTTTTTCATAAAATCAGTAGTTTTCGAGAAAAAAAATAAAATACGTTATCATGCACGATGCTAAATAGCGTAGGTTTCGAATAACGAAAAGTGAAATTTTGAAATAAAATTAAAATAAAATTAAATTAAAATAAATTTTGAAATTTTGAAATAAAATAAAAATAAAATTAAAATTAAAATAAAATTAAAATTAGAGTAAATGTTGGGAAAATTGGAACAAAATTATATATATATAAAATCTAAAATCCTACAAAATAAAAATCTAATTTTTACTCCCATTTTTGGAGGAGTGTAACTCCTGTTTACATGAAAACCCCCCTTAATTTTCGACAAAGAATGACCTAAACTTCGCACTTACTAAGAAACACTCTGTACATTTCGAAACTTGCTATCGACGAATCCGTATCACGCTCGTCGTTTTCTTCGTATTATTGTGCATCCCGACGAGCGCGTAAGTAACAGAAGGGAGAGAGGAGCGGATGCGATGCATTTCGCAAGAACGCGCGAGCCCGCGTTTCTGGAATTAACCATTACGTTTCAACCGCACACGTTGTGTTTCATCCTCCATCCCATATCCCCGCTTTTTAATTTTCCCGAAGCCGCTATGCAAATCTTTATCAAGCTTACGCTACAACACGCTTTCGCGTTGCATTGGTGTCCCGCTTGGAATTATCAACAAAGGCCCGATTCTCTCCGTGTTTATTTTAAGCGCCCATAATTATCACGATAAAGATCACTCTCTATCATCGAGATCGACGTCGAGACAAGGACGTCGATTTTCCCGACTATAATTATTCAAATGTACATAATATTCCTACGCGCTTCCTCGGATGCGCCGGAAAAACGCGTTTTCGTAATTTTTTTTTTTTTTCTAATTTTTTTCGAGACAGACGAAATCCCTCGGGCCGAATTTATTATCGTTGAACGCGCTTGCGACGCGCGTTTCTCAATCTCGAAGCCCTCGGTGCACCCGACGCGATGACAACGTCGATGACAACACGCCTGCGATACTCGACGCGGCGTGCGTCCGTCCGTGTGTGCGTGCGCGAGTGTGCACGTGTGTATGTATGCATGTATCTACGCTCGCCGTTGTACGTTGTACGGCAGGAACGTTCGCTCTCGGTCACTCGTACGAGAAAGAGCGCGCGAGTCGGCGAGTGAATAAATGAGTCGAACAAGGAGGGCAAGGAGGGAAGCGGGGGAGAAGGCGAAAAAGCGTGCGAGAAAGAGAGAAAGTGAGAGTGAGAGAGGGGGGGGACGGCGAGAAAGAGAAAAAGAGGTATCGCGTCTTTTCACACGAGATAGAGTACGCGAGCGAGAAGGCTTAACCGGCGCAAAGAGGGAGGGGGGAGGCGCGAGAAGGACGGAACGTGCGTGGGGGAGGGTAAGGACAGGGTCTGCCTGCGCGAGATGGCGAGAGAGGAACGCGCGCGAGAGAGAGAGAGAGAGGGAGAGGGGGACGCGGAGGGAGGGGGGCGCGTGTGACGAGAGGGAGCGAGAGTCGCGCGGCTGCGTCATGTTCTCAACGAACTGGGTCAGTAGGTCTCCCCACCGCGCGCTTACCGCGTCGCACATCCACCGCCGCGCGTACACGATACACACAGGCGCGGACGCCGCTTGCGCTGCGCTCGCCGGGGAGTGCCAACGGCGTTGCTGTTGACCCAGCCAGCCGCGCGCGCGCGCGCGCGTCTCCCGGTGCCGCGACACTTGCCATTAGCCGCGTCGCGGCTTCTTCTACCTGTGACGCTATCCGCATCGGCTGGTACGTCGTCTGGCGTCGCTATTTTGTTCTCTCTCTCTCTTTCTCTCTTTCTCGCTCGCTCGCTCGCTCTCGTCGGGACCGGGGACTCTGGTCCGCGTCAAGTGCCGAGAGGAAAAAAGGCCTCGGTCCTGCTCGACACATTCGCGGAATGCGTCTTACGTCATTCGCAGGACCGGTCGCTTTCTCGGTTGCCGACTGCGAGAACGCCTCTCCCTCGCCCCCGCCCCCCTCCTCCTCCTGTTTGTTGTACTACTCGTTTTCAAAAGTCGCCTCGTTGCGCGGTATCGTCCGTCGAAGGTTCGACTTCGCGAGCCTAGAGAGAAGCCTCGACGACGACGACGACGACGACGACGCGGTCTCGCATGCTCGCGGACAATACTTCCCCGGCCGACATAGACCTGGTTCGTAAGTAGGTCATCCCCCCCGCCATCGGTCGCGCAACCTCCTTCTCCCCCTCCCTTCCTCCCGCCCTCCTCCCTCTCCACCGGTATCTTCGACCGCGGCAATATACCAGCGGCAATCCCGTCCGCCTCGCTCTCCGCCGCGACCGCGTGCTACTCGACTCTCCCCCCTCCCCCTCCCGCGTCCGCGCGGACCTCTCAGGCGGCACCTCCACTCCGCGTCGGGTACCTGGCCGCGCGCGGTGGCATGCGCTGCTGAATCACTTTCACTTATGCCGTGCGCTGTGTTGGTTATACTCTGTGCGCGCGATCTCTCTCTCTCTCTCTCCCTCCCTCTGTCTCTCTCTTTCTCTTTCTTGCTCGCTCGCTCTCTTTCCCCTCGGTCCCCCGTCCATCTTTCTCTCTCTCTCTCTCTCTCGCGCCTCTCGATGCCCGTCGGTAAAGGGACACGCGCGCCTTCTCTCTATACCCACCGAAACGCCGAAGGAGCCTGACAGTAGTGCGCGCCTCGGCACCGTTCTCTTCGTGCACGGTTTCGCCCAATTTCCCAGTCGTCGGCGTCGTCGTGGCACCGTCGCGAAACGTCGCTCGCTCGTCCGTCCGTCTCTTTTTCTCGGGGAGACGCAGCAACGCGCGCGACCGCGTCGGGCCTCGAGACGGGAGTGCGAAGGAAGGAGCATCGCCAGCATCGTCGAGACACCCTGGGACGCGAGCGTGGATCGTCATCGTCGTCGGTGCTCGCCGTGATACGTCACGTATACCGTGTCCCGTAAAGGCGGCCTCCCCGGCGGTCTCTACCTACCTACCTATCTACCTACCTACCTACCTACCTACCTACCTACCTACCTACCTACCTACCTACCTATCTACCTATCTACCTACCTACCTACCTACCTACCTACCTACCTACCTACCTACCTACTCCATGTACCGACGATAGGGTGACGGAGGAGGGGAGAGCGGGCCCTTCGGGAAGGCAACGAGCCGAGAAGACGACTAGTCGTCCGCAGACACGCCAACTGTCAAGTCGTGCGGTCTCGGGCTCCGATTTGTTGTCGTCATCGTCGTGTGCGCGCATCCGTCTCGCTCGTTTACTATTCGTCGCCTCGCTCGTTTGTGTTGTGCCGGTACAATAGTTGCTCCAAGTGTACCCTCGGGGCACTTGTGGCGCGCCTTTGTACGCGATCGCGTCGAAACGTCACATTGTTGACACCCGTCGATGTGTGTAGATTGTCGCCTTGTCGCGTGTGTCCGTCTGTCAGTTTCGCGGTATTACTGTCAAACGCGAGCTCATCTGCAATAAGGTCTTGGATTACAGTGTGAACGGGAGGAGACGGTACCTTTTGGTGCTTCGGTTGCGAAAGTGTCCGAATGTTTTTCGCGCGCGATCATCGACACTCGTATCGCTATCATGTTTCGGACGTAGCCCCAAGTCTCGACGAGATTCGTATACGTTTGGTGGTGTACGATGATTTTTCTCGATAAATTTGTGTGAGCGAGAGAGAGAGAGAGAGAGAGAGAGAGAGAGAGAGAGAGAGAGAGAGAGAGAGAGAGAAAAAGAGGGTGACTCTAGTGAATCGAGTATTTTTCGTGCCGCGAGAACCTCGAGTGCGTGTCCTTCCTCCTCGTCTCGATTGTGCCCATTTGTTGTCATCGACGTCGTCCTCGTCGTCGTCATCAGCGTCATTGATGGCGACGTTAACGGGTGCGCCAGGTCGCGTCTCGAGAACGTTAATCGACTGACGCTGTCATCCCCATCCCTCTCGCCAGAAATCACCTTGTTGGCGAAACCAAGGGGAACAAAGATACCCCGATGTAATTCGTGACTCGCGCGCGATCCACAGCTCGGTCGAGTGAAAAACCCAAATCCGATAGATCGAAGGGACTCGCATCCGGGTGACGAGGGGAAGCCTCGATTCATATATGCGCCGATCGTACACGTGCACGTCCGTCCGACGTGCTCCTCTCGCGCAAGGGTGATATGTTATTGGAGATGGAGCACTCGAGCCTGATATCCCTGAACATGTCGCCGTTCCACCTGAGCCCGCAGGGCAGTCCTCAGGCTGGCGGGCAGCAGCAGCCCCCGCAGCAACAGCCCCAGCCGCATTACGGCTCGTCGCCCTACGGCAATTGCGCGCAGAGCTCGCCGTCGCCCATGTGCCACCAGCAGCAGCAGCCGCAGACCCAGGCGCAGCAGCAACAAATGTCGGCACATGGCCAGGCCGCGGCGCAATCGCAGGGCGGCGGCATGTCCGGCTTCGAGTCGAGTTTCTACGAGATCCCCGAGGACAATCGGTGCCCCATGTGCGGCCACAAGAACGTGTCCACCTATCAGTTCGGCCTGTATACGTGCGATAACTGTAAGGGTTACTTCAAGCGCAACAGCTCGCCGTGCAACAACAAAAAGATGTACACGTGTCACTTCTCTCCCACGGGGGGCGGCGGCGGCGGGGGCGGGGGCGGGGGTGGAAACGGTAGCGGGAACGGGGCGTCCTCGTCGTTCGAGATTTGCGCCAACAAGAAGGTGTACACATGTCTGTTCCCGCCAACAGGAGCCGGAAGCGGCAACGGCGGCGCATCCTCCGGTCTCGAGGGCAACGGCGGAGGTGGAGGTTACACCGGTAACAGCGGCAACGGCAGCGGGGCGGCCACTGCCGCCGGCGACGCTGGTCCAGGCGCGGCGAACGTCGCGATCGGCGGAGGAGGCGGCGGCGGGGGAGGCGGAGGCGGCGGCGGGCCTGGCGTCGCCGCCGCGGGAAGCGGCAACGTCGCTGCCGGCGCGATTCCTACCGGCGGTACCCTCTGCCATCCCGGACTGGGCCAGGTCGGCGTCGTGACGGGCTCGATACCCTGCCCGTCCGACTTCCCCGACACCAAGGACATCATCATCGAGGAGCTCTGCCCGGTCTGCGGGGACAAGGTGTCCGGCTATCACTACGGTTTACTCACGTGCGAGTCCTGCAAGGGCTTCTTCAAGCGCACCGTCCAGAACAAGAAGGTGTACACCTGCGTCGCCGAGAGGTCCTGCCACATCGACAAGACGCAGCGGAAACGATGTCCCTTCTGCCGTTTCCAGAAGTGCCTCGAGGTTGGCATGAAGCTCGAGGGTGAGTTGCTTTTACAGTAAGATACTAGTAGAGTAGATGTACGGGGAACGAACGAGCAGCGAAAAAATGGGAGAGGCGAGTTTATTTGAAAGTTTCCGAAGAGCGAATGCGAATCGTTGACTTGAACGTGAATCGAATGTTGATGGACGCTTTGTTTGCATTCGCGGTGTCGTAAGCGTCCTCTGATTTAACGAAGCGAAAATTTGCATTCGTTGATCGTTCGTTCGTTCAATAGCTAGTATTCATTTTTCAAGCCTACGTCGGAAATGTAAAGTGATAAAAAAGCGACGATAAATGCTAATAAATAGCTTCGAGTAAATTGGAGAATATAATCTTTCGAGAGCGCGTTGTAAGATTCTGCTATAAAGATTAGAAAAAAGGGAATAAATAAAAAAGAAATAATGTATCTATAGCACTCGGTGTTTTGCATTTTCAATAGTGCCAGTGATAATCATCATTTGACATTATCACAACGTAATTTCCGAGATAATCTTCGAGAAATGTACGGTATAATCAGAATCGGAGAAGCACAATCGGATAAAAAAAATATTACGATTAACGTGTCAAAATTTGCTTGAGATAAAAAGATGTATAACTTTGTCAAAATATTAGAGTTAATTTGAGTAAATAAATAGCGATCGGTAATGATTAATATTAACGTTATAAAAACATTATATGTAGTATATTTTGCATAATATTGCTAGACATCTGGATACAAACAAGTTTGTTAAACTGAATTAATTCATTGAATCGGAGCGAGTACAGATTTAAAATTAATTATATAGCATGTTTCACAAGAAAATTTTTTTATCTGCAGTTAGTGTGATAAAAAAAGTAATGTTTTATCTATGTATATACACAATTTAAGAGTGTTAATAATAGCACAGTGAAATAACGTCACAAGAAAAACGTTTTATTTTTACAATTTTTATTTTTACATAACCTGTGACGTGAAATGATATATTTAGAACAAATGTGTAAATTTGTAATTAATTGTAAAAAATATCTGACGAGATTTTTTTTACGGATAATGTGATAAAAAAGTAATATTTTTTTATGTATGTATATAATCTAAGAATAGCATATGAAATGATTACAAGAATTATGGTTGCAAGAAAAATATTTCATTTCTATAATTTTCACTTTTTTACATAACCCATGATGTGAAATTATATATAATATCTCTCAGAATATAAATTTATAATTAATTACAAAGAACACTTTGAGAATTTTTATGTACGGATAACGCGATCAAAAAAGTAATGTTCCATATCCGTATACACGATTTAAGAATTCTAATCATAATGAAATAATTATGTCGCAGGAAAATACTTCATTTTTATAATTTTCACTTTTTCACATAACTCGTGATGTGAAATTATAATATAATATCTTTCAGAAAAAATATAAATCTATAATTAATTACAAAGAACACTTTGAGAATTCTTATGTACGGATAACGCGATCAAAAAAGTAATGTTTTATATCCGTATACACGATTTAAGAATCCTAATCATAATGAAATAATTACGTCGCAGGAAAATACTTCATTTTTATAATTTTCACTTATTCACATAACTTGTGATGTGAAATTATAATATAATATCTCTCAGAAAAAATATAAATCTATAATTAATTACAAAGAACACTTTGAGAATTTTTATGTACGGATAACGCGATCAAAAAAGTAATGTTTTATATCCGTATACACGATTTAAGAATCCTAATCATAATGAAATAATTACATCGCAGGAAAATACTTCATTTTTATAATTTTCACTTTTTCACATAACTCGTGATGTGAAATTATAATATAATATCTCTCAGAAAAAATATAAATTTATAATTAATTACAAAGAACACTTTGAGAATTTTTATGTACGGATAACGCGATCAAAAAAGTAATGTTTTATATCCGTATACACGATTTAAGAATCCTAATCATAATGAAATAATTACGTCGCAAGGAAAATATTTCATTTCCATAATCATTCATTTTTCACAACCCGTGTGAAAAACCGTATATATTATACATAATATTTTAGAACAGTGTGACATTCCAATAAATAAGTTACGATTATCGTCCGGGTCGCTGTGATAACGTAATACTTAATGTGTATTTTACATATAATTGATAATAAGCTCACATAATAATGCATGCTGATGTTTGGAAAATTTCACTTTAGCGGACGTCATCTCAAAATTCATCCGCGTATTAAATCCGCGTATCAAGCATACCAGACGGTAGATTGAAAGACGCGCAGGTCCTTTTCGACGCGAATAAAAAGCCGCGCTCCATGAATATCCAATTCCGCGTCGCGCGTAATTTATCGACCGCGTCGCGTCATTTTAATAATTTCGCCTTTTACTTTCACCGCGCGAGTCGCGTTTTCCCACCATCACCCGGCGATCCGGTGTGTCATCGGGCGGTTACATCGTGTGTATCAAGAGTCTTACATTATCTCTCGTATATACATCAAGAGAGAGCATCTTCGCACGTGCTGAGCGTACGTCAAAAGTCGTTTACGCAGACGCGTCGACGTCTTTGTCATCGTCATCCTCGTCGACGAATTTAACCCTATTATATACATGTACACGCTCTTACACACATGCGCGATTAACCGAGTCTCACCGATGACGAACGATGGCACGTATCTCTTATAGTCGCGAATCGATCGAGCGCGCCCTCCTCCTCGCGATATTCGAGCCGACGAAGAAGCGGTCGTTACTTCAGACGCTGGACAAACGAAATTACGTCACGGCTCTGGCACTAGTAACACGATTACGTGTCATTATCCACGTGCTTATGCCCGACCTCGTTTAATGACCACGTTAACAATATTTTTTTTTAATTAGTAAGCAGTTGTGTACGCGATACTTGTTACACATGCGAGGAAGCATTCTGCAAAATCTTGCGTCTCGTAATTAAATTAATCAAGTCAGCCAAGCCGCTTGCTGCATAATAATTCGCTCAATCCCAATTATTTTCATTCCAGAAGCGTTGATAGGGAATCGGTCATATCGATAGACAGAAAAAAAGGATATTCTTGTTTCGAAAATATATATTTAGTTTTAACATGGAAATCTTGAAATGAGATTATATCGCGTTAATTAAAGAAAAACATAAGTGCTCGAATAATTGCTTACTTGAATGAGGCCATTTTATATAGTTTAATCAAGAAAAATATATTCTTCTGTTTTAAGATTTAATTTTCTTGAATGGAAAAGAAACAATGTTAGATAGAAAATAACATTTTTCAAATCAAAGATTATAATTTTCTTAAAACCGAATTAAATAATTATATATTCTTGGGGTGACAATTACAATATTAAAATAAGACAATAATATTATTGAAATTTAAAATTATTAAATTCTTCTAAGAAGATTATGAATTGTTGCGTATATACGAAACAATGAACGCGTTAATTTAAGTATATAAGTTTTGATTTGACATTTGTTTTTTTTCTGTGCACCACCAAGTCGTCTACAATTTTTTCCATCTAATCTCAAAAGTCTGTTTAATATTTTGAATTGCAACAAGATTTTATTAGATAAATTCAATTCATGTTATTGAATAAATTATTTTAAATTTAGTTTGTTAGAAATCAAACTGATGCAAACAGTGATGCAAGAAGAGGATGCAGCTCAAACACACACAATCAGAGAGCTAGCGTCCTCTTATTCATTTTCCCTTCAAATGAATATCTTTGAATTGGGAGAATATCATTCTTTAATTCTTTATCTATTCTCTATGTGTATGCACAGAAAAAAGAACATTTTTGTTTTGAAAATATATTTAGTTTTAACATGGAAATCTTGAAATTAGATTATGTCACGTTAATTAAAGTAAAACATAATTGCTTGAATAATTGCTTACTTGAATGAGGCCATTTTACATAGTTCAATCAAGAAAAATATATTCTTCTGTTTTAAAATTTAATTTTCTTGAATGGAAAAGAAACAATGTTAGATAGAAAATAACATTTTTAAATCAAAGATAATTTTCTTCAAGCAGAATTAAATAATTATATATTCTTGGGGTGACAATTACAATATTAAAATAAGACTTTAATATTGTTGATATTTAAAATTATTAAATTCTTCTAAGAAGATTATAAGTTGTTGCGTATATACGAAACAATGAACGCGTTAGTTTAAGTATATAAGTTTTGATTTGACACTTATTTTTTTTTTCTGTGTATAATAAGGTTGAATTAGATATATATACGTTGGATCGATGCTCCAATTTCGATGTCGCTTACGATAAGCCATTCTTGAAAACATCAAGTTTAGGCTCGCACGACATGAGCGAAACGGCGTCGTTTAGTCGTAGCATCTAATGCAATTCAAGTAAGTGGGTCTAGGCCCTCAAGGCCCAACGATTAAGCGAATCTCGAAACAGTCTCTGTCGCAATTGCCGCTTTTGCACACCGTTTTCCACGACGTTCCTATGGCGGCAAACGCCATGGGAGGAGGAGGAGGGAGGAGATTGCTTAACGCGGAAAGTTTCCAGAGTACTTGCGAGTGTTTACGAAAGGAAAGGGTTTCCTTACACGCGCTAACCGTCTGCAAACGTGATAGAAAAATTCGCGCCGGCGAAAATTGCTCGTAGAATTTTTCTGCGTCTGTCAACAATGACCACGTGTCGACCTGCGAAAGATGATTAAATCGAGGTACGAACGGTTCTGTCGAAAAAGAGGGATCGATAAGAGGAATTATAATTATTATTTGATAATCGACTCGTAATTAATATCATTAAATAATAATGTTCGTCGTAATCGGTTTGACAGCTGGCGACATACAATGCAAATAAAATCGTCGTCTGACTTTCTCTCTTTATTATTTGCGGTCATCGTTACTGCATTCAATGTTTGGAGCCTCCTTCCCTCCTCGTCGTTAAATATTCCTACGCACTTTCGTCGAAAGTGTGAAACGTCACTCGTAATATTACTCCGAAATCGATTGTTGTTTGACGTTTGATTAATCATCGCGATTTTTAAATCGACGCGAGTCTGCTTTCTCGAATAATTTACGATGAAATTGAGGCGGAGTCGTTATTTATTGTCGAAGCAACTGCGAAAGAGACACGACGAGCCGGCAAAACACACTTGTGGTAATCATGCGCGATAACACCTGTCACAGATCTTCTGCAGCAAACCCGCCGTTTTTAACGACCCGCGTGAATAGGAAACTAAAGGCTTGTTGCTGGGGTTTATTAAGACGAGCGGTTTTGCGTTTACGGCTTTATAAATTTCATTTCAAGTCCATTTTGTGCTAGCAATGAACTCGTCGGACTAGACATTCACGTTTAGATTTCCGGGACGCGTTGAAGGACATGTCCACGATCGAATGATTATAGCCTCATGAAAATTAATTAATTTACTTTGTACAAAATGATGATTGTAAAAATATGATTTCTTTTTTTAGACGATTATACAATAGGCTATTCGATGTTACAAAAATATCAACACGCGTGAAATGTTATATATGTTGGTGTGAAATTAATTATCTTTTAATTTAGAATCGTAGAAAAAGTAACGGGGAATTAATAGATTCGCATTTATTTTTAATGGTGCTAAATAAATTAGCTTTGTTCATTTATTTATTTAAATAAAACTCATTCTGAATTTTATTCGTTTAATACACACTAAGAGAAAAATTTTTTTAAATCAAATAAATTTGTTTTCTTGAAACTTTTGCTAAATGCAAGGAATTGTTTATTTCATTTAAGCAAAAGTATTTAATTTTAATTAAATATGCATGTTATATTAAGTACATTATTTTCATTTATATAGTTTTTTATATTTAAATACTATTTTCGTAAAATATACACTATAATTTATTAAATTAAATATATTATTTTAAAAAATTTTTGGGAATAAAAAATGCATTTTAATAAATATTTTATAAAATTAAAATAAAAATATTTAATTAAAAATTATATTTTTTAAGCATATATATATTTTTAAACATATGTAAATAAATACTTAACTTAAGCAAACAGACATTTTGAATACAAGTAAATACGTGATTAGTACCCACCGAATGAGTTAACTAAAATTTTTTTATTTCAAGATAATTTTTTCCTCAGTGTAAACATTCAACATTCTTGTAAATATTATACTTAATATTCTATCAACTGGGAATTGTCTTTTTGACTGAATTATCGTGCATTGATTGACGGAGATATAATGACAATTTTTGCTCCATATTCGAGAATTTTCACGTATATCGAAACTTGTCATGTGGCACGAAGAACGAAATTCCTCGCTCACAATATTATTCGACGCATGCGCTTTTGCGCAATTTACAAGCACGTACGTATGCGCAATAAAGTGCCAACGCTCAAATTTCAGTTTCGCAGGTGCGAACAATTTGCTCGACGGTTAAGTGCATGAACTTATCTATTTTCGTACCGATGACAGAAAGCCATTTTACTTTTCGCCGGATAGTGTGATATATTTGCGCCTCGCTACTGGTCGATTTGAGCCTCGAGAGAGAAAGAGAGAGGTCTTAACGACCGTTCAAATATTTCCGTGAATCGTGACAATGAATAATCACAGTCGATTGCGCTAAAAAAAGTCTCTGAAATATACATGCGAAACATGTACACGTTACGATAACATCGCGCGTTATTTCTTACGTCGCGAGGCCTTTCTTGGCGATTGTTCTTCCCGCGCTTCAGGGATATACTATTTATTAATTATGGATGCGCATAACGGACGTTTTACATGTTTCGCTGAAACTGATATTAAAATGAGAAATATCCGTAAACTCAGGCAAATATACGCGTGCAATTTATATCTAGGTAAAAGACGAGTTTAACCCGCGACGAGGTAAACCATCACGACTTTCCTTATCAAAATTACGTTCAAATAGCGGCGATAAACAGAAAAAAAACGTAATTTCACATTCAGTTCATGTTCGTGAGTGTCTACAACTCATTATAAAGTATGTTGTCCGTTGGCATATACAGGGTGTTTCTTAATAAGTGCGGAAAATTTTAGGAGATGATTCTTTGTCGAAAATTAAGGGGGGTTTTTCATGTAAACAGAAGTTACACTCCTCCAAAAATCAGAGTAAAAATTAGGTTTTTATTTTTTTTATTTTATTTTATTTTATTTTATTTTTTTTTAAGAATTTTTTAGGTATTTATAATTTTGTTTTTGTTTCAATTTTCCCAACGTTTACTCTAATTTTATTTTTATTTTAAAATTTAACTTCTCGTAATTCGAAACCCATGCTATCGGTTTACTGTGCACGATAACGCCTTTTTTTTCTTGAAGACTACTGAATTTATGAAAAAAATGAAAGAAAGAAAAAAAGTTTCTAAATAAATCAAACTTTTTAATACATATTTTTAGATGATCATATTCCGGCCCATTAAAAAGTTCTAATAAAAAATTGAATAAGGATTGCTAGTTTCATCCCCCTATAACAATACGGGAGGCTGAAAAAATATTAACAAATAACCTTTTTATTAGTAGAAAATATTCACCTAATTTCATTTCTTGTTCCAAATTTGAGAAAAAAAATAATAACTTAATTTTTATGTGAAAAGCCCTCCTTAATTTTCGACAAAGACTTATTAAGAAACACCCTGTATTTTGGCATATACAGAGAAAAATGTATACTGTATTCAAGTAAATATTATTGTCTTGAGTATAACACAAGTTTGTATATCCGCAAATGTATCAAAAGTTCACCACAAGCATTAAATTTAATTGAAATATATTCTGAAGCTTAATAAGTGCAGTATTTTAGTCCAGAATATTAAATTAAAAATTTGGTTTACTACATAAAATAAATTTAATTTTCCTTGATACAACTTTACACTATTCTTGAAGAGAAAATAAATTCTCCTTTCGGGGTACATGATAATGAGATTATTCAACACTCGTGATGGATATATTTTAAGACCATTATCAAGAATGTATTCTTTGTTGGAAAAAGAAAATTGGAAATTTTTGAGAAAAATTCCAGAGTCATTGTAGAATTATCGATATTTTGCAACAGAGTATCTTTTATAATAGTACATTATAAAGCGAGATAATGGAATATAATATCGTGTAAGATAGAAATAATAACGATATAATTAGTATAAAAGCCGCCCCCGCATCTTTCGCTTGCTCAATCGCGCGTTTTAAAAGAATAACACATTCTCCCTTTCTCTCTCTCTTTCTCTCTCTCTCTCTCTCTCTCTCTCTCTCTCTCTCTCTCTCTCTCTCTCTCTCTCTCTTTTTCTCTCGTTAAGGTTGACCTATCATTTTTATCAACAGTACACAGTTTATCACTACTATTTTCATTATTACTAGAGTGATTTTGGCGTAATGACTGATATTTAAAAACGATAATAGCCACCTCTAGGTATAAGTATACGTCGGCGTGGCCGATGCCGGAAGAGGATCGCGCGTGTGCGTCAAGAAATGCCGTTTTTATCGAGGATTTTAAAGGCAGGATAGCATTTCATGAGCGTCGTTCGCGGCCACGGGACCGCCTTCCGTCGTGAAAACGTGCGCAACACGTTGGAGCGAGGCTCGTTAATCCTCTCGCGGCGTAACGAGACACACGTACGCACTCGTACGCACGCACACATGCAGCGAGCTTGTCCTCGTTCGATCGGCAGAAAGGTAAAAAGTGTAATTTCCGCTCGCGCAAGAAGTCATCTTCCGAGGCTCGTCGGTTCGTCAACGCGAGATGAGAACCCCTCGTCGCGAATCTAGACGTTCTTTGTTTACGATTGGCTGTCGCGTGCAAAAGGGGACCCCGTGGTCGGTGCCGAGTGCACGTGCATGTCGCAGACGCGGTCGGGAACATGTCGCGATTCCGCTCGGTGGCAGCAATTTTATTCCCCGGCTCGCTCGTACAAACTATATATAGATGTAGAGGAGGAGGCGAGACTTCCTTGGGCTCTCTCTCGGCTCTCGGCGCGTCCGTGGCAACTTTTTAGCCTCTCTAGCCGGCTCGCGAGATGGCAAAGACTCCGAGTGTCGGGTCGAAAAAATGTTTCAGTCCATTTTCCGAACCGAGTCTTAGGGTAAACGAGACTAAATAAGAAGTACACACAGGTAAAAAATTGTGCGTCCATATGTTAAAATTTTCTTGTCTTACCACGTTTTGATTAGTACTTTAATGTAAAATTAACATACAGCCTATATGTTATTATTTTTAATAAAATTTATATATATATATATATATATACACAGGGTGTTCCAGTTATCTTCCGTTATCTTTCAAAGATAGATTCCTGGGATCATCTGAAGATGATTTTTCCTCAACGAAAATGTCGAGACACTAATAATTTTCGAATTATAAGTGATTGGAAATAAGGGGTTTTTCGTAAACTAAGCTTTGTAGAAATAAAATATTAACAAAACCACATTTTTTAATTAATTTTAAATAGAGTTTACTTTAGTTGAGTTTTAATTTAAGACTTAATTGCAAAGATATATGATGAAAATGACAAAAATCGGAAACAATGATAGTCTTCATTGACATTTTCGCTGAGGAAAAATCGTCTTCAAATGATCTCAGGAATCTGTCTTTGAAAAATGACGGAAGATAACTAGGACACCCTGTATATATATATATATATATATATATATATATATATATATATATATAATATATTATATATATTATATTATTATTTTTAATAAAATTTTCATGTGTTACATTTATGTCAACTTTATAACTTAACGCTTTATATATGTCTCTTAGAAATGGAATATTATTTTGAGTAGTTTCAACATCATCATTTTAAACAATCAACATGTCTCAAAGTTTAACATTCTAAGAAAAGTTAAGGTGAATCTTTAAATAATTTTAAACTTTGACACAAAATAATCAAATTTACTAAAATCAAATGTTTCTATTACAAATAATTCAAGTTAAAATAATTACTATTATATATTAATGTTCTCAACATTTCTTATGAATTATTCGAACTATTTTTTCATGTAATTTTTAATTAATTTGTATGTTATTTTTACATTACACTTAAAGTCACGATAACAAAAATAAATGTCAATTATTTAACATCTTTAGTTTGTCAACAAGTAACATACGAATGAGTTATTTTAACATAAAATTTAGAGTGAATTTTGACATGTGGAAAATGTTATAATTTACATTTTATTTTTTACTGTGTATTTGTCTTCTTAATGAAATTTGCAATTGGCAGGTTTCTGTAACAACCAAGAATAATTTTCACATAGTTGCTTGTCCCGCTGATATTTAAATTCCGACGTTGAAATCACAAAGTTTTATACATGCTTTGTTTTATATCGCGGAAGCTATTGACTATAAAAAGAATATTTTTACAAGATTTTTTTACGATTTTAAACGTACCATAAAACCAGCTCAAATACGTATAAAAATATTATCTCTAGTGCTCGGTGCAATATTTAACTTTTAAGGAAGTTTCGTTTGTCGAAATTAAAAATAACGAGTTGCAAAATTATTTTTCTTCATTCTATTTTTATTTTAGTTTACTTTAGTTTGTCAAATTTTATCAAAAAATTGAGGAGGAACTTTTGTAAATATTCCTTGTCATTCAGTCTCTATTTTAAAATGAATATCGTAGGCGAAATAAATCATTCGATGATTAATATACAAGATGAGAAAATATTCTGCAAAATATCGATAAATCATTAATAAATAATAATAGATAATAATAAATAGATAATAATAAACAATAAATAAATAATAATAGATAATAATAAATAATAAATAAATAATAAATATTAATAGATAATAAATGAAAGTCGATTTTTACTTTTAATGTGCAAATTTTGCTTTTACACCAACCTTGTTTCTCGATACATTAGATTCATTCCTCGAGATAGGGAAAAGACCCACTGAATGTCTATTGAATTCTACGCGGACAAAGGCAAATTTGTCTTATGGCATTTTATTAGCATTCGACTCTATAATCGCTCGCCTCTCCCAGTCTGCGTATTGCGTAACTAGAATCTAGAAATTTGAGATAGGACACGCTTTCTTACGTGTCTATGTAATGTCCAGGTGAAAGCCTTTCGGCCATAGATCCGGAAGTTTTTTTTTTTTTTTGGACAACCGAAATGTATTTTCATCGAAGCTGTTGATAAATTAAAATCTACGAACGCGTTTTTACGTGAAACAAATCGAGCAATTTTAAAGAAAAATACAATTAGATAGATCTCACACCAAGTCACAAGTTTTACAAAAACATTTGTCACAATAATGTCCTAGGGTATTTTACCTTACAAAGTACAATTGCAAACATCGGAATTTTACGCTTTAGATATCCATTACAATCGTGATTTTTCTTTGAAAGATGAAAGATTTACGACCTCTATTATTGAAATATACTGTTATATGTGAACGGGACATTTTCTAATAAAAATACGTTATTCTATTATTTCCGAAAAATGAAAATATATCTTATTTCGAAGTATTTATAACAGCTTAAATAATCTGAGAGAAACAAAATTGTCATTTTTCAGCTGAAACTTTAGGTCCATCGATTTTCACTGATTTCTTATGGGGAAAATGTTACGGTAAAATGTGGGAGATGGGGATCTCTGTTAAAATGGAGGCTTATTTACAGGATTTTTCGTTAAAACCATCGTTAAAATTTGACTTAGAGCGCCCGGACTAAATTACGTGCGCTCTATTAATTTTGTTTTTCGCGAAGGTACGGTAATTCACGAACTTGGGGCGCTTTGAAAGGGCGGCGAGCCTTAATAAATGTTAGAAAGTACGGAGGGTCGAAAGGACGAGTTTGCCGCGTCGTCGATTCGGAAACGAAATCGTCTCTCGTTAATTTCGCGTATCAAACGGAACAGATAGGTGCACCCCGGCCTCTTTTATTTATAACCGCGCGAAAATCTCGCACCTCGCGACGAAACGATCGGTCGCTCGCGGCGCATCGAAACCAGTTTGGTGAACACAAAAACGGTTCTTTTTCATCGCCGAACTCGCGAATATCTTCTACATTTCTGTGTTTCAAGGTCGTGCAACGCGCATTCACGTTCAAGGTCGCTTTAAACAACGACGCCGGTTGTTCGCGAGCACTTCGCGATCGGTTATCTCGTCGATTTGTTAAACGTGATCCGGAGTTTCTGACAAAGTTTAATCCGACCAAGATATATAGTGCTTTTATGCAAAATTTTCTAAATTTGAGAGAAAAATGTTAAATACATTTTCTGTCTTTGTTTAACCCGACGAAGATATACAGTGCTTTTTTGTCAGTTTATTGAGTATCTTCAATCGTGTGGAATCCAATCCTATGTATCTTGATACATGCATGTATTCTTTTCTTCAATATTTCAAAAAAGAAAAAAATATTCTTTATGCAAAATTTTCTAAATTTGAGAGAAAAATGTTAAATACATTTTCTGTCCTTATTTAACCCGACGAAGATATACAGTGCTTTTTTGTCAGTTTATTGAATATCTCCAATCTTCGTTTGGGGTCAAATCTTATGTATCTTGATATATGCATGATGTATTCTTTTCTTCAATATTTCGAAAAGAGAAAAAAAACTTTATACGAAATTTTCTAAATTTGAGAGAAAAATGTTAAATAAATTTTTCGAAATAAATTTTCCGTCTTTGATAAATATGTTTCAAGATTAATTATTTGTTAATATCTCATTTCGATTGTCTTCTTTGAATTAATCATTTTAGTTGAAAAAATCATTTTAGTTGGAAATAATTAATTTTGCTTAAAGGAAAATTTGTTTACATTATTGTTTCATTTGTGTTTCTTAAGGAAGGAAGAAATATTTTCGTGTAATACAAATATAGCATATGTTTGTATAAAAATAATTATGAATAATCACAATGAAGATAAAAATAATAAAATATATACGTGAATATTAATATTATGTATCATGTAACAAAAATGCGTGAGTGATTGGTTTTACCAAAGTTAGAATATTAAATTAATTAATATAAATTATAAAATGATGAGAAAATGTGTTTAAATGCTGAATCATTGAGAGATATTACAATTGTAGACTGCTTTGACATTCGTAGCTGTCAACTTATTCAAGATAATAAACAATAGTCGGAAAATTAATTTCATCAGACAATCATAAAATATATCAGGTGAAATATGGAAACTCTTCAGTCTTCTCTTTTTGGTGTCATTTGCCTCTACTATTATTAAATTTATTATGAATAATCTTGATTATAGGCAGAACATTTCTGCAATAATAAAATGTGGCACGCCATTTACGATTTTTATAGAATCTTCTGAGTATTATTACGCTCATTAAACCTTCGAAAAAGAATGTCGGCAATTTTATTAGGAATTGAGACCGCACACATTGATGACAATACTTATGACTACGAATTTATTTATCGATTCAGGTCAACGTTCAATATAATCGGAAAATTATGACGTAACAAGAATTATATATATTTCCATGATAATAAAAAAAAATATAGAAGAAATGATGAGGGAAACGTCCATCGCACATATTCGCGTGCACATCCATCAGGCAACTTTTCACTCGCGGCTCATATTACGAATATACAAAGTTGTAAAAAAAAAAAAAAAAAAAAAGTAGGACAAATTTCGCAAACGCGCGATGCAGACGTCCGTGAGGATTTCAGAAATGGAAGGACGCGTTCCCGGAAACTGGAACACTGGCTGCGCGGTTGGTCACCCTGGGAAACTAAGACGGGATAACGGAAATCGTGCGCCTTTATTTAGAAACTCACGAATTTCATAATTATTCCATTATGTCGCAAGAGCCGGTACCTGTGTGCGCCTGCTGTGTGTACCTGTGTTCCCGTCCGTCCATCCATCCATCCATCCATCCATCCGTCCGTCCGTCCGTCCGTCCATCCATCCGTCCGTCCGTCCGTATTTTACTCGCCGCTTCGACTCCTACCTTTGTGCGCTCTGCGGTGGGAGGGAAAGGTTAGATCGAGGGGGACGGGAGATTGTGTAATACCCTCGTTGAGTCTCTCGTCTTCTTTTCTTCGAAGCTTTTACTTCTTTCTCGGCTTGCGCGCGCGCGCACCGCACGCACCGCACGCATCGCACGCACGCGAATTCGCATCGAGTGCACGGGGGGAACCGGGGTCCCCTCCCCTCGTTGCGTATTACGCAAGCATTATTTCGCCGCGATAATAGCCCGTCGCGTATTAGCGTATCATTAATTGAAACGCCTGCTGTCGGAACCGGCAGGTGTGGGCATCGTTATCGGGGAACGTCGCTGGCGACTAACAGAGTGGAATATGGTGAATATAGGCACTTAGACTTCAAACTTGCTTATAATAAATTATTATATATTATATATTATATATAATTATTATATATAAATTATTATTATATATTTGGGACACCCTATATATATATATATATATATATATATATATAGGGCGTCACAAAACTCATAATCTTTCATATTTGGGACACCCTATATATATATATATATATATATATATATATATATATATATATATATAGGGCGTCACAAAACTCATAATCTTTCAAAGAGATTCCTGGGATCATTTGGAGACGATTTTTCCTCAGTGAAAATGTCGATAAAGGCCATCATTTTTTGCATATTCCCGATTTTTGTCATCATATATCTTTGTAATTAAGCCTTAAACTAAAACTCAACTAAAGTAAACTCTATTTAAAATTAATCGAAGAATGTGGTTTTGTTAATATTTTATTTCTGCAAAGCTTAGTTTAAAAACCTCTTATTTCCAATCACTTATAATTCGAAAATGATTAGTGCCTCCATATTTTCGTTGAGGAAAAATCGTCTTCAGATGATCCCAGGAATCTGTCTTTGAAAGATTGAGTTTTGGGATACTCTGTATGTATATTATATATATATATATATATATATATATATATATATATATATATATGTTATATACAGGATGTCACTTAATTGGCGTCCACTATTTATATAGCGATATTCCTCTGGAAAACTGAATCGAAAAGTTCTGAAGCATTTTTTTCTATAATGCTTAATAAAGCCGTAATTATTGAGTAAAGTTGCGCCAATAAGCACCGATCTTTAGCCTCTTTGACGAAATTTTCTTTAAGGAAACGCTTTTAATGAAAGAAATATGATTTTTAATGCAAAATAAAGTTTTTCGCAAGAAAAAAAATGGTCTCAAATTTTTTTTATTACAGAAAAAAATGATTCAGGACTTTTCGACTCAGTTTTCCACGCGGAATATCGCTATATAAATTAAGTGACACCCTGTATATTATATATAACATATATATATAACATTCTTACTCACTTCAATTAAATTTTGTTCAATTTTATAAACGAAAAGAGAGATTGGTGACGTGGTCTAATCGGAATGATCGCTTTCATTTTTCAATATTTTTTATTTGTTACATTTTTCAGGAGGCTCCCTGTGACTTTTCGTGCGCGATTGTTTATCAAGGGGATTTTAGAAATCCTGACGGATATCGATGCGAGCGCAGTCGTGCACTGCCGTCCTCTTTGTTCGCGCAAACATGTGTGTATGTGTGTGTGTGTGTGTGTGTATATATTTCCGACGCCGTGTCTCTCTTTTTTTTTTCGCGCTCTTTCGCAACACGCGCTTCGCTAACATCGTGTCGCCGAGTATGTCGTGTCACTCGGAGGGATCCCGGAGCCGCGCGATTGGCCCGACCGTGGGCGAGCGCGGTCACATGGTCACTGGTTAATTTCTGACGGGGAGAGTGTGACGTCACACGTTGGGCCTCGTGGACCAGATTCGCGCCGAGTGGGTTTCCCTTTCATCCCGAAGCACGCGCACTCCCCCTCTCTCTCTCCCCCTTCTGTCTCTCTCTCTTTCTCTCTCCGTCTCGTCGGAGATTCGGCGCCCCCGAATAAGAGAGATAGCTCTTATTAACGCGAACCGCAAACCGGATATAGATCGCATTCTTCGAAAGGCTCGCGCCGCGCGTACTGATGGCGTGCGCGAACGTGTTTGACGCAAACGAATACCTGAATGAACGACGTAAATAGTCCGCGATACACACTCTGTCGCCGATGTTATCTGTTACGTGTACGTAAATAGAGCGAGAGAGATGAAGCCAATAGAGCGAATGCCGGTAACAGGATAGTTTTACTGTGCATTATTGCGCTCCAGTTTAAAAACCCGTGCTTTCTTCGGTGCATATGAGTTGAGGACTATTCCGCGATCTTAAATATGGGTATAAATATCTGTGCGTGAGGGAATTTAAGGATGTTTTGTACCTTTTTAAAATGAGAATTAAATTGAGAATTTAATGAAAATTGTACAGATTGTCCTTACATATGTTTAGAATCTTCAGTACAATTTTTAAATCGATTCACTGAAGCGTTCACAGGTTGTAAGGATTTTAATTTGCACCGAATTAACATGTGTTCTTATAGGAAACGTATAATCACGTCGATTCAAATGACAAAAACACATGGAAATAATATTCAGAATTTGTTGAAAATTTGCAAAAGTTTAGATACAGAGGAAATATTTCGTCAAATAATATTATACAAGTACTGACTGGTTAAAAAGATATTAAATATAATTCAATGAAGTTAGCCATGTATCTGTCACAAGGCGAAATTCTCTGCCAAAAGTTAATCATTTCGACTAAGGATATTTTGTATCTATTTTTAAAATATTAAGAATTTAATGAAAATTGTACAGAATGTCCTTACATATGTTTAGAATGTTCAGTACAATTTTTAAATCGATTCACTGAAGCGTTCACAGGTTGTAAGGATTTTAATTTGCACCGAATTAACATGTGTTCTTATGGGAAATGTATAACCACGTTGATTCAAGTGACAAAAACACATGGAAATATTATTCAGAATTTGTTGAAAATTTGCAAAAGTTTAGATACAGAGGAAATATTTCGTCAAATAATATTATACAAGTACTGACTGGTTAAAAAGATATTAAATATAATTCAATGAAGTTAGCCATGTATCTGTCACAAGGCGAAATTTGCTACCAAAAGTTAATCATTTCGATTAACAAAATTCGGAATATTTCAGTAAAAACGCAATAAATATTAAAAAATACATCTCTGCACTGTAGCCAAGATCAAATTGTAATGTTCCACACAATGTCTTACTCAAAATACACCAAAAGTAGATATATTCGTCAATATTGATTTTCAGCTACTTTTTGCTGAGATACAAAACATCCTTAAGATACGCAACATCGAAGAATTGTTGCTCCCGAGGAATCTAGGACATTTTTGTGTTAATTAAAAATATAATTTCGTTTGTTACTCTTGGATGTTATTATCTCGGATATTTTTATTTTCATCATTTTATTACAATAAATCCATTCCACTTGCATCGATAAAATGATTTATAATTCTTCGTCTGTTGTTAGTATACTCATTTTTTTAATTATATTGTACATATCTTTTATTTAATAGATATGGAAAAATTAAAATTTTTGAAAACATGAAAAGAATTGTGTAAATAATAAATAATTTAAAAAATTTTTGCAAGCTCTTTATATTTAAATTTTTGAACACATACGAGGGAAAAGATATACAACTCATCGCCCAATAATTTCGCAAAAAAAAAAAAAATGGAACTTTTCCGGTAAGCGTGCGTTGGAATGTTGCGTAATAAACGAGGCTGCGAGAATCGCGTGCGCCGTTTCTCTAATGATCGAGGATCAATAGAAATGTGTCTTTTTTTATTTGTCTCACGCATCTATACGTTAACATTGCGTGACTAACAGTTTCATTTTTTTTCGTTATATTTATAAGGATGTTAATTGTATAACAGTGTTGAATCATTTGTTATTGTTTTCAATAATTTGCATCGTCAAAGAAATCAACTTGTTTGATATTTTTACATTATCTTACAGAATATATATCTCATATCTCATATATGTATTAATAATATTAATATAATTGTGCGGAAAATTTTTATATTAATGCATTGTAAAATACGCGTATTGAAAAATATGAGAGTTTATAATTAATTATATAATAAACATATACTCTAAGATAATAGAGAAATAGATAAATAGATACTGCTCTTGTGATAAATATTGTATTTATAAAATATACTTCGTACATATCTAAAATTTTGATAATTCTATAAAGTGAAATATTCGAATATAATTACGGTAATTAAGTATGGCAACGATTCAAAATTTCGAAGAGTAAATTTACTGAAAATGTTGAAGAAATTCATTAAAGAATATTAATTGCAATTTTCCCAATCAACTGATAATATATATATGTTTATGACTAATATATATGTTTTTAAAAGAATTCTGCAACGGATTTGTATTTATTTTAATGAAAGTTTTATAGAAGACATCATTATTTTTTGCAATTATTTTATTTATATTTACGTCAAATATCTTGACGTTTACCTAGCTAATAAGCATTTTTAAAAAGCTCTGAAGCTTATTAAAAATATTTTCTTCCGGTTATCACTAATCTTGTGCGATAAATAAATATTTCAATATTTATTTTATATGATTTTAATAAGTGATGCGAGAAAGAGAGAGAGAAAGTTCCACAGCCGTTCTATAGAATAGATCGAAGCGAATTTCAGAGCTGGCATTTCTTGCTCGGCAGCCGTTGCTGAAATTTATTCAACGCGTAAGACGAGAAAAAAAAAAGTTAGCGACATGTAAAATCGCGCGATTTCGCGCGTTCGAAACTTCCGGGGGTATTCCGAACCATTCTGGGATATCTGGATCTTCGATCGTAGAGGAACATCGTCTTCTGGTGGCCATGGCAATTGACGTTCGCCCCAGCAATTTCGGATCTAAATTCCATCAACGTCGCGATTCGGCTCAAATCGCGCCGCATATCAATATGTTGGGGATCTGCCGCCCACGCAAATCGTTAAAATCCACTCGGTGGCCATCGACCAGCGAATGCCAGGGATTGTCGTCGTCGTTGAATCCCAACCGTTGCGTCGCGCTTTTGAATCCTTTAAAACAATGGCTCGGCTTGAGGGTGGGTGGGAGGCGGAAAGAGGGGAGGGGGGAGGGGCGGAACGGGGTCATGGCCCACAGACGAAGGCAGCAAGAAACGTTAATTGAAATAATTGAAATTAATTCATTTTTCGATCGCGCGGATGGAAGATTTCCTGGGATATCTCCGCCGAGTGAACGTTTGATTGAAATTGAAACATTATCGGTTCACGGCCCTATTGAAGTTTCTCGGTCTCTCTTCTCCGTTTCGCGCCCGCATATAACGCCCGTCAGTTTTCTTATCTCTGTTGCAATAAAGCACTCAATCCGGTGCAATATATTTTTTATACTTTCCATTAGATACGCGATCAAATTGGCAGTACAGGAGAGAGTGATGGAATATCGAACACTATTATAAATTATTGCCTTTCAAGCATTCGCGCGTTTTTATTAGAAACAATTTTAAATCCTAAAAATTTCTGTATAATTTCTGATATAAAAATTATTATATAGAAATTATATTAAGAATTATATAGAAATTATATTATATAAAAATTATTATATAGAAATTATATTATATAAATTATATTAATATAGAAATTATATTAATATTATAGAATTATATTATAATTAATATATTATATTAATATAGAAATTATATTATATAAAAATTATTATGTAGAAATTATATTAAGAAATAATATTATATTAAATAATATTATATTAAGATATTATATTAAGAAAAATTATTATATAGAAGTATTGAATATTGATATCTCGGATAGAAGAATTAATCTATCGATCTGTTTAATTATTCAAATCTAATGACAGATTTGACAGATCGTTTTATACAGCCAGCGAATGTATCGGACGTTTCTTTCGTAATTTTTCAAACTCGGGACAAACTTTGAAAATCGAGTTTTCAGGCTTTCACAACACGTGAGAGCCTCATCTTCGGTCCAGATGAGGTCCAAAGGAAAGTACGATTTTCGCTTTCGGGATACATATTTATGGCGGCTGTCATGACCGCCATGCTTGAAAGCGAGAACATTGCAGAAGGTTGAAAGGGAAACAAGAACGTTGCACGCACGTGCGCCAGCGTGATCCGCGTGCTAAGCCACGCGTGCGAGGCAGGCCGTCCTGCCAATAGGATCCGCGAATTGGGTTATTTCGAAAGCGTATAAACATTCGAAAGTAAACAGCCGCGAAGAAACATTGCGATACGAATATAACAATTGCGATACGAATATAACAATTGCGATATAAACATAACAATCGCGCCAATCGGGGCAATGCTAAGTGATGATTACGAGAGGGATTTGCCCTTATTTCGCGTTATTATGGTAAATAATGTAATCTTGGTCGGCACAAGCGACTTGAACTTGCATATTGCACGATGGTCTTGCGAAATCGACGACGAAGCAATAATTAAGAATAACAGGAGTGCGCAAGAATTTATTGATACGAGCAATCCCAGAATCTGGCTGATGGCTTAACATTCTTTTTCCCCGATAGCATCATGGATCTCTCTCTCTCTTTTCGATGAAATCATCTGAGTTAAGAATAACTATACGAACACAAAATTGCGTTATAATTCTATTAAACAATATGTAACATATATATAACGTATATTTAACATATATAACATACATGTAACATATATATAACATATATATATATATATATATAACATGTATTGCTACACTGAGGAAAAATCTGGTTGCATTAATTAGAATTCTGGTAGATTCAAGCAGTATGTCTGTTGGAAAACGGGCGAATCAAAATTCTTGTAGGAATTACTAGATGAATCTGACTAATTTCTTCCTGTTAAATTTACTAAATTTTCTGGTTAATAATACTAAACTCCTCACACAGAAAAAAAGAAATTCTTGTTTTGAAAATATATTTAGTTTTAACATGGAAATTTTGAAATGAGATTATATCGCGTTAATTAAAGAAAAATATAATTGCTTGAATAATTGCTTACTCGAATGAAGCCATTTTATATAGTTCAATCAAGAAAAATATATTCGTATGATTTAAGATTTAATTTTCTTGAATGGAAAAGAAACAATGTTAGATAGAAAATAATATTTTTAAATCAAAGATTATAATTTTCTTAAAATAGAATTAAATAATTATATATTCTTGA
Organism: Camponotus floridanus; assembly: GCF_003227725.1. NCBI lineage: Eukaryota > Metazoa > Arthropoda > Insecta > Hymenoptera > Formicidae > Camponotus > Camponotus floridanus. Next base: position 1,457,917 of record NW_020229659.1, on the reverse strand, counting down.
GGTGATAATTACAATATTGAAATAAGACTATAATATTGTTGAAATTTAAAATTATTAAATTCTAAGAAGATTATAAATTGTCGCGTATATGTACGAAACAATGAACGTATTAGTTTAAGTATATAATTTTGATTTGACACTTTTTTTTTCTGTGCAGCACCAAGTCGTCTAAAATTTTTTCCATCCAAACTCAAAAGTCTGTTTAATATTCTAAATTCCAACACGATTATTGCATAAATTCAATTCAGATTATTAAATAAATTATTTTAAATTCAGTTTGTTAGAAATTAAACTGATAAACAGTGATGTAAGAAGAGGATGCAGCTCAAACATACAATCAGAGAGTTAGCGTCCTCTTTCTGGCACTACTGCTCGTAAGAGAAAAAAAATATACTTTGGATTCAATGTTAATACTAGTTCTTTATATACATTTCATGGCAAATATTGAATACGAGTTAAGTTAAGAGTAGCTTGCTGCTTAGCGGCAAGCAAAGAAATTAATGTAATAAGAAATTTTATAGGTCCAACCAGAAAATACTAACCAAATCAAACAATAATAACACTAATACTGCTCGTGTGTTAATAATACGAGCCAATAATACGAGCTTAATTAAATAATCATTAAACGAACTTATTAATATTTGCTTTTATTTTATTTAGATCTTAGTAATTAGCTCGTATTATTGGCCCTAGAATTTTTATTATTGCTTTACTAACCAAATCCTTATAGTAAAATCTATTAAACGTTCAAGTTATATAAAAAATCGAGTCTTATCAAGATAACTAAAAATTCTTGTTTGATTTAACCAAAATGCCTTCAATCATACACGTCTTGATAACAATCAAACGATTTTTCTCAGTGTATACGATTGTACGAAATCCTCTTCCTCGACGAAGGAGGACTAGTTCGAGGATCGGGAACGTAGATCCGTGTCGCGTCGGGTCCACCATCGGGGTTCGCGTCACACACGAAGCCGCCATCAGAGGCTGTGGGGTGGAAAGAAACGGAACTCGCGAGCAGAGACAGAGAGGGATAGAATCGCGAAAAGGAGCAGCGGCGACGTATATATTATATTGTCGGCCGAAACGAAATCGCGGGGCCGCAGGATGATGGTATGGTTACGGTTGCGCGCTTGACTCTCCACGCAGTGTATCGATAGTATCGTGGAGAGGAAACGACGACGGCGGCGGCGGCGGCGAGAACGAGAGAGAAGGAGAGAGAAAGAGAGAGAGAGAGAGAGAGAGAGAGAGAGAGAGAGAGAGAGAGTGAGAGTGAGAGAGGTACTCGGGGTAGCGGAGGCGGCAATGTGGAGCGGGTAGAAGAGCGGGACGGGAGGGGGGGTACGCGAGGTCGGGGGCAGGAAGGGGGACAGGGCTACGCTCGGCGCAGGCAGAAGTGGACGGGCAAGAGCGATTCAACCTCCTTTCACTTTCAACAAGCGCGCTCGCTCGCTCGCTCGCCGTTTCATGCGAACACTCCGCCGGGACGAAAATAGGCAACGCTGCCGTTTTCGCCCTCCCCCTCCCCGCTCTGCCCTCTCTCCTTTGTTCCGCCGCCTCCCCCCCCCCCTTCTGCGGGAGAGACTCGGTTCAGAGGCGACCCGACCTCTCCTCGACCCGCAACGCGAGGGTTGGCGTCGCGACGCCTGCTCCTTCCTCGTGATGCTTGACCCTGAGGTGCTGAAACGACGAGCGAGTATCGGCAGGTCTCTTCGGATGATTCGGTATTTTATTGGATTTATCTCCGATGTGTCTCTGGAATCTCGATGAGGATTTCGACGTAATTAAGCCTCAATATCGGAGGACTCGCGCTTTGCAAGGTATCTGACGTATCTCAGATTCGCCGCGTTTTTTATTAATTACAAACTTTCGCAATTTATAATGTCAACAATTTTAATTATTAGAGAGAGAGAGAGAGAGAGAGAGAGAGAGAGAGAGAAAGCGATGGAGAAAGATTGGAGTGAATAATAATTGGTTACGGCTTGAAAAACTTGCGGTGGAAAAAGATTTTGTGAATTTTTATCCGTCGAAATAATGCAAATAATTTCGGGAAATCGAAGGATGTGATAATTGAATGGTTTTCTAGAAGGAAACAGGAAATGTTGTATCATTGAGATATAATAATGATAGTAATTAAATAATAATGTAAGTAATTTCTCTTTGCAAAACAGGAATAAAATATCTTTGTAACAAGACTGAAGATTGTATAACATGTAATAATAGTTTTTGCTTGATACAATGATTTTTAATCGTTTCTGATGGAACAACTTTAAAAATTACAACAATCTTCGGATGAACGTGATAGTAAAATAGTCAGTCGATGTGCTATTTGAAGAAATCATTAACTGGTCGTGGACATAAAAGGAGATAAGAATTGCTTTTCAAACAAGGCTGATTATTTTAGGATTTTCTCCACTAGTAATTATTAAGGTTAATCATCAGAGATAATATTTGTAATCCTACTCACTCACTCACTTACACACACACACACACACACACACACACACACACACACACACACACACACACACAACTAAAAGTCTGCAACATTTGTAAAATTTCATGCACAACATTTCATATCTTAAACTGATCTTGCTATAATAAGATTCACCGTTTTATTGGCTCTTGGATATTAAACATTATCAGAACGTCAATGTAAGAGAAATTTAATGTAATTATATTTTAATTTTAATTTTATTTACGACAAGCCAACTCTCTGCCATAGCATTTGCAAAATTTTATTCACAATATTTCACATCTTAAATTGATCTTGGCACAAAATACACCATTAAAATACAATAAAATACACCATTTTATTAGCTTTTAAATATTAAATATATTATTAAAATGTCAATGTAAGAGAAATTCAATAGAATTATATTTTAATTTTCGTTTCGTTTGTACAAGAAATATCTAGAAATGTGAGCCAACGAAAATTCCATGTCGTTCATCTGTGAAAAAGGATTTTTCTCCAACGTCAACGTTAACGTGCAGAAAACGATTTGCAAACGGGTCCTTGCGAAAACCTCTTGGGAACCAATTGCCCCATAGTTTTAAACGCTCCCGGCTGTGTTCCTTTCGTGTTTAACTCGTTGCAGGAAATACCGCCCGCGCGGCGAGTAAAAAGCGTAAAATGTTCTTACAAGACTGCGAGCTAGTGAGCGTTAATCGGCGATTATTATGGATTACGCGAGTGACCATTGTGACGCCTATCCTTCATTGACAGGCCCACTGGATATGCATTAAACCGTGCAAACATTATATCCCCGGAGTCGTACGTGCTCGAAAATCCATTTATCGTCGAAAACAAATATCGTCTGAGACTCAAAATACACTCATAACCCAGAGAAAAATATACGCTGTATTTAAAAATAAATATGATTTATTTTTTAAGTTTGTCACAAGTTTGTATATCCGCAAATGTAAGTCCCCCACAAGCATTAAATTTAATTGAATATATTCTAAATTCTAGTATTTATTACAAGTGCAGTATTTTAGTTAAGAATATTAAATATTAAATTAAGACAAAAATTTGATTTGTTTATTTATTGTATAAAATTGATGTAAAGTAAGTTTGATTTTTTCTTTGATGCAACTTTACAATATTCTTGAAGAGAAGATAAATTCTTCTTTTGTGTACATGATAATGAGATTTTCCAACACTTGTGATGAGTATATTTTAAGACCATTATCAAGAATATGATCTTTGTTGAAGAAAACTATTATTTAAGAAAAGAAGAGTAAACTGAGTAATCGCTTTTCTTGGCAGTAGAAGGCTATTTTTTCTGCAATACTACTATTATTACTAGAAATAGTATATTTATCAGTCAATTATTTAGACGTATTTCCAAATGCACATTTATACATATCGCATTGTTATCATTGAATCGATTTTTTTTTTAAATATATTTGAATAGTTTTAAAATTATTTAAATCTATTTTTAAGATAGAAATATATTTTTAGTATCGTACATTACTTTTGATATCTCGCTTCATTAAAAAAGTTACCAATGTAGAAATTTTTTAAATAATGTGAAACTTTTTTTAATTCTTCAGATAAATCTAATTAACTTTTATATTAAAATCTCATTAAGATATAAAATCTTGAACCGGCTATGATGTGTAACGTTTATTTATTAAAAATCTCAAGCAATTGATGTGTTCGTTAGAAATGTCGAGACTTAAGAAGAATGTTTTGTATGTACAATCCCAGCAAAATAGCTGAAAATCAATATTGATAAATATATCCAGTTTTGGTGTATTTTGAGTAAGAAATTGTGTGGATGTATTTTTTAATATTTATTGCGTTTTTATTGAAATATTCCGAATTTTTAATTGAAATGGTAGAGAATTTCGCCTTGTGACAGATACATGGCTAACTTCATTGAATTATATTTAACCAGTCTTTTAACCAGTTAGTACTTGTATTAATATTATTTGACCAAATATTTCCTCTGTATCTAAACTTTTGCAAATTTTAAACATATTCTGAATATTATTTCCATGTGTTTTTGTCATTTGAATCGACGTGGTTATACGTTTCGCATAAGAACACATGTTAATTCGGTGCAATTTAAAATCCTTACAACCTGTGAACGCTTTAGTGAATCGATTTAAAAATTGTACTGAAGATTCTAAACATATGTAAGGACATTCTGTACAATTTTCATTAAATTCTCAATATTTTAAAAATAGGAACAAAACATCCTTAATCGAAATGATTAACTTTTGGCAGAGAATTTCGCCTTGTGACAGATACATGGCTAATTTCATTGAATTATATTTAATCTTTTTAATCAGTTAGTACTTGTATAATATTATTTGACCAAATATTTCCTCTGTCTCTAAACTTTTGCAATTTTCAACAAATTCTGAATATTATTTCCATGTGTTTTTGTCATTTGAATCGACGTGGTTATACGTTTCCCATAAGATCACATGTTAATTCGGTGCAAATTAAAATCCTTACAACTTGTGAACGCTTTAGTGAATCGATTTAAAAATTGTACTGAAGAAGTTTTTTCTAAACATATGTAAGGTACAACATTCTGTACAATTTTCATTAAATCCTTATTTTGAAAATAGGTACAAAACATCCTTAAATACGACCGAGAATTCATAATGCAAAGTAGTTTACGTATATTTTAAACCTGAGTATTATTTCTGAACATTGGTATGTAAAATTTTTGCAAACAGCTCGACGAACGTCGATCAATCTCGCGGATGGCAGATGGCAGTTATCGGCCATCAGTTTGAAGAAGCCGATGCGTAGAGTCGCGGCTTTAGATGCGATAGGATACCGTGTGCGTAGGAAACGCGTATGTCGAATACTGTCACAATTTTGCATAGCGCACGCGTATATAACAGAAATAGCAGGCGGTACCCGCACTCTCACGCTTTGTCCCACTTATCTAGCGATTAACCGTGACTTCCGCTTTCGTCGACGTCCGACTCAGAAGACCGTCAAGGTTGTTTCATTCACGCCCGCGAGATTTCCTCCGATTCCCCGATCGGCGAACGCGCGTTTTTCACCAACGATTCGTCTCGATCTATCTCGCGGAGCTCGTAGATTTAAAGCCTAGGATGATCTTTCAAAAGAATGATGTGAAATTCTCGACATTTATACAAGTCCAGATTATTAAATATTTTCCAAGTGCCTTATTGCCTCTCTGAAGATTGTAAACAAAAGCAAAGGATTACGAGAGAAATAAATATATTTGATTAAACCTTTTATTAAAACATTCGCATTATCACAAAGAAGAATAGAATAGACATCTAACGAACCAATTTTTTCATTCGAATCGATTTTCAAGGCATATCGGACACGAGATAAAATGTAGAGAGGTCCTTGTCCCATCTTTCGAATTAATTCAGAATTAAGGAATTAGGAAAATAAATTTAAAAAGTCAGTAAAGTCAGTCAATTCTTGATGTTGTTCCAGCTGTGCGGGCGGACAGGATGCGGGGAGGTAGGAATAAATTCGGGCCCATGTACAAGAGAGATCGGGCGCGCAAGTTGCAGCTGATACGTCAACGACAAATGGCCATTCAGACGATACGCGGCAGTCTTGGCGACCCGTCCAGCTACCCGCCCGCGGTTACGCCATTGCTGCACATCAAGCAGGAGATCCAAATACCTCAGGTCTCGAGTCTGACCTCGTCGCCGGACTCGAGCCCATCCCCCGCGACCGTGGCCGCCGGCCTGGTCACGACGCAGGCCGGCGGCGCCGGCCAGCATCAGCTGATCGCGCCGTCAACCCAGCCGAACATCGGCACCAGCGGCAGCGGGGGCGGCGGGGGAGGCGGGGGAGGTGGCGGGGGCGGGGGCGGCGGGAACGGCGGCAATCACCTGCACAATCTCAATCCCGGGCTCGACAGCAAGCTCTGGACCGCCAACTCCACCACCTCCGGGACGAAGGTCTTCAACTTTGGTGAACAGTCGGCGCAGCCCCACGGCGGCGGGGTGGCGGGTTACGCGCCTAATCCTGCCACCGCTCTGAAAACGGTTAATCCGATGATAAGGGACTTCCTGTCATCGATCGACGACCGCGAGTGGCAGACGTCTCTCTTCGGACTCTTACAAAGCCAAACGTACAATCAGTGTGAAGTGGACTTGTTCGAATTAATGTGCAAAGTGCTCGATCAGAATCTGTTCTCGCAAGTGGATTGGGCTAGAAATTCGACGTTCTTCAAGGATCTCAAGGTAGGCATCGGGACTGACAGAAGCTGCGTGTCATTCGATGCTTTTTTTTACTTATTATTTTTTATTATTTTTATTTATTTTTTTAATTTTCCTATCGAAAATTATCGTTTCTTTCTTCGCAATATTTTAATTTAATATTTAGAAAGAGGAGGATGAGGGGAGAACAAGTCGACGTAATACGACGTGGTTTTACTCTTGTCTTGCGCGCATTAAAAATCGTATTTGCAATAGTTGTGTCGAGAGAATCTTCTTCGTCGAGAGAAGTTTTGTTCTTACCGATAAATAACTCGGTTGCCTGGCCTGCTCGTACCATGAGCGGGGATGTGAGGTAACCAACGGCATTGCACAATCACTACTGAATGATTTCAAGCATCGCCTCATATCTAGGTCATAACAAGATACGTTTCTGGGTTATGGCGGTTGCCCCAAAGCAGCAGGACCGCGTTAATTATAAATACTTTTTCACTACAGGCTTTGTAACTACATTTTCTTTTTAATTCAACATAGCATGTTTGTTAATAATGTTAGAAAGTAAAAGGAGACGGTTTTATTTCAACTTTTCAGCGACAATATGGTACGCTGCTACCGAATCTTGGTATTATAATTTTATTAAAATCGTGTAAATAAATTTCTCAAAACATGCTGTAAATATATAAATTGTCATGTACATATATATGAACATATTTTTGTGTTATATGTCTTTATTGCAAAAAGAAGTGTTTTCGAGTGAATAAATTAAATATTGATGGCACAATTTAAATATACAAGTTGCAATTAACATTTTATTTATATTTATATTAAAAATTACATTTTAATTAAAATTACATTTTTGTTTGTTTATGCATGCATGCATTTTAATTTCTTTAACAAGCATGTTTTCTGAAAACAAAATATTTACAAAATATTTATCGTGCTACGTTGTTATTGCCATGTGAAATTTTTGATGCAAAATATGAGATTCAAAACGGAATATAAATTATATTTTTCCTCTATATATATATTATAAGATATTAATTGATAAAATATCTGACATTTGCATAATGAGTAAATATCATTTATTAGGTTGACGATCAAATGAAGCTACTGCAACACTCTTGGTCGGATATGTTGGTGCTAGATCACCTTCATCAAAGGTTACACAACAATCTACCTGACGAAATGACACTTCATAATGGCCAAAAGTTTGATCTCCTTTGCCTCGGCCTACTCGGAGTTCCTACCTTGGCTGATCTCTTCAAAGATCTATCCAAGAAACTTCAGGAACTAAAATTCGACACCTCCGATTATATATGTATGAAATTTCTAATGCTGCTGAATCATGGTAAGTAAAATCAAAGTCAAACGCGTTCAACACATAAATGACGGGTTTTGAGAAACAATGGATAATTAAAGTAATAAGATTCATACATTTTATCCCAAAATAAGCAGACTATCACACATTGTATATCTCTTTTGAATCTGATTTTTGTAAAAGTATCATCATAGAAACCTGTAGCCTTCTGTAACCAATCATTTGAAACACGTTATACGACATCTCATTAATTTTTTTATCCGACTTTTAAATACATCTTATATGTAATTTTAATAAGAACACGCATTGCTTATTCTCTGCATATATATTTAATTTGATTCAGATGTCCGTGGACTAGTAAATAAAAAACATGTGCAAGAGGGTCACGAGCAGGTTCAACAGACGCTTATGGAGTACACGGTAGCTTGTTACCCATCTCTACCGGTGCGTTTCGTTGCGAAACACTCCCTCATATATTCACCTAAAGTAGGTTAGCAGACAGTAGATATTTAATTGTGTTCTTATTTTCGATCTGCGCAGGATAAGTTTAACAAGCTGCTAGCAGTATTACCGGACATTCATGAAGTGGCAACCAGGGGAGAAGAGCATCTTTATCAGAAACATTGCAACGGAAGTGCACCGACGCAAACGCTTCTCATGGAGATGCTTCACGCCAAGAGGAAATGAAACGATCGGTTTCTCTTGGTAATTTTTGCCATCGAATATATATAATTCACTGATATATATATATATATATATATATATATATATATATATATATATATATATATATATATCGAAAGTCCTGTTAGCGCCCCTAATCGTGAGATATAGACCTCAAAGTACCTATTAAGAGCTAAAATGCTGCTAAGGTATCGGACCAAGTTAAGGGGCCCTGGTTCAAAATATACCTATGCATACAAATCAAGTATAGACGTACACACTACTTTACATATATATATACACATAGTATGTATTATAAAGTGTATTTAAATATATAAACACAACATATATTTTCTATATTTGATGTTGAAGTTTTAGAGATGTATCCGTGAAGAATTACCCCTGTTGGCGGGTACAAGAGCAGGGAAACAGTAAGCAAGATGCCTTGAAAACAGTACAAAGGGTGGTTAAACAAAAAAAAATATTGGTCAAAGGGCAGGCAACTTTTGTCTAAATAAGTAAAGCTATTTTTCTAATACTTAGAAGCGAATTTATTTTTAAGCATACCACACACCACTGAAGCCTTGCTCTCACTCAAACGAAATATATATCGTACTACCGCTAAAGAGAATCCAAGTCTCTCTTTCTCCAGATCAATCGTGCTTCTGCAAGGGATTCAATGGGCATATTTGAATGACAATGAAACTTGTATGTGATATACATATGTGTTTATCGCACGGCCACCTGGGCATCCTTAGAATTTCCTATTAAAAAAAAGAAAATCTGCATTTTGTCACACTTGCACACAGCAGGGCTACTATATTGTAAATACTAGTTAACACATTCCAATTATGTTGTAAAGTACGGATCATGTTAAATATGTAATTACAATATTTTGTGTATAGTTGAATAATGAAATGAAATAAATATATTTCCGTTGCTTATTCTTGAGGAAAAATCATTAGCTACTTAATGTCTTCACTAATTTTAGAATCTTATTCATGTATCTTCTTTATTACTTTTCAAATAGGTGGCGGAAAGGAATAACTACAAATTGCGATATTTTATTACTGTATGTTGTACCATAATAAAGATTCTGTTTTAAGAAATAAAAGAATCATTGGAGCAAGGTTTATGTGGTCCTATATTGTCTAGCGATTAATTCTAAATATATAAGATAACATTAATCTCGCGCGCGCGCGCGCGCGCGTATCGCAGTTGTTAAATAGAGAAATATTTAGATAAATGTTAAGATAGTGAGCGATCGCGAAAGTAGAAATTTTTCACTAATAGATTATTATTATTATTATTATTATTAAATATTATATTAATTATTATTAATTATTACTATTATTATTGTTTAGCCGATAGTCAGAAATTCTTCAGTGCTGTGAAGGTTGTCTTTCCGACGCCTGTGGTAATATCAAAGCCATTGGAAATTATAATATTGTGTCAGACATAAAGTTTTGAATGTGACAAAAGAGACAGAAATCTCTCCTCGCACTGGTAGATTGGTAATGTTGCCCGTTGCGACTCCTCTTGTATTTATTCACGTATCAAACACACGTACCTGCTGCAAAAATGCTATTTTACTACTTTCACTTTTTCCACCGATTTTTCGTAATATATGTAACTAGAGTTGTAAATGACTTGTTGACAAGCGCAAAACTCGACTTCGTCACTTAGATTAAGAATCGAGTGTTAAATCAAATCAAGAGAAGAGCGGTAACGAGTACTATTACCACGGAAATAAATATTTTATCGAGGGTATCGTACATGTACTTATCGCGCGAGTAAAGATTTGTGTCCGCCGTCAAATTTGACTTTATATGCCGATATAGAAAGTGCTAATGTTCCCAAATTTTCAAATCGTCTGGTTCTTCACATTGCATATATAATCGGAGACGCAGTCTAGGCTTATCATTATTATTTCTCATCTTCAAGTGCTTCTTTGCAAAAGAAAGAAAGGAAAAAAAAAGATTTTTATTTTTTAACTCACACGACACGAATGACTACCTCTTCATATCTGTATTAAGTTTTTATACTTTTACATTTTTAGTAACCACATACCTCAGAATAGACGCCCAGATAGCAATTTGAGTGGAGTGAGTGAATGTAATACGCATAAACAGATATTTTTAATCCGCATAGTGTGTACAATTACACATTAAGAAACTTACGATATGTAATACAAATTATTAAAAATATCGTATCCGTTGTACATGCCCACATTTTTAGATCTTAGTTATTATTATTGTATTTTCTGCAAATTAGTTCATAATTGTGTCACTTACCATGTATAAGTTACTGCTGTCTTAGTTGAAAAAAAAATCGCTTTAAATCATACATTGCTGTTTGGGTGAGACAAGCTACCGTTCACGCTACCGTTTATTTATTGTACATCGTCTTTTCATTTCCGAGACCTCCTGCTGAACGTGTCGGTCTGATAATTTTGGGACAAATCGTATTAATCGCAATCATCTCCTCTTCTCTTTCTATGTTAATGAGAAAAAAAACTAAATTTTGAAGATATAGCTCTATGTATAATTGGTATATAGGATTAAGGCGTGTAAAGTGTGACATATTGATTGTTTTCAAAGTTTAATTTTAGAAAAAGATTTTTTTCCAAATAAAAATTGTTCATAGGATTTTGGAAGGCGATATTTAATGGTATAATATCTCCTCCCTAGAGATATAACTTTTTTTTTAATTAGAGAAAAATATTTTTTTCACTAAGTAAAACATTATCTTTTTCTAGGAAATTTGCTGAAATCTGGGAAAATTAAATAATGTGATTTTTTAAATATTAATATAAGTTTTGCATCTGATTATCTATAAATATGTAATAACATAAGCGTGTATGTTTATGAAGAGCACATAAACAGTAAAAAACGAGATTGTATCAGAAGCAAACATGTTTGTATTAGTACAGAAAGATGAATGTTTATATGATGTTAAAACTTGTGCGATATTGAAAAAAAGTGATCATTATTCCTTGAAAAATGGCAAGTATTATAGCCGCTACATATTTCTTTGCAAAATCCTGAAAGTTTTGCTCCAAATGTTTGTTTGTAAAATGGATATATTTTTTCACACATTAATATGCCACGCTCTATAAAAGCCTCGCCCTATATAAGTCCATCCCGATTAATAATTCGATCTGTCACATGTTTATTAACAATTGTAATTAGTAAATACGACAATTACAGCGTTATGTATATTTTTTTATGTTAAATATGTACAGTTACCAATTATGATTGGCAAATAATCTAATTTAATATCAATGTGATTCTTTGATCCAATAAAGCATTGGAATAAAGTTTAAAGGAAAAAAAAAAACTATTATGCGTTGTTATAACACTGCCATTAGCAGTTGGCAATTGTAAATTATGTAGAAAAATTATAATTGACTGTAAATATATCTTTATTATTAACAGATAACTGTTCCTTTCTAGAGCTAACAGTGCTATTTTTTATATGCTATACTGGTTGAACCTCCACAATGACATTATTTCCCTCGTTTAATAATGTTACCAGATTACCAAATTGCTAAAGACATATTTGGAAGGAGAATTGAAAATGGTATATAATATCAGTTAATATGCCATTTTGCAAGATTCGAAAATAGTATTTTATGATTGTTCAATCACTTGTTAGGATGTACAATTATTACAAAAATTTCAATGTCCTTGTGCATTTGAAAAAAAGAAAGAAACAAGAAATACTATCATAATTCGTAACTTGAATGCTATTATTCATGTATTGAACAACTTGTATATCATAATATTTGTTTGCTTTGTATAAATACAAAGAACATTGCACAGTGACTAATAAAGATATTGCAACTAATATCGCAATCAATATCAATTTTTCACTTGCTAAAGAAAAAAAAAGCTTTATATATCAAAATCTTCATGTGGAGCTATATTCTGTAATTAATATATAATATATTTTCATTTTGTAGTAACAATGATGTAATAATTAATAACATATCACTATAATATACAATTGAAATCATACATGTACTAAGAAAACATCAAACTCGCTATTGCTTAATGTACTAAATTTTTCATAAATTAACATTCATTTTCGCTACTTTAAAAATTGTTGAATAAAATGATTAATGTGAACTGCTTTCAATGATTGAGATGCAATAAAACTTATAACATTTCACAAAACATAATGAGAAATCTATATTTATAATGAAGTATAAATGAGATATATATTTATATATTTATATAGTTGGTATATATGTTGTGTATACATATGTATGTGTGTGAGTAGTTAAATATGAAAAATACTTTTCAAAAATTATGAAATATCTTATCATTATTTGTACAATATATTTAAAAAAATACGCATAAAAATAATCTAAAATATTAAATAACACTGTATATTTTAGATTTTTATGGTCTTTGATAAATTTTTAAATATATTTTACAATGATAAGATATTTTATCATTTTTGAGAAGTATTTTTCATATTTAACTCTACTCGAGAAAGAATTAGCATTCTTTAAACAAAATTCACTACAATCTTAAATGTTTTTTTCAAACATAGCATAAAACGAGGCAGTTTCCATACACATTTAAAAATTCATTAACTTAAATTGAAATCAATATCAAATTACTAATTATATTAAAGGAAATTTTTTTAACTTATGTATTTAATGGTTTGACTTTAAAAACTTATTGTAAGTCTCTTCGTTCATCAAACTCTTGATTTCATCTAAGTTGTTTAACTCTACTTTAAATAGCCAACCTTCCTTATAACAAGATGTATTAATTAAGCTGGGTTTATTTTCAACTGCCTCGTTTTTCTCTGTAACTTTTCCACTGACTGGACTTATTAGTTCCGAAGCTGCCTTCACCGATTCTAGAGCTCCGCATTCCTCTGAAATATCAGTATTGATTTTTCTAAGTGAGAAGATAGAGATTTCACAAATTTAAATTTATATTGTGCATGTGTTATATATACAAGGTTTCAGCTAAATTGTATTCAAATATTTAATTCACAGGATTAAAAATGTAAGTATGAAATGTATTACATAATATATATATATTCTAGAGGTAGAATATGGTAAAAATATTTGGAGCATACTTTGTTTAATACTTTTATTATAATTTTTATTGACACTCATTTTTCTCCAAATTTGATTGTCAAATAAGAAGTATCTTACCTTCTTTCTTCACCGTGAACCCTACATCAGGAAGTTGCGCGTATACCACATCTCCTAGAGCGTCCTGTGCGTAATCCGATATACCAACTGTACCCATATTGCCGTCCACTGTTATCCATTCGTGTTTATCGGTATACCATCGCTCTAAAAAAATAAAATCATGTATCGTAGCTTCGATTCCCTAACATTTATTTATTAAAATAATGTACAATTAATTATCAATTAAAGTATTATTAAAATAATGTGCAATTATTAATTAAAGTATCTAAGAAAATTACGAGATAACAATTACTGATACGTTTATCACATTATTGTAATTTAATTTGCAATTGCACATTAATTCCTTATAGCATATAAGAAAAAAGAAGCCTCTTGGGGAGGCTCTCGAAGGACAAAAATTGCTACAGATTTTTTGACAGCGCGCAACTTATTAATAATTAATGCTAATTAGTAATATTATTCTTTTTTCAGGCATATTATTATTTTTTTTCGCGCCCTTTGAAGAGGTCAAAGTCGCGGCCACGTGGATTCGCACACTTACCAGATCTCAAGCACCGAGTAGTGGTTATGGAACGCCATGTGACAAGGGATGTTTTCGATTGCGCGAATAAATCGTTCCTGGCCTGCGAGACGAGCGTTTTCGTCGCGCACCTGCCAATCTGCACCATCAGTCGTGACATTTTTCTAGCTCCTTGTATCGATTGGGATCGTGATCTAACCCTTTTGTTTCAACCCTGTCCGCGAGCAAAACGGAACGATCGCCGGCTGAATCGAGTCGAGTAGTGAAAGAGATCCAGACTCGAGACTCGACGATCCTCTGCTCGGCTACTTCTGTCGTCATCGGCCCCTCTCTTATCTTTCGTCTTGGAAATATGTATAAAATAACGATTAAATACATACAAGTATATAAACAAGCTAAAAGAAACTGGTAAACACACGACCTGTACAATAATATGTAAATAATTCAGCTACATTTTTAATTTCTTTTAGCCTGATGGAGGTGACTTTTGAAATAACCATTTGTATTAATATTGACCTGTCTGAATAATCAGAGTATATTCCAAGTCAGCAAGTGATCTCCAACCTTTGAGCTATTGAACTAGTTTTACATTTCGATTATCACAGTCAGCAATTAGATGTTTGCATTTGAACGTTATTCACCAGATTCTTAAGTTTGTTTATATAAATTGTCAATAGTTGTAATTTTTGTAATAAGATGTATGAAAAGGGTCTATATTTTGAGATTAGATATTTTCTGCCCAAATTTGTACACGATTTTATCAACTGATTAGTGAAAATGATTACATCTTTAGATCTAATGATCCATATTTTCTCTCTTTTTTTTTTTCATACACATAGCCCAATCAAGATTATAATAATTTTTCTTCTTTTGATTAAAAGATTTATAGAAAAGATGAATTTGTTTGTATGTCAGGAAAGTAGAAATTTATTACAAATATTAAATGTACACATGTACATTTAAATTCATCGTCATATATGAATATAAGATTTGATGGTACTACTTACAATGTACTTGTATGGAATTTACATAACGATATTTAAACTGTACATCACGTGAGTTTAATAAGATAGTCACGCTTTGAGAATATTTCATCTCACAAGTTATCAAAGTTTTAGCATATCAGTGACCTCTGAGATCAGTGTCATATAAACTTATCAATATATGAAAAAAATATCTGCAGTGAAATAGCATCCATGTATCTCTTTCATGCATCGATTACATAACTCATGCCCATATTTATATATATTCTTGTAATCTTATCAATAGTATCAATGATTACACTTGACTTGAATCTATACTAAGTGATGGAAAAATTTTATGTTGAGTACATATAAAGTACAAGTTTTGAATACACATATTTTGTAATAAATCTTTCAAAATTTCTCTATACCAGCCACACATAAATAGAAATATTCATATTAATTTTATATCTAATGCTATCATCAAACTGCATTCTTGTCATGATATTAATAAAATAATAGACAATCTTACTAGTCATAAATTAAACTAATACAAAAAATATCGACATGTATAATGTTGTCTAGATTTGATGGAAATACTTAATTGTACAATTATTGTATAAATTGTTCAATTCTACAAAAATGTAGTTACACAATCGAGATTTAATAAACTTAACTATGTCAGCGCATGTTGACGAGAAATTCTTAAGCAAATAAAAAAATTATTACATTATAATCCAATAGTGGAGGAACGACCAGTTGAATTGTGAATTGAAATTGGAATAGGCTTGCTAAGACACCACTCATACCACACCTTTTTAGAATCACATCTGCGCCAAAAATGAACCACTATTTCGTCTCCTGCCTTCAATTGTATTGGTTCCTGCATTAATAAATATTTTTATTTTCACAGAATTATTTATGAGAATTTATATATTACATAACTTATATATACCTTGATTGGAAAGAAAATTGGGAACCAACTAAACATATCTGTACTATATGTGCTAGGTTCTATGCTCAATGTGATATTTTCAAATAGAATTGCTGTAAAGTATCCTGAAAATCCATGTAACACGCAGTTCTGTTCCACTTGAAAAGTTTTTGTTTCATACCTCGAATTATCAGTAACACTATCTAAATTACAAATAAAAAAATTAATTAATAAAAAAATAATAAAATTGTGAGATAGATGCTTTATATTTATACAAACCTGTATTTGGATGTTTAAATGTAAAAAGCGGTTTTGGATTTGCTATGTCGTATTTATTTTGAAAATGTACTACATATGGAGTTTCAAAATGAGCTAATGGATGTTTATCTTTGTCTCTAAGTTGTCTTACTTCATTGTATAGTTTAGAAGAATGTATGGGAGCAATATATGAAGTGTACGATTGTGGTATGTTGATTCCATCATCTAACAAATTTATAAACAAAAGAACAATTTAAAATTTGTATATTATACGCGTTTAATTTATATGATACTTGTACTATTTACATAAATTGTATAATTTAAGTTAACTTAATTTATATAATTTATAATAGTCTGCAATACCACAAACCTTGTAAGAATTTCATGACATTATCCAAACATTCTGGGGATAGTTCATTATCGCCAAAGGATCCGAGTAATTCAGAAACGATAATATCAGCTTTTTCTGGAGGATTCCAGTCTCTCATGTCGCATGATACTACTGTAACTTTATCTTTCCATATATCTCTCTGAAGAGCCTGTAATCTATAAATATAAACAGTGAAACAGCCTATATTTATGTACATATCTATATAGACATAAAGTATTTATCTTAATAAATTCTCACGTTATCACAGCATTGGGATTTTTTTCTACGGCATAAATTTTCACTTCTTGATTGGCCATTTCCGCAGCATTTATAGATGCAGTTACAAGAGGTCCTCTTCCAGCACCAACTACCATAATAATTCTAAAAATTTCCAATCATTATATCTCAGATATTACATTGGTACATTATCTAACTTACATTTTTCTTTTTTCTTTTTTGGATATAAATGCTTTAATAGCTTCATACGTAGCACTCTGATATTCTCGATATTTTACAGGATCCTTTTCAAATATTTCATAAGTTTGTGATTCGAGATTATCCATTAGAGGTTGTAGCGGACATTGCAAATAATCTTCATATCCTCGAGCGAATTTTTCTATTGTTCCATCATTCTGGCATCCCTAAAGGAATAAAAACATGTTATTTCCTATGTTTTACAAACTATTAATCTTCCGATTTAATTGTTTGCTTAGTTTTACCTTCCATAAATAGTCAAGATAGTTGTGGTAATAGCTAATACTTTGATAACGCGTTGCGCCCGTCAAAATGAATTGTACTTCTAATGCAACAAATTTTTTCACTATTGCTTGATGTGCTTTACTTAATACTGGATACCCTTTTTTATTTGTTAGAAATATCGTTGTCGGTAAAATCAAGCATCTCACTGGTTCTCCAAGCCATTTATCTATCTGATATTTAAATTTAAATAAATTTTATTAATACAATGTGCATTTTAATATTTACATTAGATAATTTTAATTTTTTAAAAATTTATTTAAATTACCTCTTCCATTTCAGGTACATCATGACTAACAATTAACGCAATTCCTAATCTTTTATTGTAGTCACATATTGTTCTAAATGCATTCCACCATTCCCATGGATTCTCATCCACTAGACAATCCTCTGTTCGATAAGAATAAGTTTGTCTAATTGGATTTTCCATAGGAACTTGTACCCAAACCTATGACAATTATATTAGAATATTTTAGTGATTTTAAATGATCCCACCACCCTTATTTTATAACTTATAAAGAGAAGAATCAGAATTCTCTATATTTGGCAAGCATATTTTCTTATATTTTTAATTCATATAACATTAAACACATATTATTAAAGTATTCATTTCTAAAAATATATTATTATTAAGTAATTAAATAATTTTTGACAATAAAAATTAACAATAAATATTGTTACCTGAAAATTACTGTTATTATTGGATATTTTATCAGAAATAATTCTGGCAAGATTCACATTCTTATTTATCCCATGTTTTAACTGCAAAGTTACTCCTGATAAACCAAAATGGCTAGCTAAGGATAATTCTTGATTTAAAGTTTCTTCGCTATTTCTCCTAATAATTGGATTAGTCGAATCCACATTGATAAATGGTGAAAATTTAGCAATTATTAAATTATTCCAATCTATAAAATAAAATTATAAATGTGTAAATAATCATTGATTTATTCATATTTTAAGCATTGGTAATATATTAATATATAATTAATATATAAAGATATAGGATTATATATATAAAATTTATACCTGAACTAGATAAGATTAAATCAGGTCTGGTAAATGGTCCTAGACGATTTGTGGCAGCGCCAGAAATAAATTCTCTCTTGAATAAAGGATGAACCAAAGGAACGCATATAAAATCATATCTGAAAGCAAGGAGCAAAATATAAATATAGAATTAAATAGGTATATTGAAAATTGGATAAATATATATAAATATATATAAATTATATATATATAAATATATATAAATTGGATAAATATATATAAATAAAACATAAAATTTGTGATGACTTACTTTGAGTCATGTGCGTAAACTAGACATTCGTTTAGATTTGCAGCACAGGAGAAATCCAATCCACAAGAGACCGATCGTTGACTTGTCATTGCAATATATAATTAAATATATATTTGCTTCTCTAAAATACAACTGATTTATGTGATAAACGTGATTCCAATTATCTCTCTTTTCTTTGCACGTTACATCAAATAACCTTACAAGAGATGGAAGAGCCGGCAATACATATATTTTAAATGACATACAATAAATATACAATCATAATAAACCATCTATGACTTGTCAAAAGCACTGCTAATATTTGTGTCTTGTGTAATGCAATGTTTAAAGGAACGCGATTAATAAATAAAATTAACACGTGCATATGCGCACGGCATTATGTGGTTTCATACAAATACGCGTCCATCAGCGTTTATAGCCAGAGAGAAGCATGAGAGCCATGCTCCCTATTCAGATGGAACCCGTATTTGAAGCGCCTCTATGGCCGGTATTCATAGTCCGATCTTATATTTGAGATCGTCTTAAGTTCGAGCTTGAAATGCTATGCAGCTATTTGATTGGTTGAATGATGTCTTAAGTCAACCTCCAAGCAGACTTAAGACGATCTTAAATATAAGATCGGACTATGAATACCGGCCTATGGCCGGCATTCATAGTCCGGTCTTACATTTAAGATCATCTTAAGAACTCATTCCACCAATCAATGGCTGCCTTGTAGCTATTTGATTGGTTGAATGAGGACGATCTTAAATATAAGATCGGACTATGGCCGGTATTCATAGTCGGATCTTATATTTGAGATCGTCTTAAGTTCGAGCTTGAAATGCTACGCAGCTATTTGATTGGTTGAATGAAGTCTTAAGTCAACCTCGAAGCAGACTTAAGACGATCTTAAATATAAGATCGGACTATGAATACCAGCCTATGACCGGTATTCATAGTCCGATCTTATATTTAAGATCGTCTTAAGTCTGCTTGGAGGTTGACTTAAGACCTCATTCAACCAATCAAATAGCTGCGTAGGATTTCAAGCTCGAACTTAAGACGATCTCAAATATAAGATCGGACTATGAATACCGACCTATGAATACCGGCCAAAGAAGCAACTACTTACTTCTTTGTTCAACCAATGGTTGACGCTACTTTTTAGCGTTAATGAAATTGTACCTTTAAGGTGCAATTTCATTGACGCTAAAAAGTAGCGTCAACCATTGGTTGAACAATGAAGCAACTATACTTACTTCTTTGTTCAACCAATGGTTGACGCTACATTTTAGCGTCAATGAAATTGCACCTTTAAGATGCGGCCTCATTGACGCTAAAAAGTAGCGTCAACTATTGGTTGAACAAAGAAGTAAGTAGTTGCTTCTTTGTTCAACCAATTGTTGACGCTACTTTTTAGCGTCAATGAAATTGCACCTTAAGATGCGGCCTCATTGACGCTAAAAAATAGCGTCAACCATTGGTTGAACAATGAAGCAACTATACTTACCTCTTTGTTCAACCAATGGTTGACGCTACTTTTTAGCGTCAATGAGGCCGCACCTTTAAGCGGCCTTTTCATTGACGCTAAAAAGTAGTGTCAACCATTGATTGAACAAAGAAGTAAGTAGTTGCTTCATTGTTCAACTAATGGTTGACGCTACTTTTTAGCGTCAATGAAATTGCACCTTTAAGGTGCGGCCTCATTGACGCTAAAAAGTAGCGTCAATCATTGGTTGAACAAGGAGGTAAGTATAGTTGCTTCATTGTTCAACCAATGGTTGACGCTACTTTTTAGCGTTAATGAGGCCGCATCTTTAAGCGGCCTTTTCATTGACGCTAAAAGTAGCGTCAACCATTGGTTAAACAATGAAGCAACTACTTACTTCTTTGTTCAACCAATGGTTGACGCTACTTTTTAAGGCCGCAGCACACACTTTTGCATAAGCGCACAACCATAAGCATAAAAAAATTGATTGGTTCATTTTTTTATGCATATACTTGGGGACCAATCAATTTCCTTATGCTTCTGGTTATGCGCTTATGCAAAAGTGTGTGCTGCGGCCTTTAGTGTCAATGAAAAGGCCGCTTAAGGCTATGCTTTCAGGCTTCTCTCTGCTATTATCTAGTTTTTTTTTTTAATACTGTCTAGATTTTTTTTTCCTAGCTGTTGGCAACTCTGTCCATGAGGTCTGCTTTTCGCATCGCCATCTTGAAGTGCAGTGTCATCGGCGTGTCTCGTGAGTGAGGTGGTGAATCGTTTGATCCTGTTCGTATCAGAAAGTAATTTTTTATATATATCCATATATCTCAGCAAAGATGTCCAGCGGAGCACTTTTCGGTAATAATGCATCGCGTGGCGCCTCGAAAAATCTAGTCGAGTTCAAGGCTGGCAAGATGACTGTCAAAGGAAAAATGGTTTATCCGGACACGCGAAAGGGTCAGCTTTACGTCTATCAGTCCGATGACTCGTTGATGCATTTCTGCTGGAAGGATCGCACCACCGGAGTGGTCGAAGATGTACGATGATAATTCATGTTCTTTATAGGATCTCCAAAAAAGTTTTGGCCAATTTGCCATACACTTTTTCGTTTAGTCTCACAGTTCAAAAATTTCTTCACCCTTGATTATATTTTACAATATATTGATTTGTATTAAATTTATCATATATATATATATATATATATATATATATATATGTCTACAAATGAGTATGTTTTTCAGGATTTAATTATCTTTCCCGATGATTGCGAATTTAAACACGTTCCTCAGTGTAAAACTGGTAGAGTGTATCTCCTACGATTTAAGTCATCGAGTAAGAAGTTCTTCTTTTGGCTGCAGGTAAAAATATAATTTTATATTAGTATATTATTAAAGAAATTATAGAGTTGAAAATATTTATTTTCTTTTCACAGGATCTTAAAACAGATAAGGATGAAGAACACTGCAGAAAGATTAATGATGTACTTAATAATCCACCGACACCTGGATCCCAGAGAAGCGGTGGTGCTAATGCAGAAGGAGATCTTCAGAATTTGTTGAATAACATGTCACAACAACAGCTCATACAATTGTTTGGCGGTGTGGGTCAGATTGGTGGTCTAGGTAGCTTATTAGGTACAATGAATAGACCGCATAGTGTTCAAAGTACAAGAGCTTCCACCACGACTTCATCTACTCCGGCCACTACTAATGTTTCTAGACCACCTCATTCGTTAACTCCTGGACCTAATACGGATTCTAAATCTTCAAGTGAGTCAAATTATTTAATCAATTATAGCAGCATATGTTATGATGATAATTTATTTTGATGTTATTATAGCAGCATATATTATGATGATATAATTTATATTATCTGAATAATAATAAATTATTAGCAAGAACACCAGCTCCGTCCACTCCAACTACAACAGCAACAGGTTCAAACAATAGAATACAGCTTAGTGACTTGCAAAACTTTCTATCAGAAATTCCGACACCACCTCGAACTGAACCAGCTGCGCAGGTAATGTCATATTTTTTCATATCTATCTAATGAATGAATCCGAATATATGTATAATCTATTTTTTATTCTAATTGGAAAATAATCAAATTTTCTAACAGGACTGAATAATATTACTAGATATGCAGATTATAGTGCAATATTTTGTTTTCTAATAACATCATAATAATTTGATTAAATTTGATTAAAATTTTGAATTAGCATGAAGTAATTAAGTGATAGCAGTTCTAATGGAAACACAGTATTTAAAAAAAAATGCCTTTGTTATAAATTTTTAATGCGTATTATATAAGTATATCTTTATACAGAGGAAAATGTTTTTGTATAGATTCTTTGGTTTTGCTTTTATTTTACAAAAATATAGAAACATCTATAATTTTTGCATAATAAACTTTCTATAAATTAAGCTTTGGGGAATAAATGGAAGACAACATTTTTTAATTAATTTTAAATGTTTGTAATTTTAAATGTAATTTTAAATGTAATTTGTAATTTTAAATGTTTTCTACTTTGATGGAAAAAAAAGAAACAGTGAAAATTTGAACGTGCAATTTACTAAATAATAAAATAGTAACTTATAAAGATATAGAATATTATAAATTAAAAAAATAATGATCATTAATGAAATGTTGTTTCTCTGAATTGAAAAGTAGCAATCAAAAAAATATTCAATGATTCTGGGATCTTATTTTTTAAAAATATACAAAGGCTGAAGTACAATTGCATTATTAAGCATTTATATATATATTCAAATATATAATCAATATAAATTTTTATAAACATGCATATTGGTTTTTTCTGTTTAATAAGTGCTTAAATAAAAACTGCAATATTAAATGTTATATAAAATTTTTTTTTTCAGTGAAAATATTTAAATTGTGTAATAGTAAGTTAAAAATTTGATCCATTTTTTAAACAATAATATTATGCATTTTGTCTATGTTTAAAATGATTTTACATTTGATATTAAAATATTTTTATTTATTTATATTTATTAAAACATTTTATATTAATTTATATTACTAATATTTATAGTTACTTAATAACATTAATATATTGTCGCAATTTATTGTTATATAACATCAATTTCAGGAATTAATTCATATACAAGTAATATGTCTTTTGTTGAAACACAATGATAAGATTAAATCCACTTTAAAATCCTTTGATAGATTACAAATACAAGAAACACACTCTTAATACATTTCTAGAAATGTTTTGTCAGAGACATCAAAGATTTCTTGTATTAAAATATTATTAAATCTGTGACTGATTTTATATAATTGAATATGCAATCTATTAATTTCTTATCAGATGATGTGATAAAATAATATCGAAAATTATCGATTATTTCAAAATTATTCTTATTATTAATTCCTATTATTAATTATGTAGAAGAATAAGACTAGATGAATAGTAAGAAAGTAATTTCAAAAAGTATGTCTATATAAAAATAAAATATAAGATGTGATTATAAAGAGAGAATATTGTGCAAAGATAAAAAATAATGTGAAATCATACATATATACAATCATAAATTAAGAGAAAATCTATTTA
The DNA here is from genome assembly GCF_003227725.1 of Camponotus floridanus. NCBI lineage: Eukaryota > Metazoa > Arthropoda > Insecta > Hymenoptera > Formicidae > Camponotus > Camponotus floridanus. The sequence continues at coordinate 1,433,940 of NW_020229659.1, read as the reverse complement.
AAAAAAATCTATTTAAAAAATTCTTTACAGAGCAAAAAGATACTGAGAATTCAAAAAATGAGATAGATTATGTTACTAATTGTTTATTTTTTACAGCTGCTATCATTATCAGTGATATAAAATATCTTTCTTGATAACAGAAGTTAGTTGGAACATTCAGTATTCGCTTAAGCATTGTCTTATAAGTATACAAAGTTATTCTTTGAGTGAACAAAAATAAAATATATATATAGATATAAAAATAAGAAGGAATTTTATGTGTTGATTATTTGTAGGATTAAAATTAGAAATCATATAACATATTATACTAAAAAAGTTATACTATAAAAGTTATTAACGAATTGTATTAACATATTGCTATTATGTCATGCATCTAAATTAACAAAACTATAGCTAAAAAGATTTACAACAAAATGGTAGACTTTGCACTTGACTAATGTGCCATCTATATTAAATTGGAATTTTAATGTGTGCTATAGCTAAAAAATTGGTGTGTTTATATAGAGAATAATATCATTACATATAAGTCATTACATGTAATCAGTATGTTGTAACTAACATGTTCTACAATGTTGCATTTGCTTTTCTTTGTCTATGAAATTTGGTAAGGTTTTAGTCTATGAGAGAATTGCATATGTAACACATTACACAATACAATATATAATACTTTTTTCAAAAACTGTTAAGCATCTTATATATCACACTATAACATTATATCTAGCAATGCGTGCTTTATATGCTATTAAACTGTATTTACTAGAAAATACTTTTATTAAGAAAAAGTAAAAATAGAGCATCTGCAATAATCGCTCCAGCAAGAGAATTAATGATATCAATTTAGTAAATAAACTTAACAGTTATTAAGAGACGTATATTGTGATAAAATAACATAGAGAATCGAAAGACAGAGGCATGGTGTTGTTCTCATTATTCAATACTATTATTCGTCCGAACTTTTCCTGGTTGTCGGAGACTCTGGCTCTGCTGAGCAGTTGGGGAAATTTCTCCGGGTATATCTGTTGTTTTCGTCCAGCTACAGCGCAGCTTATTGTCCGGCAGAGGGGCGTAGCGACAGAGCTGACCAACGCCATCCCTGCGGCGATCTCTACGACGGAGAGCCTGGAGAGTGCCATGAACGTGCACTTACCACCAGGGGACAACCTGTCTACCACGCTCTCGTCTCCCCAGTTCTCCCAGGCGCTATCAATGTTCTGGTCTGCTTTGCAGTCGGGCCAGGCGGGCCCTGTCATCCGTCAATTCGGCTTGGGATCGGACGCCGTCAATGCCGCAGCCAGTGGAAACATCGAAGAATTCGTCAGCGCTCTGGAGACTGAAGCGAAGAGCGGTCAGGGACAACAACAAGCGCAACAAGGACAGGACGACAAGAGTAAGAAGCAATCACCATCAGCCACTAGTCCCGATAAGGACGATGACGACGAAGGCATGGCGTTAGATTAAGGATAGGATTTCTACGCATCTTTGAGGGTTTTTTTTTCTACATAGAAAATGCACATTGCATATATTATGTTATATATTAATCTACATACAATACATACAATCTTTTTAACAGATACGTATTCCTCTCCGATTTATGATTTAGGTAACACGTTTTTTGACAATGTATACGCAAATGTTTTTCTAAGTGTTCGATAATCCTGTATTTATACATCAATGAGAGATTAGTAAACATGTCGATATACAAAAATGTTAAATAGAAACGAATAAAAAATTTTATCATGTACATTTATTAAAATTACGTATATGTACGAGTATTGGAAAATTTTGTATACATACAATACATGTTTACTGGATTTATTGCTTAAATAAAATGCAGAATTTAACAAAACAGTACAATTTATTTTTATCAGCTATGTATACATTTAACATATTTAAGTACATATTTAAAATTAAATTTAATTGTATCAGATTAAGAATTGTAAAAGAAAATAGTCTTTTAGAGAGAAATAATATATTGCCTTATTCGCGAATTGTTAAGTTGTAATGGAATATGAAATTTAAATCGTAAAAAAAGGCGGGAAAGCGCTAAACCAACCAGATACTTTTGTTTACGACGCACAAGCGCTTTATTGGCTCTTCATGATAATCGATATGCAGCATCAACTGCCTGTTTTATCAATTTAGCTGAATTGAATAAAAAAATGAAATATGTTTGTATTTTGTTGTCGTAATGTTTAATGTTCGAATTATTATGAATAATCGTAATGAATATTTATAGTATAATTTTAATTAATTTTCTTTTTTTATAGAAAGAAAAGAGGTTAGGTCAAGAAAGGAAAGGTAGGTTGGGGGGACGCCGTGAAATGTGTTGTCAGGTGTTTGCATGGTTGATTCATCGCAGAATCCTATTGGTTGTTTGATTATGACATCATTCAGGCATAGTTGTAAGTTGAAGAAGCTCAGGTTTTGGGTACTTTGAATATAAGATCCCTCTTGAATTGAAAATGAAAAAAAAAACAACAGGTATTTATTATTACAGGTATTTATTATTATTAATAAATTAGCATGTGAGTAATAGTGTAAATTTTAAGGCAAAACATTTTTTTCTCGCTTTATGGTTATAAATATCAATTTAATTTATGTATGCAAGCTAATAAGAAAATTGCTCGAGTTGATTTTACGTAAATTTTTCCGTCATAAATAAAGTGATATGTAAAAGTGTAAATCAGACGCGGTCAGTATAATATTAATAAAATATTTACGAATTAAATAAGATAATCAGAAATTTTCAAAATGAAGCATAACCTAGCAAAGAATGCTATCAAGTAAAAATATATACCTCTTTATTTTACAAAAAAGCAGTGTTTGAAATCTGACAGTAAATTACAAGATCCATTAGCATAAAATACGGGTGAGAAAAATATATTAATCGGAAGTTAGCGTCTCGCGTATATTTCCCTTTAAATTTAACGACGAAAAAAAGACGATCGGCGAAGAACCTCGTCGATCTCTCCCGGGATGTGCGATCTGACAAGGACACCAGTTGGCGAAACGCGCGGGCTTCGCCGGGCTTCCGTCCGCCGCGTTTCCGATCGAAGCGGCCGGGCGTTTTGTTTGTAAACAAGACTCCCTCGGCGCCCGCTTGTTTCGGCCCTGACGGGAGCGCGCGCGCGCGCGGCTGCGCGAATCGAACAAGTAGTAGGGGACTCCCTCGCGAAAACGCTCGTCGAAACGCCGAATGCGCCTCGGCGAAATTCAGAGCTGAAAAAGCCGCGGCTGTACGACGGTGCGTCGGGCCGGACGTCGAGGCCCGTTTCTCTCGTTTGCGAGTGTATCCGATCGACTCCATCGCGGCCAAGTGTCATCGTGTAACAAGCTGCGGGTATCGCGATAATGCCATTGTTGTGATAGCGGTACCGCGGCGGCGGTGTTAACCGGAAGAGGGACGTGGTGGGGGGGAGGGGAGGACGCGGCGGGGGGAACGAGCGGGCGGGCATAGGCCGGGGAGAGCGGAAGAGTGGGGGAGGGAAGTGAGGAGGTGACGCGGGCAGCGAGACTGTGTGCGCGCGCGCGCGCGCGCGCAACCCGTACGTGTGGTACAATGGCAACCTTGACACTTGGTGATCGTTTTTGGCGGCTCCGCGCCGCGGAGATCGCGCGTCCGGCGGCATCGCGTCGCAAGTGAAAGCGGCGGGCACGCCTCGAGCAGCAGCAGCGGCGAGCGCGAGAAGAGGAAGGGGGAGGAGGTGGAGGAGGAGGAGGAGGAGGAGGAGGTGGTGGATGGTAAACGGTGGCGAAAGACGCGGGAGCGTCGCGTACGTGGAAGACGTCGACATCGGGACTCCGAGAATCGTCGCGCATACATAGAGTAAGTCTGTCTTCGTCCTCGCGAGGCGCGCTTCTCTTTCTCTCTCTCTCTCTCTCCCCTTTGTTTTGATTCGGGCAGATCCGCCTCGCGAGCGAGGTGGCCGCGAGGTCGTCGTGTCGCGTCGTTTTGCGTCGCGTCAGCCGCGCAGCATCTCGGCATTTTGACACGCCGATCGCCAGAGGCAGCCGAATTAAAGGTTAGACAAGTGTCATTGGTCGAGCGGACGGTATGAATCATCTTTGGTCCTCGTCCTCGTCGTCGTCGTCGGCTTTGTTGTCGTCGTGGCGACGCGCGTATGTTTGCCGCGTGCGAGCCGTGAGAAGCGATAAATAACGATAATCCGCGAGGAGTCTCCCCGAGGGGGATCTCGTTTGTTAAACAAATTTCAAACGTCATCGAACGAATCTGCAAGTGTCATTTGACGAGAATTTTCATTTCCCTCGAATTCTATATTTTTATCCAAGAATATTAATTTATTAATTAATTAACATCCTTGCCGGAATATTTTTACATAATATCATAATATCATTAAGGGATTAATAGGAGGCAATTTTTGTGAAATGTAATTTTAAATATAATTTTATTTATTATATACATTTTAAATAATTTATATAAATTAATTATAAATTATATTAATTATATAGATTAATTATAAATTATATATAAATTTATATAAATAATTTTATATAAATTTTGTGAAATATAATTTTATTTATTATATAAATTTTAAATATAATTTTGGATGATGAAACCTGTTTCAAGTGTTACTTGGCCGAATTGAAAAAAAAAAATAGTCGAGATTTGCATAGATTATTTTAGACAATTTTAAGGAAGCGCGCAAAAAAAAATTTTTTTCGCGGCCAGCAAAACGTGCTCGGTGAAACGTCATCACTCGCGCGAAAGACCGGTCGGACGACCCAATTTCTTTTCCCATTGCTTGCGGTACGTTCAGACAACACACACATATACGGAGATGATGCACGGAGGATGCAGCGTTTCTTGCTACGCGTTCTTTGTGCGTGCACGACGCGTCGTACGCGTCGCACGCGGAAGTGCGTTTCTCTTTCCGCGTTCGGCTCACGCACCGCGCGAGCGAGAATTGATCCAACAATAAGGGCAAGTGCTCATCGCGATGTTCTCGGGATACGCGTTGATCGCTGCACTCGTATCGTATTTTCTTCGATTTTTAATTAATTAAATTAATCGAGTTGAATTTTTTTAAAGAGAATACATCATTATTTTGAAGTCTGAATAGTAAATAAATATCTTTATAGTTTTTCTTGCTAAATAATTAAATTGCACATTGATCTAACTTAAAAAAACTTTAATTTTAATGGTTGTTTTTTTAATTTTAGATGGTTGTTTACTCAAAAGTCGAGACTAAATAAGGATTTCTTGTGCAAAATGAGAGTATTATTTTTCCTCGGATCATTGATTTGTCATACTGTGTCAAATTGCGATTGATGAGGACATGGTGACGATGATGACGGCCTCGTTCGCGCGAATAAAAAGCCGACGATACGAACAACGATCGTAAAAACATCTCGTTAAGCCTCCATTTCTATTTCATGGGAGATATTCGAAGAGAAAGAGAGAGCAACTGAGCAAACCAAGAATTTTATCTATTCCGATAACTCGTCGAGTCTTCAAATAACTTAGTTGCATTAAGATAATTCAGGTAGCTAAATGTTTCACGATGCAAAATATTTCAAAGTTATAGATGACCATAATGATTGGACGTATCTTTTACTTTTAAATGTTGTACTGTATCGCGTTGCTTTAGTTAGCATTATAAGTAGGCAAAGTGTGCATTGTATATCGATTGTTATGCTCCAAGTAGATCTGTTCGAGAAACAGTTTTATGTAATTCATATATGTATTGCCAATTTTTCTTTTCCCTAAAACTTTGATATCTGCGACTTTAGATTCGTTTTTAATTCTAAACAAAATTTATTTTACGTAAAATATTTTAAAATAAATATTTCAGAATATATTTAAACGAAGTTTATAATAAATTTATATAGTAAATTTATTAAGATTTAAATAAAATTTATAATAAATTCTCTGAATGAAAGAAAGATTAAAAGTATTATATTGAACGATTCGCTAAGGAAATAGACTGCTCGATTTATTTGATTCTGTCGATTATTGATGAACTCGGTTTCTCCGCTTTTGTCTTCATTCACAACGATATCACTTGCGCGCGCGCACAAACGTATGTAAACAGATGACGGCAAAGTTGAAATAGAGAACTGAGAAATATTATGCCATCTGACAATTTATTATGTTCGTTGACAATTGACAACTGCCTCGCACATAGTGTATTTTTTATTTTGTGTTTCATCTCTCATGTATTGTATTTAAGTAAAAGTCACTACTTTTGCAAAGTAGAATTATATTTTATATAAAAAAATTATCATTATATTATAATTAATGTTACGACAGATGTTACAAGAATCACGAGATCGCGAACAAATAATTCAAAAAACACTTTTATTATTTTTAAAGACTTACTTAGTACACTTCAAACTGATTTATACATCCTTCTTTCGTTAAAATATAAATAATAGTTCTTCATAAAAATGGAAATATGTAAGTTAACGTTATCTCGAAAGATATGTATATGTAATGAATAATTAATTTTCAGTCAGGAGATTATTTTTATTTAACGTATTATAAGCAGAGAAGTTTTCTCGGAATTGAGTGTAAAATTTATCATTATTATCTGCCTGTTCTCCCTTTTCGGGCCTCGCAATCAGTTCCACGAGTGCGTGGAATTTGAAAAAGAGCAAAGACAGATAAATTTTGACATTCACGCATGGATGTTGTGTTGCACACATTCTTGTTTTGAAAATATATTTACTTTAACATGGAAATCTTGAAATGAGATTATATTGCGTTAATTAAGGAAAAATATAACTGCTTGAATAATTGCTTATTTGAAGCCATTTTATATAGTTCAATCAAGAAAAATATATTCTTCTGATTTAAGATTTAATTTTCTTGAATGGAAAAGAAACAATGTTAGATAGAAAATAACATTTTTAAATCAAAGATTATAATTTTCTTAAAGAATTAAATAGAATTAAATAATTATATATTCTTGAGGTGACAATTACAATATTAAAATAAGATTTTTCTATATTATTGTTCAGGTTTAAAATTATTAAATTCTTCTAAGAAGATTATAAATTGTTGCGTATATACGAAACAATGAACGCGTTAGTTTAAGTATATAAATTTTGATTTGACACTTATTTTTTTTTTCTGTGCAGAGAATCGTCGACGCGGAGTCACGTGTGTGCGTCGTGTAGAGACTTTGTGACGTCGGAGGCCGCGAGGGATGCGATTCCCCGAGTTCGCGAGTGACAGCCGCGGCAGCGCGACGTAGCCCCTCGCGTGTACGCACGTGGACAATACGCGCAACGCAGTGCGTACAGAACGCGCGAACCGCTGGGAATGCCGGTGTAAAGTGAAGAAACGGAATATACAGCTACGCTGTGGAAACGATTGACGTGATCTTCGCGTCTTGTAATTTATCTTTCATCCCGAGGAAACACGCAGAACGAGGTAAGTCGAGCATGCTAGGTGAGAAGCTATCGCGTGATTGAAAATTGATAGAATTTCGCCGAATTGGTTTGTCGTGACTGCCGACACGCAAGAATGACGCTCATTCAACGACGATTGATATGAGGTTCTTAGGCGTGCAAAATCATATTTGTCGAAATTATCACGATTTCAATTCCTGATTTTCCATTGGTCGTTAACTGTTTCAAGATTCTAGCGATTTTTCTTTTCAAAAGACTTTTCGTTGTGGAAATACAAAGAGGAAATCCTATATAAAAGATCTGTACATTCGTTTTGCCTAAATCTTAGATTTACTGTATTTTGGAAGAGAAAATTTTATATGATATAAAATAAAATATTTTTACATTTTGTTTCTCCTTTTACAACAACTGAAAGATCGCATTGAAAGAGTTAAATCCATTTTATTTTCAATATAGATTGCTTTGTAGCTTTAGTAATATTAGCTTCACAACTTTTATTTGTTCTTTTTCTTCCTTCTTATTTATTCTTTATATATTAATCTGCTTTATATCTGCTTCTATCATTGTTATAAATTACTTTAAAATAATTATGGTTAAGAATTATGAATAAAAATGGATAGTTTAAAACAATTACTTGGAACTGTTCTCTATTCTTTAAATTATCTAATATCTCTCACAAATTTGCTATTAAACATAATTGACTATATTCTCACCGTACATTTACAGTTAAATCAGTCGTTTATTATACTAAATAAATATAAAAATGTACAAAAATTGCCAAACATCGATTAAATTACATTTAAAGAGAATCTAAAAAAATGCAGAACTTTAATAAAATATAAATTTTAATGTGTATGTGTGTATATATGTATTATAATGTTAGCAAAATGGTTGGTTGTTTGTTTCAGTTGGTTGTTCTCATATATTACAATTTTATTATCGCGAATGTAGAACGTCACGTCCATCTTGCTAATCTCGGAATGTTAATCAACAAAGTTAATTTATTCAAGCAAGACCGCGAATTTTTTTGTCGAATAATTATCTGTCATACGATGGAGATACTTAGTTCTTAGCAATCCGATTTAAGACGAGCGTACGAGAGAGCGAGAGAGAAAAAAATGTTGTAAGTTTAAAGAGATGTAGCAAGGACGATAGCAATGCACGGACAAAGAATGAAAGGAGCGAAACGCGCACGCAAACGAATAAAATGAAAGGAAACGAGTGAGAGGAAGAAAAAAAAAGAGGAAAGAAGTGGGCAGAAGAAAGGAGATGGAGAACTCGGCGAACTTGAGAAACGAGAATCGTCGCACCGGTCTGTCGAACTTTTCTGGACGATATTTTGCGTTGTTTTTTTAAGCATTTCATTATTAATCGCGCGGAAGTAACTTAAAGGAGATTAAAATTTTTCTCTCTCTTTAAATATTATGCTAATAAATCAGAAACACGTGTATAAAATTGTTATAAAAATTTCATTGCAGCTGGTAAATGATATAATTTTATTTCTCTGAATTATATAACTATTCATTATATAATAAAAGAAAACTATAAATGATTGTGTAATTAATAATTATCGCGGAATTTTGAATGTCTCATGTGTATTGCAGAAGTCATTATAAACTTCTTTTTTTTATTCACAACTTTGCTTTTACATTATTTTGACAAAATAAATGAAAGATAATTGTACAGCAATGCAGTTAATGAAAATTGTAGTGCGGTGAGAAATATGGTTTCTGAATGTAATTATATTAAATATAATAATTGCTAAACTTTCAAATTCTTTAATTTATATTTGGACTTATTCACAGAAACACTTTATCAACTGTTAGACTATTTTATATATTTACATATCCCCTTTTCAGCTCTTATTTTAATATTGTAATTATTCTATTGCAATTTTTTAATTTTTATATATTCTTTTGAAAATGTTAATTACGAAAATGTTAATGACGAAAATCTTAAATTTTTTTATCGTTTACATACTAAAGGAAGTTAAATGTTTCATACAAAATTGTACGTCTTTTTAATGCTTATTTTATTATCAGAGCATATATATAAATGATTTACGATACACATTTATAAAGTACATCTCTTTTTCTGTGCTTGCTAGCGTAGGATTTTATTTAATTATTAAAGAATGAGACTTAAAAGTTTAATTTATTGGTTATAACGTGTGTTAAATAATTAATGTTATGATACTAATTTTATAAAAAATCTAGAGTTTAACAAAACAAAATATACAAGACATCTTGTAAATTGAATTCGCTGAATGCATGATGTTATTCGACGGGTTTTATAGTTATAAATCTCGAAAGAATAAATGCGACTAGAAAAGTACCTGCTACAAAACAAATGACAAAAATATACCAAGTTTCTTCGTCAAATACATCAGTGAAAGCTGGAACTTGACTGTAGAGCATATCGATAAGTCTTAAATTGTAATCTTTATTATTTCCTGTCTCGCTCGCCATTTTTATTATCTTCCTTTCTGTAAATTTCCGTTAAATCAATGTTGCACGGGTATTTTTCTTTTTTTGTACGATTGGCTTTATCGTAATAAAATGAGTATCAAAACTATAAAGTTAATGTAGATTGAACGTTTTTCGATTTCTAGAAAATGAAAAACCCTGCAAGAATATAAATAATTGTTGTAATGTTTATTTGGACATTACTTTACAAAATTTTAAGCAGATTTGAAGATTAATTTAAATCAAATATTACGCAGTAGATGATTAACTTTTTCCAGTTAATAATCTTTCACTTAAATTATTTATAAAACGTCAGAAAATAGTATAAAGCGATTTCGATGATATTTGTCGAAGAACTATAATTTAAATATTCGTATATTTAAATAAACTTTAATGAAAACTTGGCCACAAAAAAAAATCAGTGATATTTAATTTATTACCAGTCGAGTAATCGTAAGTAATCTAATAAGTCGCCAATTAAATTAACCCAGTAATTTTACTGGTCTCTTCTTTTTTCCTTCTTTGTGTTTATGATGCGATTTCTTTTTCTTTTTCTTCTTTTCTTGGAGCTCTTTTTGAGCTTCAAGCACAGCTGGGTCAGGCGGAATTAAGCTGGCAATATGCTTGTTGTAAAGCTCCAAAATGTTCAAGCACGTTAAAAGACCTGTTTTTAATATCACCTTATCACCTGATTCTGAAAAGTAAAGAATCGAATGATCTATCTGCGCGTGATTGCGATTATAAGAGAAAAAGTATAAAAAAAGTTTATTTTAGGCGAATAAATAAATAACTGCAGTTTTAATTATATTCTTGTTCACTCAGTAAATAAATTTCTTATTAATGTACACAATTTATTCAGAAGATTTGTTAGATGAAAACTAGAATTATATTTAAAATATCCTTCATATATCTTAAAATATCTTGTTTACGTTAATATGAACAGAATCTTGTTTGTAATGTTGCTATATTCTAAAGTGAATGAATGATGAGTTTGAACACATAATACTTTTGTTATACTCACGAAGACTGAATGTAACGGTTGGTTCAGAACGATCGCATACGACTTCTGTTTTCATCAAACAATACGGGTTTGTCGCACAAATTCTCGGCGCGCTAATGAAAAATTGAAAATCTCTGCAAGCAAAAAGCGTTATGCACGTTATTCTTTTGCGTTATCTGCAACGAAGGTATTGATTTACGCGCTTGTCTGTACAGTTTCTCTAAAGTAGAAATTAAATTTTGTACTGCTTAAACCTATGTTTCTTTCTTTTTTTTCTTTTCTCTCTCTATCCTTAGCTTTGGCACTTGGCTTGGCGCTGATACTAGGATATGCGAATTATCAATTTTCATTATATTTTTCAATATTTGTTGTTTCCTTTGGCAGGCAGAATGGCACAAATGGAGCAGCAATTACCGCTTCCAATGCCAGATTTAAGCACCCTTCGCATAACTACAGCCGTCTCCATGCTTGGCAAAGCATATGGATGTGGCCAGTGTAATGGTAAGTTTCATTCGAATTGAAGCAAAGATGAAAAACATAATGAATGTAAGAAACTTCATAACACAAGGAACGTTTATCTGTGCGCACTTCTCTTTGATATTTTTTATTAGCTTAAATTTAAAAGCATAAGATAATTATTCTCTTCAACTTGAAACATTTTTATATCCGTGAAAATATTCAAATTATTAAATTAAATTAAATTAAATCAAATTATTAAATTAAATTAAACTAAATTAAAAATACGTAAAAAAATTAAAAGTATCAAAATTTAAAAATACATAAAAATCCAATTAATTAGTTATCTTAAAAAAATCTTAATCGCTATATTAACTTCTCTTATCATCGACATAGTCGATTATCGACTGAAAACCGAAACGAACGATGGGATCAGATAAGGGAGGATTCTAAAAATGAAAAAAGGCAGGAAAATAACGAATACAAGCTTTCTGAAATGAAGCTCGCGCAAGATAACTTTTCTCGATTGACAGTCGAAGTTGTTATCTGATTCAATATTAAAACGAGGGAAATGGACGATTCACGTCGAACGGTATCGAGCGCAGCCACGATTGTGTACAAACGTCAAAATGAGCACGATTACGGGATATTGGAAATCGCGAGGGGCGGTTTGGGAAAAGCTGTCTCGTTTACCTCGCGCATCCTGCGGTTTGCACCTCGAACGTGGATTATATCCTGGAGACATGTACACAGGACACGACGGAGCAGCTCGAAGAATTTTCCGTGGCTTTCCCGATTAATAACGCGCGCACGATCGAGACACTTCTATAAATAACAGCGGGGCTGTGCGGATCGTCTGCTAGCTTAGCGCGAAGGGTGCGAGTTGCGCGTGCGTGCGTTATCGACGTCATCGGCCGCCGACCTAACCTGACCCGACTTGACAGCCGCGCTGCCCCGCGTTTACTCCGTTTTTACTCTCTCGCGAAATATGATTCTGTTCAAAATCGTGTACATTCGATATATTTATTTTTCTCATAATAATATATATACGATTCAGATGATTAAAGTATTAATATTTCGAGGAATTTTAATTCAGATTCTGGCCGTCTTTGTCTCAATAAATTGTTTTATTACTATTTTTTTTTTAAATATTATATTACTTGATATTTTACTTAATCAAATTTTGACATATTGCGTGAGAAGAAGAATGATTATAATTTTGACAATTTTGTATAAATGATTTTATTCTTAGGATTTTTTAACCTTTCAAGAATCTGAAGATAGCAATTATACGATTTTTTTCACAACATCACGAATATAAAAAACATATGCATATTATAAAAAAAACTTTATGAAAAAAAAGATACAAATTTGCGACGCCCTTTCATAATTTCCGCGGATGCGCAAGCAACCTTAGGAAGGAGACTAACCTTATCGGCTTGACTCGCTCGTGGAACGGGTCGAAACGGAAGTCGATCCTTTTAACCGGCGTTAAATTAATGATTTTTAGATGCTTTATGATCGCGGCCATCACACCGATGGATCGCCTTTTGGTCCCGCTGTAAGGGATCGACATTTTCAATAATTATGTGCAAACACAATCGTGCGCGACGAACTCGTCGCGATGTCGCACTGTCCGAACTTGTCGTGTCAGTGTTGCCATCCGACAGATTTGACCGCAGGTTGGCAATAGGCTCCACAGTGTGCGCGTCAACTTGCGCAATAGCTTGATCGACAATGACACATACTTTTCTATATATATTATGGAATATATAATTTATATATTAATTGTATATATCAATATAAATATTATATAATTTTTATATAAATATTATATAAATATATAATTATTATATAAATATTATACAATTGATATTTAATTATTGTTATATATTAATTATATATTCTATTATTAATACAATTTTTGAAAATAATTTTTATATTATTTTAATAATATTTTTTATTTTCTATAAAAATGGATAATAATCATTGAATGATATTCCTCGAACATTTTTCTTAATATAAATATTTTATTAATATATTAAATATTATATAATTATTATATAATTGATATTTAATTATTGTTATATATTAATTATATATTCTATTATTAGCACAATTTTTTAAAATAATTTTTATATTTTAATAATATTTTTAATCTTCTATAAAAGTGGATAATAATCATTGAATGATATTCCTCGAACATTTTTCTTAGTGATGCATGTATTAGATTACGTGATAATGTTTTAAAAATAAAATGAGTAGTTTTTATAGGAAAAGAAGGAAAAGAAAAAGAGATAGAGAGGAGGAAGAAGGAGAATAATGACGTGCAATTAACACACTATCGATATACATATTCATCGCTATTTTTATCCACTGTTCTCCGAGTGAATCGAGGAACATTATTACAGAAAAGTCCGAGTATTTTAAAATCTAACAAATGAAAAATCATCTCATCGAATGACACTATTCCAGACGATTGAATTCGAGTGAAATAATTGGAAGACGATTTTGAAATCCTCGCGCACGAAGGAGCGAGCGGGGCGCCCTCCGGCGGCGTCTGGCGGCGCGAAAAATTGTCGACCGCGGCACTTCTCGGTGAGAGTCGGTTAGTCCAGGTTGCGCGGCCAATGGGCGCCGCGCTAGCGGACGCCATTGCAGATGGACAGCCTCGTTCGGTGGTGTCGTTCGCAGTGTGTGTTGTGGGGAAGCGTGTGTGGTGTGGCCAGCGGGGTCTTGTGTTGAATTTTTTACTTATTTATTAGTGGTTATCCGGTCTTTTACGCTCGACGGCAGCGAATATGTACCCCGCAGGACAACGTGAGTGTCTCTGCGTCATCGTCCCCGTCCGGGGTGGCCGCGGAAACCCCCGTAAACACGCTCCCGACGTCCCCTCTCTTGACATCCGCGAGCTAGCGTGCTCGCGAGCTCGCGAGCTCGCGGATATCGTTGACTCTCGCACGGCGGTGTCCCTCGGACGCCTCCTCCGCCTCGTTTCCCCGTCTCGAGTGGCCGTCCGTGCCGTGTCGTTGGAAAAAAAGCACGTTGCGCGGGAGGGGAGGGACTCTCGCGACGCCCCGTGCGTGATCCTCCGCGGATGATTCGCTCAATGACCTCGGATGAACCTCGTTCAACAGGCACGCGTGCTGTCGTCATTCACTCGCGACTCGATTCATGGATACTTTACGCGTTGCCTAAACCTAGTCCGCTACAGCTCGCTGTGTCTCTCTCTTTCTGAATTATGATCTTTCTATCTTATCTGTTATACGGACAAAGAATCTTAGCCTTTGGGCATAAGTGAATCCCGAGTAGGATAGGCTCGGTCTGTTGGGAGATTAATGATTTTCCGCGATATTTCTCTCGGGATGTATATCCAAATTTATGGCATAGATGGAGAAAATTAATTCTGTATATTAACTATATGAATGTGTGTGTCATACATTTTGGAGTCACGTATTAGAAGATTGCCTTAAAAAGCATGCTTATCGGAAGCATTTTTTTTTTAAGCTTTTATGTGTTGAATTATTTGAAAAATAGTATATTTAAGTATCATGAAATTAATTCATCATGAGATACTTTGGTATCATTTCTTAAATTTTATTAGCAATGCGTAATCTGTTATAACGAGTTTAGTTTTGGTGGATTAAAATATTTCAATTAGGAAATAAATATACGAAGCACTATTGCGATTTATTTTGAAAAGCTGTCTTTACTTTGTTATAAATTTCTTCTATAAGATTTACTTAAAATCGCAAAATATTTTTAACATACTTCATTTACTTAGAATTTATGCAATTTATGCAGTTTCAAAAAATTGTAAAGAAAAAGATTTTGTATCGATGATAGTGGAATATTTTTTTATAAACATTTTGTTGACACACACTTTTAAAAATAAAATTGATTAATAATATTTTTATTTTTTTGTTTTTTTTTAGTTTTGTAATAGGAATATTTTTGACATAGGCATTAAGTGAGCTTACAATTGTGAATACAATAGTCAATTTTTTTTCTAAATTATAGACAAGATAATTAACAATGATTCCAATATTTGAATAAACTGTCAAGCATAAATATATTGTAGCAGAATAAAAAGTGTGCAAACAAAATAGATACAATGTAGTAATTATTGATTTAATGCACATTTAGTGTTTAGAGTAATATAACTTAGCAATGCTAATACAATCCTTTTTATTTTATATTGTTTAATATTTGTTGTTTCTTTATCTTCTATTTTTAAACATGATGCAAATAATGTTTATGTACTTGACATTTTATCTGAATGTTGAGTTGAGCATATCATTTGTTTAAGATACAAAAATGTTGTTGAGAAAAAATATTTTGTGTTAATTATCTTAAATGTATCTAGAGTTATTTTTTTACAGTTTGTTACAATCACTGACGTTGCATATAAAAAAAGAACTGAGATATCGTAATCTGTTAACTTTGACTTAAAAAAAATTCTTATTGAGCATTTAACATTAAATTCGTTATTATACATATAATAATAATTACTTGATGTGTGCAATACCTTGCAATACCTTGGACTATTATTATTGCGCATAGATATTCGTTGCTGTACGATCTGATTATAATAAACTGAGCATCCCAGAGCACACAAAGAGAAATAAAAGATGCAAAGTTCAAGTATGTAATATTATTCCACAAATACAGACAAAGTATACATAACTGACACACTGATTTTTTGAGAAATATTTTATATTATTTTACACATATTTTTGCAGCCCCTCCACCTGGACCTTCAACAAGTGGTGGCTCTGTTGGGACAGCAGCGGGAGTAGCGGCAAGTAGTGTCGCAGCTCCCAGCAATATGGGGCTTGTTCCCGCACAACAGGCACACACTCCTCCTCAACCTACGGAACTGCCAAGTGCGTATACATTTATAACTCTGTTAAATAAAACTGTTCTCTGCTAAGTGAAAAATGTTGTAAAGCTAATTTTATTTGATTGTAATTAATATTACTTTTTGCCCAGTGTTTACATGCCCTCGAAGACCAAACATAGGACGAGAAGGCAGACCGATTGGTTTGCGAGCTAACCACTTCCAAATTAGTATGCCACGTGGCTATGTTCATCATTATGACATTAGCATACAGCCGGATAAATGTCCTCGGAAAGTTAATAGGGAAATTGTAGAAACTATGGTTCATGCATATACTAAAATATTTCAATCTCGTAAGCCTGTGTTTGATGGCAGAAATAACTTGTACACAAGGGACCCCTTGCCTATTGGGCATGATAAAGTAGAATTAGAGGTGAGTTATTATTATTGGAAAATTCCAATTATATTGCACGACATTTATAATTATTATTTAACTGTCTTTACAGGTCACACTGCCTGGTGAGGGTAAAGATAGAGTTTTCCGTGTTGTTATAAAATGGTTGGCGCAGGTATCGCTATTTGCTTTAGAAGAGGCTCTAGAGGGACGAACTAGACAAATTCCATATGATGCTGTTCTCGCTTTAGACGTCGTAATGAGGCATTTACCATCTATGACATACACTCCAGTAGGTAGATCGTTCTTTAGTACGCCAGAAGGATACTATCACCCATTGGGCGGAGGCAGAGAAGTATGGTTTGGATTCCATCAATCAGTGAGACCATCGCAATGGAAAATGATGTTGAATATTGATGGTAAACGCGCGGAAAACAATTTTTGATTTGTATTATACCGATATGACTTTATTACTCATCCGTTTATATTTCTAGTCTCTGCCACTGCCTTCTACAAGGCACAGCCGGTTATAGAATTTATGTGTGAAGTATTGGATATCCGAGATATCAACGAACAAAGAAAACCACTGACAGATTCTCAAAGAGTGAAATTTACCAAAGAAATCAAGGGTCTCAAGATTGAAATAACTCACTGCGGAGCTATGAAGCGAAAATATAGAGTGTGCAATGTTACACGTAAACCAGCTCAAATGCAATCGTAAGTATACATTGAAATGATAATGTCGTCGTCAAAACAATAGAAATTTACAACATTGTAATTGTTGTTAATTTGTAGATTTCCATTGCAACTGGAAAATGGACAAACAGTCGAATGTACAGTTGCCAAATATTTCTTAGATAAGTACAAAATGAAATTGCGCCACCCACATCTTCCTTGTTTGCAAGTTGGTCAAGAACACAAACATACATATTTGCCTCTTGAGGTTTGTGCACAAAATCTTAACTTGTAAGCGTTAATATTTTATAGAGAATATAAAATGATATGCAATTATTTGTTACATGATAGGTTTGCAATATTGTTGCTGGACAACGCTGCATTAAGAAGTTAACTGATATGCAGACCTCGACCATGATCAAAGCTACAGCGCGTTCCGCACCAGATCGCGAACGGGAGATTAACAATCTAGTTAGAAGGGCTGACTTTAACAATGATTCTTACGTGCAAGAATTTGGATTGACTATATCGAATAGTATGATGGAAGTCAGGGGTCGTGTATTACCTCCGCCCAAACTGCAGTACGGAGGGCGCGTAAGTTCCCTCAGTGGACAGGTGAGAAACTTCCAACTGAATCAGTCAGGTCTAGTCGAATCACACATTTGCAAGGGCTAATAAATTTCATTATTTTTAGCAAGCATATTAATTTTTTTTTTTTTTTTTTTTATGTAGCATTGGATATGTGTGTGTTCGATGAACAGTTATTATACATTTTATATAATAAATAAATATATATATATATATATATATATATATATATATATATACATATTTTGCAAAAACAAAGCTGTGTTAAAAAGCTATAATGAATATAAGAGACATTTTCATATTGTTATTGCTGATTTTAGCGTGTAATATTTATTTTACATCTGATATTTATTTTACATCTTGTATGACACAGTAGCACTTACATTTATATATTTCTCAATTTAATTTTGTAAACTTGTAATAATAATATACATTTTTAATATTTAATAACAAGATTATCTTTGACATATATCTCTATACACGTGGCCAAAAGTTGTCAAATGAATGCATGGGTTCTAGACCTGATTGATTTGATATCTGGGCTGTTAGTGTAACGAGTATTCACTGCTGTCAATTATAAATAATAGATATGACAAAGATATACTTTTTGCTATAGTGGTAGAGAATCATAACTTACGGTTTACAAATGTAACTAATGTTACATTTGCAGTCCGATATCACTCGAAAGTCTGATGCCATCAGTATCTGTTCCATGCTATAGCAATATTCTTGATATATTTTTCTTGATACATAAATAATCTTTTTTCCACTAGGTTTAGAATCATAAAAGTTTTCATTTATGTTGCTTTTAAAATTGCAAGTAAAATTGCGTGTGAAAAAAGAAATGTTTATGTATGGAAACACTGATGCATCTATTAGTAGGATGATTACATATTGTTAAAACAATTCGTTGACCCTCAATAACACATGTCTCTTTCCCTAAAGACGAAGCAGCAGGCAATGCCTAATCAAGGCGTGTGGGATATGCGTGGCAAGCAGTTCTTTACTGGAGTGGAGATTAGAGTGTGGGCAATTGCTTGTTTTGCGCCACAAAGAACAGTGCGTGAAGACGCGCTACGTTTATTCACGACACAACTCCAGAAAATTAGTAATGATGCTGGCATGCCCATCATTGGGCAGCCATGTTTTTGTAAATACGCTACTGGACCGGATCAAGTCGAACCTATGTTTAGATACTTGAAATCGACTTTCTCGCAATTGCAGCTAGTTTGTGTTGTGCTACCTGGCAAAACTCCTGTATATGGTAATTATATATGCTATATAAATTAGAATGTCTCGGATTAAATTACATATATTTTACAAATAATCCTAGAACATTTTTATGTAATTCTTTTATAAATGTAAATCGAAATAAATTGTTTTCCATTTTTTTTCAGCTGAAGTGAAAAGAGTAGGAGATACATTATTAGGCATGGCGACTCAATGTGTACAAGCGAAAAATGTCAATAAGACTTCGCCGCAAACATTATCCAATCTTTGTCTTAAAATAAATGTCAAATTAGGAGGCATCAATAGCATTTTAGTACCTAGCATAAGACCGAAAGTGTTTAACGAACCAGTTATATTTCTTGGAGCTGATGTAACTCACCCGCCGGCGGGAGATAACAAGAAACCCAGCATAGCTGCTGTAGTGGGCAGCATGGATGCCCATCCATCTCGATACGCAGCGACAGTTAGGGTTCAACAGCATAGACAAGAGATTATCCAGGAACTCAGTTCGATGGTTAGGTGAGTGATTCGAATTAATTTATGAAATTTTACAAGACATTTAGTAAATATAAGTTTTAAATAGATGATTTAATTGTGACATTTCAATAGATGTGATATCAAGATTTTTTTTATGTCAAAACTTTTAATTTATAATAATTATTATGAAATACCATAATTACATATTTAATAGACATTGCAAAATTATTAAAAAGTGATAATTATCAGTCATTATTGAAAGTATTGTCATATTTATCTCAGGTTCGCATTTGTTTCTTATTTTTTCTTGCTATTAAATACATCTCTAATCGTCATATCTTTTTTTTTCTTTAAGGGAATTGCTTCTAATGTTTTACAAGAGTACGGGTGGATACAAGCCTCATAGAATAATTCTGTATCGCGATGGCGTCTCCGAAGGACAGTTTCTCACCGTTTTGCAACATGAATTAACTGCCATTCGTGAGGCGTGTCTCAAGCTCGAAATCGATTATAGACCCGGCATAACGTTTATTGTCGTACAGAAGAGACATCACACGCGTCTGTTCTGTGCAGACAAGAAAGAACAAAGCGGGAAAAGTGGAAATATTCCAGCGGGCACAACTGTCGATGTGTGTATAACTCATCCAACGGAATTCGATTTTTACCTCTGCAGTCACCAGGGTATCCAGGTAAACTTACTAGTCTTTACATAAAAAACATGCTTCATTATCACACCGTGCATTTCTATAAACACTCGTTTCTATTGTTTCAGGGCACATCGAGACCATCGCATTATCATGTACTTTGGGACGACAATCACTTCGAAAGCGATGAATTACAATGTCTCACATACCAGCTGTGTCATACTTATGTCAGATGCACGAGATCCGTCAGTATACCAGCACCGGCGTATTACGCTCATCTCGTAGCATTCCGAGCCAGATACCACTTGGTCGAGAAAGAACATGATAGGTGTGTTTAATTTTTTTATCATATCATTATAAATGCTTCGTGAGACTTTATTATACAAATCAGTTTCAATAGCAAAACGAGTCGAGTGTCGATGTTATAACACATTTATTTATTTATTATACAATAAAAAGTATGAAACAAATACAAAGACGAAGGAAGAATAGCGAACATTTCGACCCTATTTTTTGGTCATCTTCAGCGCAAATGTGATGGTGATATAAAAAAATATATAACAATATCACCAACAATACATTGTTGATATTGTTATATATTTTACAATATCACCAACAACATATTTTATATCACCATCACATTTGCACTGAAGAAAAAATGACCAAAAATAGAATCGAAATGTTCGCTATCCTTTCTTTTTCTTTGTCTTGTTTCTTCCTTTTTTGTATAATAAATAAATAAATGTGTTATAACATCGACACCCGACTCGTATTGTTGTTATTGAAACTGATTTGTTAATTTTATATTTCGAGTCTTATACTTTTTATTATTTATACTTTATTATACCTTTTTTTCTTAAATTTTACAGTGGGGAAGGTTCTCATCAGTCGGGTTGTAGCGAAGATAGGACACCGGGTGCGATGGCACGAGCAATCACGGTTCATGCAGACACAAAACGAGTTATGTATTTCGCATAATTCCATTCTTTGGACCGAAATATATATATGGCTCGAATATATATATGGATTCAGTCTTGCTTATCTCTGTGAGAAAATGACTGTATATAATATTAATCTGTGACGAGTGCAACCGACGAGGAAGCTTCAGCGAACAGCCGGGAACAGTCCAAGCGCAACTGTATAACGCATTGCGTTACAAACTCTCTTGGACTATTTAACAGTTAGAGTGATTGGTCAATTTTCTACACTTTCTTTTCTGTTTCTCTTTCTTTTCTGTCATTTTCTTATCGAGTTTATACGATAGTTTTTTTTTGTATGTGTGACATATATATTGTATGTTATATTCACATCTGTACAGAGGAAGAGCGAGTTCTCGATTTGATTTTATGAACTTTGTATAGACTAAGTTTTTACGAGGGTGCTTTTAACTAATGCGCGCGCAGTTTCTAAATCAGATTAAGCCATTTTGCAAAGGTAAACAGCCATTTGCAAAAGTAGATTGAAAGTAAGCTAAACAATTTTTTTTTCTTTTTTTTTTTTTATGGAAATTAAGCTAGATTAGATTGAGGAGGTAATTGAATGTGACATCTTAAGCTAATAACAGATTGATTTAAGCTGAATGTGGATTTCTGTTACACGCTATCGAGATAAATAATAGCACTTTTCGATTTAAATGACTTCACAATGAAATTAGTGCGGCATATTACGCTTATTTTTTCAGGGAACGAGTTTTCCCTAGCATTTGTGTGCAAAATGAAGGGGGAAAGAACAAAAGAACCAAAATCATGATTGTATAAATCGCTATTTGCGAGACTGTTATCCTGTTGTATGTATGTATAGTTTTTATTTCGCGTGGAGTGTACAACTCCATTCTGTAAATTCTGTAAATTCTAGATCTCTAATCATGCTGCAGAGATTGGCATAATAAAAGCTAAAGACAGTCAGTTGGTAATGATGATAATAACTTTAGGATTGTGAGTTACATTATTACATCATATCTGCAGAATCACAATGCCGCTATCTTTTATACGAGATGCACTTTTAAATCACAAAACCATTTTAAAGATAATCCTGGAGTATTCTCAAGAAAACCGATAAAACAACACCAATTTGTGTGTATACTTCGTCTAAGTAGCTTAGTTGATAAGAAAGGACATAATCTTCGTACATAAAGACAATTATGTAGTGAAACTAGCCGAGGAATGTTATGTAGAGAACTCGCGCTATTTATATGACTTCCGTCATAATTTTTAATAGCTTTGAGTGTTTATTTGAAAAAAAAAAATACTGTCGAAAATTACTCTCGATATATTTATCAATATATTTATCAATATGATTATGAAATGTAACACAGAGAGTTATTCTCTCTTACTCTCTTTATATTTCTTACCCAGAGTTATTCTCTCAAATGGACACTTTAAGCTTTTTAGGATTCAAATTTAGCATAATTTAATCGAATATGATCATTTTAATGCTAACTAATTTGTTAGAATATATATTTTATTCGTTTCATTTAATTTTTCATTAAGGTGCGTTATTGTCTGCACGTTGCACACAGCTCATAATCTATGCTTACAACTATTAACTATGACACTACTGAACTAGAAAATACAGTTAGGGTATAATTCTAAGAATGTATACAACTTTATCTGTGTTAAATGCGTATCGGGAATGAAAGTAAACGGATATCCATGTCTGGTGTCCGAGATAAGCCGGGATGTTATCTACTCAGATAAAAGAATAATGGCTATGAATAAGCCGAATTTATATGGCATTAAATGTAGGCCGATAACAAGGCCTTTTCACAGAACGTGCAAGAAACTTCGAGATAAAAATAATATCGCGATATTGCGTTGATGTAATGCAAAATTATGCAAACGTAAAGATGCGTTAGTAATTAATAGAATTAGAGCTATTGCTTTAAAAAGAGAGGATTGTGAAAACCAAGATTAGCAGTAAGAGTAATGTACGAGTAAGGACCTCTTATCAGTTTTAAGAGAATAATTATCCGTTTGCTTGATAATGCCAAACTTTAGGGATTTCATATTTTTACTCTAATGATCGCGATTCGTGCAAATCTATTTCAATAATCTTTTGGAACAATAATTATTAATAATTAAAATAAGAGCAAAGCCTTGGAAGTAACATGTATAATCCAATTTTTGAGATAGTCATATATTAATAGATCAAAAAATCTTATTAATATATGAACACAAGTCGTAATATGCGATGTATAATTATGTATCAATAATTTGTCGCGTTAAATTATGTATTACTATTAGAATCATTAATATACAACTCTAGATTTTTTTTTCTGTTTTTGTATAATTATATAAGTGTTCGTATAAAAAAAGGAATTGCAATTGCCATTGCAATTAATTATGATTCTGAAAGTTTGTAAATCAGTATTAATAATAACAATGCTTTTATTAAGAGAGACTATTCTTGGAAAATTATTTTGTTGAACCACCGATTTTTTTTTTTAATTAATATACAATGTATACAAAAGAGCGAAAATGCTATCTTTGACTGTATTAATGATTCTAATGTTAGATTTATAAAGGATATAATGTTAATATTATATCGGAAAGTGTGTATGAAAAGAAGACCTTGATCTATTAGTAATATTTATTCTAGTTGTTAAAGTAAAGCATGTGAAACTTAAAGTTAAAAGCCTGTATTCTCGGCCCGTACTAGACGCAGCCACAGTTGTAACGAATATCTAGAATTCGTGGTTTTTAGGTGAAACGTTACTTCTTTTCGGGCACATCTGCGCTGATAGCTATATAACGGCTTTTATTATCATCTATCTAAGACCTGTTTCGAAACGACATAGGCGTAGGCATAGTTCGGATAATATAGTCAGGACAATTGATGAGGTGGATAAAATATTGGGGGAAATATTAAATAAGAAAAATAAAACAAAAAAAGGAAAAGATTATTTATTCGCGTTGTTGAAGAGATACATACAGGTACCAAATCTGAATGAGCGATAACAAAATATAACGGTCGTTATTTTATCAATCGCAATTGAATAACGATTGATAAAGTGACGTACAAAGGGATGAATGTTATTAAACTTTAAAATAAATTGTAGACGATGCAAATTAGATTTTAAGGCAAGTAAGGAGCTGCTATAACGATATAATCAATGTCCCAGTGAATACCAAAATGAGATCAGATATATTGGTAAACCGCAAAATTTATCAATTAATTCAATAAGTTTTTTTTCACATACAATTATAGTATATTATTCAGCTGTTAAATTTCTCTGTAAGATTTAAAAAGCATATCTTCTCGTTTAAATAATTAATTGATATGATTCAACTTAGTTTCGTGTTCGCAGAGAAAATGAAAGAAAATCTGTGAGTCGCATATCATAAAATATCCTTATGAATGCACGTCAGATACTATTATGTAACCGATTGCATGATATTCTATATCACTGTATTTTCATCTTCTCGTGTTTTTTCGAAAGCAACAAATTTGGCTCGATATTTTCCTGCGCCTGAACGAAAACAGGACTAGAAAAAGTGAGAATACGAAAGACGAGACTAGTCCTCCTCATTTGTAAATATACATTTCAATAATTTATTCGCAAATGATCTTTTCTTTTCGGCAATGAAGATGACATTTCTGTAAACTTTGCTGATTCGAAATAAGAATGTGTATTGCGTTATATGCAAAATCTTTTAAGTATTTCATATTTTCTCTTGGCCATAAATTTTGTTCGACGCTGAAAGATCGATATTTCTTAACAAGTATATTTGATTAGAAGCTATTAATTGTTGCAGCTTTATAACTTAACGTTTTTTATCACCGTGAAACTTTGTCCATTTTAAAAATTTTATTTATATTCTTTTGCAGCTTGATTTGCTAAAAGCCTTCAAAATTTCGATTTAAAAAAAAAATAATGGTAATTAAGCCTTTGTGAAAGTCTTTGCCGGGGATAAATCAACTCTAGATTTATTAGAAAAATTGCAACTGATGATTAATACATGTACATTCAAATTCTCCTTAAAGTGTATAAAACTAGAATGTATAAAAAAATGGAGTGAAAAACTGAGAAATTGAAATAAGTAAAAGCTAGAAAAAAGTTAGATATAATTTCATAGCATGCAACTATGAGATGTAAAATTTAATGTAAGGTAAATAATTTATATTTGTATATCTATATAAAAATACATATATATATAAAAACATATATTACACGCGCGCACACATACACACACAAGGTTATAGTAAAATTATTGTATCTCTACATGTTATTACTTCTCTTATTAAAATAGTAAGTTTTATCTTATGAAAAGTCAAGAGTATATCTACTTTCCAAGATTCGCCATCGACAAAGTCTCCTAAGCTTGTGGTATAAAAAAGCATAAATTGCACGAATATGCGCATAAATGATAAGTAATAGTTAAATCACAACTGTGTAATATTAATTTTATATCCTACGACTTCTGTTGCCCTAAAAGATGTAATATTTTGCGAAACTATTCCGTCTCATGTGTGCATATAATATGTAAATTTTTTATGTAACAAGTATACACACACACATTAATATGCAACTATGTATACACATCTATACACACACATATATACATATATTTTACGAGATACTAAATATATAAGAATATTTTCGTTTTTCAAGTCTTTGTTTATGGGAGACATATATGCGTATCAAAAGTAGAAATACTGAAATCTTTCTCGCTAAATTTTGACTTTTCGAAAACACATTAGCGATTTTATTATATACTGTAAATTCACTTGCTACTTAAGGCGTGTGCGAAGTGCATAAGTTTCAAAGTATCAGCTTTAAGAGTGCCAGCGTCATGGATGAAACGATCAATAATAGCGTTAACGTGACGATAGGGGACGATATTAGCGTTAGGTACAGTTTTGTCTTTAATTTCTAAGTGTATGCGCTGTTATATTACGAGTATGCATGCTACAAGAGTATGTTATGAAAGTTACTCGGAAGAGAAAGCCTGTCTCTGAAGTGTGAACACGAGTCTGGAAAAAAAGACATGACGCGAGGCAGGAACGACTGGGATTAGTAATTTAATGTAAAAGTAACGCTTTACGTAGATTAGGTCGTTTTGTTAACGATGGGAAAGGAAGGTGATTTTAACGCCGAACTTCGAGTCTAAATCTGGCGGCTACGCAATTTTTCTTCTGTCTCTGTCCTATTACATGTACTCGACTACAATGTTTAATTAGTATTAAGGAAAAAAAAAAGAAAAGCAAAACCATTCAACAGTTATATCTAATTCTGTGGATCGATTTTCTGTAATGAAATAGCTAATAGTGTTGTATTTTTAAGAGACAAACACAGAGCTAAATGATAGATCTCTCACATTGCTCTGTCAGGAAGACAACAATGGGGGCATTAACGGTATTCCTTACGTTAAAATTACATTCGATAAATGTTTGACATTTCTATTATAATCATATCAATCATGTGTTAATCCACGACTTGTTACCGTAGATTCGAAATTCTGCTTGAGATGATGTAACAATGACGGAAGTTGAATTTATATCGAGATGCGACTTTTTATTATAGAAATTATAGTCGAATAAAATACACATAACGAAGTTATGTCGAAATTGCCGAATGTATATCTTGTCATTAAAGATTTGACAATTTTTTATATTAAAATGCTATAGTAAATTTTGAAACATTATTGCATTATTTATCTACATAACTCTTTATATATAATATTTAAGTTATATTCATTTCATTGGTATATATTAATATTAATATTGATATTATATTAATATTAAAATCAAAATAACTGAAGTTTTTTATATTACTTAATTTACAAATTTTTAAAATATATAGAAAATTTTGTTAAGAAATATCTTAAAAATGTAAAAAAATTATGTAAACTATTTTTTCAAGATTTAAAAAAAATTTTTAGAGAAAATTATACTTCTTTTCTGAAAGAATTTGAATTTTTATAATCGCTCTTGTCAGAAGTTGCAGTGAATTTTTGTCAATTATATATATCAAGTTTGAATGAATATAATGTTGACGAAAATAATATGAGAGAATTTTAAAATGAGGGATGAAAAGAATTGAATATTAATAATTGGCAAATACATGAAGAATTGAAACGCGATGTGTCGTGGATTAGCATCCTATTCTAAGTCTGATATTCGAATTGAATCGCTAATAATATTTCATAGCTCTCTCTTTTACGAGCCAAAAGCAAAAGGAAACAAGAAATGTCCATTATATTTATTCATGACAAATGTGATTTATTGTTCATGGGATCGTTTCTATAAACATTAGTCAGAGATAAAAAGCTTGCAAAACTAAAAAAAGAAAATTTCTTGGAGAATTTAATGCAGTTTGATGCATTTTTTTTAAAAACTTGAAAAAATTAATCCAAATTTAATTTTACAATTTGGAAAATTTTATCTAAAAAAAGAAATCTCAAAAATATACAAAAATTATGTAAAATATAATTTCTCCAATTTTAAGATTTTTTGTAAAGAAAATTATATTGATTAATATGTTGTACAATTGATTTTATATTCTTAAAGAAAAGTAGAAATGACTGTTACTAATGATTATAGCTACGATTTGCAATTCCACGAACACGTAATATCGATACATTGAGGAACCTCAAAAGATCCCACCGTTCGAAAGAAAACCTATTATATAAACTTTCTGTATCTACAAGTGCCTGGCGCTTCGTCCGCGCGTATTTGAGGTTTGCAAACAATAAAGTTAAACGTGTAACGACTTTCGAAATTCTAAAAGAAAGGACTAGAGTGCGAGAGCTTGTTGAGTAGAGAGAAAACGCGGCGATTGTAGATAAGTTTTGAAAAAAAAAAAGCGCGGTCGATAATAATTAATTGATTAAGGGATCATAAGTTAAGTGGATAGATACTTGTTAAGGAGTGAGAGGATGCGGCGAATGTCGGCGAATTGTCCAACTTGGCCGCGCGCTGAAAGTATAAACTTAAATTATATCTGTTGGAGTCTTAATCACGTCTGGTCAAAATGAGTAAATACTAGCTGTAAGATATACATACATACATATACACTCACACATACACACGTACATACGTACATAAATATAATGTAAGTGAAATATGTTAAATATTATATATTTATAAATGTGTCGAATGAATAAGTTTGAAATTAATAGCCTAATGTGTATGTATGTCGTACACGATCACGGTATCCTTGATTCATTAATTTCGAGCACACGCCTGCACAATGCATGTTTATCATCGTACGTTAAAAAATATCGATAGACTTTGTAACAAGGAGTATTTATTGCGAAATCGAGCAGGACGAAAAAATCGGAACAGGCAGCGCGTTGCAAACAATTACGAACGCTCTATATATCGTGTTAAATAAATTATGAAATATTTGTTATTGAGCAATGCGAACGAAAAAAAAAAAAATGATAGACAATAGTCGGAAGTAGCTATTATTCGTTTGTGAATGATGTTATCCGTCTCGGACAATAATTTTGTTCTGAAACATGTCGGCGACCTGTTGCGACTTCTTTCGAACGACATCTTTAAAAAGATCTCGCTCCTAATTCTAGAAATTCAATAATCGACTTTCATATACATATAAATAAAAAAAATTTTGTATAAATATATAAATATATATATATATAATAAATATAAATAAAGTTTTATATAAATCGAACATATTTTTAACAAAAAAACTAATTAATAATTTTATCTTGAGATCATCGAGTTGTACAAATTAGGAGCACGGAATTAAGTAACTCGCTCTCATTCGTTTACATTGCTCGATATCTGACTTTACAAAAGAGTCAGCCGGCAGAATGAAAAAAATACCATGGCAAAGATATAATTCGTATAAAAATACAAATCACATTTTTTTATAAATTATAATGTAAATTCTCTGGTGTGTTATGTGTGCCTCTCTGCATCCTCGATCGAGTAATCGTCATGTAGGTATCGTGAAACATTCGTTTTCGTAAAGATTCATAAAGATTAGATCTCAATTTTTCCATGTTGCATTTCTCGAAAATGCATGGTTATTTTTTAATCTGTAATATCTCAATAAATTTAGCCAATCAAGCAGCATTTTCGTTCGAGTTTTATGTTCGAATGAACAGATATATTTAAGAATATAATCTTATATATTTCTCCATGTGTTACTATTATATTTCTATGTGAAATTAAAATTAGAAACATGTTACGAATGATATTTTAATTATTATTATATTATGGTCTCGATAACATATTTGAAAATTTTTAAAAAGTATAAAGTTTGCACGGATTTCTTTCATATACATCTGTTTAAATATATCTCCCTTTGAGGTGCTTAAAATTTTTATGTCAAAAATAATTGTTGAATTTGAGGATTTTTCGTATTAGTTAATCAAAAATTTCTTTGCCCTAAAAAAATTTGTAGCTTCTGAATTTTTATCGATGATTATATCTTGCTGTTGTTACATTTGTAGCCATCATATTTATTACATTCGCTAATTACGTTTGCATTACATCGATCGACGATTACTTCATCTGCGAAAAAGGAAAGTTGATTACATCCGCGATCTCGAGACGCGTTTGTAAGAAGAAAAATTTGTCACGAGTGCTAGTGAAGTTACAATAATGCGTGAGCATAGTTTTTAGTCTGTCGATGTAGTCCGAATTCTTTCCGTAATTGTATAACTAAAAAGATACGTATAACATGTTGCTACTATATCATTCTACGAGATTAAGGAATTAAAAAGAGGAATGGAAAAAAGATCGTATAGGCAAAAGTGGTCAATTTGCGTAAAAATCACAGACGTATCTCGTTTCATGTATATAATATCAATTAAAACATACAGTAAAATCAAGAACAGAATTTTGAGATGACGTGCATATTTTTAAAGAAAGTTACATTAAGTCAATAATTTGTGTAATATGTCAATTTTGCGGGCGCACGATTCGTTTCTCCGAATCTAAAATGGCTCTTAAACTATCAATGTTTTTTGTCGATACACGCATCCTTTGATATGTATTACTAATCACGTATATATATTGTTAAATTTATGTGTCTCCTGTACGACTTCATTAAGCTCACATATATTTTTTCTTTAAAAGCTTACAATATGAAAAAAATAAATTTATATATTTATAATCCAAGAAACACACAATCTTGTAACATCCTTTTCGTTATATTTGATGTATAAAATGCTGTTGTTTTATCTTGCGTGTGTCAATTATAGCAATTTGCGGAAACAGATGCGAATGTAATAGACTCGAAATATTTTCGACCATTAACAATTATACGGGTATATTCTCATCAATCTATATATGCATAGTTTTCGAGTCACACACAAGTCGTCTTAAGAGAAAGAAATCTGCTTACTTAAACAAGACATTTTAAACATCAAAAAATTTTTCAAAGACGTTCTATTATATAAGATGTATCTTATCCTTTAAATTCTTGCGTTATTTGATATTTTGTCGCTGTTATATGTTGTGTGAGCTTTGTCCTAGATCCTAGCTGATGCCCAAAGGAGTCGGTGACAGGCGATCGTAGAGCGTTTCCGATGTATTTAGTTGATTCTTAACTGTACGTGTTAATATATTGCCAATAAAATATCGACAATAAATATTGACAGTTTACAGAGCGCTAATGGCATTTCTTCTTATGGCTCGATGGGAAATCCAGAAGCGCGAAATAATTTTCTCGGACAATATTTTCGAACATTCACGCCTCGTCGATTTATTGTCGAAGCTTACTTGTTAAAGTGAGAAAAAGAAATAATCAAAATTACGCGAGAGAATTCGCGCAAAACGCATCCATGTTTCCGATACCTTGGGCACCAGGCTCGGTCAGAATGTCATATAATTCCGGTCAACTATAAATTCTTTTTCTCTATCTTTCTCTCTGTATACGTTATAGTTGTAGTGTAATTTAAAAAAAGGCCACCTGGTTAACCGGAGTTAATTTATTCGGACAGTTGACTCTTTCGAGTAACTATTTTGCGTACCATGAAAATAATACGGAGCGGATAAAAAGAACGTGATTATATAAGATAACGTACGCCTAATATATTGAAAAAAAAAATAATGCGACAACAAAAAATTATATAAATTAAGTATAAAAAATGTTTTGTAAATTATTTCAAAAAAGAAAAAATGTAGATGATTGTAAGGTATTGAGTCTCACCTCTGATTTTGCGCATGATTGAAATACGCAATCATATAATCGAACGCGAGTCAAATTTTATAATGTAATCAAAAAACATCATTGAGTTGGGGAATTCGATTCACCTGGTACATGCTAAGGAGAATGTAAAATATCGTAATCTTGTACTTTCTAAAAGTGAATCAGTGTATTATCACTGTAATCAGTACCTATAAACTTATAACTAATCAGTGAGTATTTCCTGTTTTTCAGTGATAATACACTGATTCATTTTTAGAGAGTACGGCAAGATTGCTCAAAAATATGTTGTATTATAAAGAACATATTAATAGTAACAGTAATAATGTCGCGACGTTATAGTTGTAGCGATTACGATTTTCAGGAGCTACACACGCACTATCATTGTGTATATAAATTATTTATACGTGTGTGTGTGTATATATATAAATATACAAATATATATTTATACACACATACATTTACACCCACAATAATGAATAATATCCACGATTATCTCTTGAACATTATGTGTGTATCTAATGTAATGCAAACTTCTTCATGTCGAGCATCAATTACAGAATCTTTATATTGTACATTCTATTTTTAATGATTTTCCCCTCTTACGTTGTTCTATTATTATTTAACGTTTGCATGCAATTATACATAGAATGAAAATCGATTGATTTCAAATGAAATGCGTGTGAAATATAACAGCAACGTAAAAGGAGAAATTGGCTAAGAATAGAGTACAGAACATGGAAATTAACATACAATTCAACGTACGGGTTATTCTTACTTTTAGTCTTTCGATTAATTATGTATAGATTTTTTAGACTATGAAACTTAGTCACGTAAGATTTATTATGGGTGGTATAGATTTAATGAAATCTAAATATATATATAAATATTTCAAAATCTATAAATAATTTTACGCTAGGTCCTTTTATCTTCTTTCTATTGCGTGAAAAAATATATCTTGAAAATGTGAAAGAATTATAAAAAACATAAAAATATACAGTATTTTCTCTCTCTTTCGCTCTTCTTTATAAAAAAATCGATAATAAACTTGTGAATACATTTTGCGAGATTAAATTTTTAATTCTGAAAATCAAAGAATTTGAATTTCGTCATCTGTTTCTTACATATATATATATATATATATATAGTCAGTTCTACTGATTTTAATTTATCTTGATTTCTTTTTCATTGATTCGGCAATTTAATTCCTCAGTAAAAATAAAGAGATGGTATTTCTTTATTCAAAACAAAAAGAGTATAATAATTAAAAATAATTAGAAAATAATATAATAGAAAATAATAATTAAAAATAATTACAAAAAGAAAAATGTTTTAAATATTTTCTGTCATTAATTTTATCATTGGGCATTTGGGCATTTTAATTCTTCTAATTTACTAACAGCTGATTGAGCACGTGTCGTTTCAGCGTCGCGCATGCGCAGAAAAACTCGGTTCTCGTACCAACAAAGAAAGTTTTCGGACAGAAATACAGGTAGACGCGCAATTGGCTATCGAATAGAGAATTTCTAAAGTCCCGAAAATTTTTCTATTGATAGCCAATCGTGTGATGTTACGTCTACGTGTGTTCTTGCTAGGGTGGGATTCGATTGCCCACGCCAATTGGCCAATTCAAAATAGGACTCTCTGATTGGTCAATCGTTGCTGGTTACCCTAGGCACAGGTCAATATAATGGCTGTGGCCAATCGCAACGTGGTCAAACGAAGTACTTCCTTTGCTGGGTAACGTGTTTAGGTTATATACGTCGTTGGCTTATTGATTTGAAGAATCACATGCTCGAGAGCAAGAATTTCAACAACAAGAAGCGAATTGGAAAATTGATAATACTACTGTCCACGAGAATATAAAAAGGAAAAAGAAGAATTATAATAAAATCGTGTATGATAAATAAGGTTATTATTTATGTTAAGGCATATCTTATGTAAATTTTTAGTAAAAATTCAAAGTTTCACGGATTAACAATTTGCACTTTACATTTATATATGAAATCAGATCTAATTATACTCTTGTTCTATTCATAGAGATGTCTGATAACAATTCAAGATCAGCTTTTTCTGTGCATACAAAGAAACGTAAAAACGCAGAGCAAGAAATGAATTATAAAAAAAGAAAAAATACATCTTTGTTGTCAAAAGTATCTGATGAAAGCATTAAACAAATGATTATCAAAGATAAAATCCAAGAACGACAGAATAAAGATAAATACAGCTTGAATATTTCTCGAAAAAGTAAAGGTATTGTCACTAAAAAAGGCAGTTTGAAAACCTGCAAACAAAGTTCCTTACCTATTGCAAAATTGATGAAACCTACAAATAAATTAAAAAGAATGAATAAAATACAATTGAATGAGGTAAATAATCAAAGTGTACATAAGAAATCAAAATTAAAAACGGTAAAGCAAAAAAAGAAAACTGAAAAAAAGATTTGTGATAAAAAAGAAAAAATTATTGAAGCAGCATTAAGAGAAATTTCTGAGGAAGAAAGTGATGACAGCCATGTAAATGACATAAATATAGAAAAATGTAAATTCATGAATGATCCTCTTGGAAATAGTGTAAACTTATTTATGTGGCTAATACAGCCTTTGGGACTAAAAGCATTTTTTACGTAAGTTTAAATCAAGTATAATTATGCATTTGTTATTATATATTAAAATATTAGTTGTCTTATTTTCTTAACCAGGCAACGTTGGGAATCTACCCCAATCCATATAAAAAGAAATAATTCTAATTATTACAAATGGATTGTATCGACATCTATGTTGGACAAAATATTGAGAGATAATTATATTTTATTCACCAAAAACATTGATATTACTTCTTATGTTGATGGAGTGAGAGAGACTCATAATCCCGCTGGTCGTGCTCTTCCAAGTGTCGTTTGGGATTATTATCTGAACGATTGTTCTGTGAGAATGTTAAATCCTCAGACATATATACCTCAGTTACATTTGGTCAATGGTAAGAATACTGTACTTGTATTTCTCTAAACATTTTCTGTTATTGTTTCTTAATTTATAAAACATACTTTCACAGCTACTCTTCAGGAATTTTTTGGCTGTTTTGTTGGCGCCAATTTGTATCTCACACCACCCAATAGTCAAGGTTTTGCGCCTCATTATGATGACATTGAAGCATTTATATTGCAAATCGAAGGTAAAAAAAGGTGGAGACTATACATGCCTCCTAGTATTAATGAATATTTGGCGAGATGTTCGTCTAAGAATTTCGATCAATCGGAAATCGGAGAGCCTATACTGGATACAATTGTCAATGCTGGGGATTTGTTGTATTTACCACGAGGAACCATTCATCAAGGAACGACCATTGATGATACTCATAGTTTGCATGTCACGATAAGTTTGTATCAGAGAAGCAGTTGGTGCGACTTGCTTGAAAAAGTCCTTCCGCAAGCTCTGAAACGTGCGACCGAAACTGACTGGAAGTTTCGCAGGGGATTGCCTGTAGGATATTTTAGATACACTGGCATTGCACATAGCACAAATAAAACAGAACACAGAATGGCTTTTAAAGAAGACGTTAA
The DNA here is from genome assembly GCF_003227725.1 of Camponotus floridanus. Taxonomy (NCBI): domain Eukaryota; kingdom Metazoa; phylum Arthropoda; class Insecta; order Hymenoptera; family Formicidae; genus Camponotus; species Camponotus floridanus. The sequence continues at coordinate 1,399,113 of NW_020229659.1, read as the reverse complement.
GGATATGGTTACTAATTTGATAAATTACATCGATTTGGACAGCGCAGCTGATTTGATGGCCAAAGATCACATTCATGACTTCTTGCCTCCTTTGCTCTCCAAAATCGAAGAAGAATGTTCAGTGGCGAAAGACGGCGAGATTATGATCAACGGAATCGTTAAGAATCGCGTAAATATAACACTTGAGACAAAGATACGATTGCTGAGAATACATTGTATAAGGTAACAAAAATTATAATTTATTTTAAAAAGCAAAAAATATCTAACGAGACATAAATATATAATTATATTTTATTATATTATTATTAGATTAATAAAAGAAGATGAAAAATATAAGATATATTATTCCACCGAAAATTCCAAAGAATATCACGAATATGAGCCGCAATTTTTAGAAATTGATGCAGAATTTGTTCCTAGCATTCAGAAAATAATAATATCCTATCCCGACTTTATATATGTCAAGGAATTGCCGATTGAAGACGACGACATTAAGGTATATAAAACATATTTACTTATGTATATTATCGATAAGATATTTTTTTCAAATATGATTAATATGAACTGCATCTTTACTTTATAGATTCAAATAGTGAAAGACCTTTGGGAAAAAAGTTTAGTCATAACGAATGTCCCTTTAAGTAGTATGAATTAATTTATTACAAAGAAAGTTGTTACAAAAGGAATAAAATATCTTCAACTTATATTTCCTGATTTTTCATTTGCGAAATAAACAATAATTGTAAAATATATTACAGTATAAAAATGAAAAATTATATACTACGATACTGATAGCAGAATATCAATCATATGTAGTTATATATAATTCGTATTGTACCTTACAATATGTAAAATGCATTTCTTTCATATTATCTTATCTCTTCCTAATATATAATCCAAGATTATATATTCATATACTCCAAGTTAACAATTTTCACGTTCCCATTCTGAGCTTGTTTCGTTTCTCTTGCGCATCATGATCTCTCTTCCTTCCCATTACATATTCGACATATTCTAGATAGCCGTCGTTGTTCACATCATCCTCTGCCAGTACTTTATCTATTAAATCTAAAGTAAATATATTAAATAATTACGTTAGATTAAAAATCGCTTTTTTCGCATACTTGTAAAAAGGACCCGCATGTACCCATACATTATGCGTTTATATAATTTCTAGTGCTATGTTATATCAATTTTATTCAAACATACCTACAATCCAAGACAAGTCTTGTTCCGATTGCGTTTCCTCGCCATCCTCGTGTAAAGTATGTTGAAGAGCATGAAGAATTTCTAATCCATCTAATTTTGTATTATTGTCGATATCATGGATTCTATAATTCAAGAATCTGTTAGCAACGGTAAATTCAATATTTTTTTGGGTATAATGAGGCAAATCCCGATATCCCAAACGTACTTAAAGTAGTAGAATTCTATTTCCTGTTCTGTCATCTTTGAAAAGTCGAGTTGATCGGCCATGGGACCGATGTCCTCTTTTAAATGCCTAAAATTATGGAGTGGATTCTATTTTTTGAGTACTTGGAAATTTAATGGATTTTCGATTTGCTTAACAATCGACAGGAGGACCAGCCGAATTAGAGAGACTAAATTTAGACATTTTCGTTCGGAAGATGTAAAATTCTGATTGCAGAATTATCTGATAGCAGCAAGAAATAAATTTTTGTGTAAAATGATACCTATACTTGTACTAATACTAGCATGAACGCAATCTGAGATACACAGCACAAAGTTAAATTTTGCAATTTTTAGCTTTTAAAAATTTACGATAAATGTCATATGCCAAGTATATGTATATTCTGTGCTATATGTATATTCTGTGCTTTAGCAGTGCAGAAATTTGACGAGATTTTCGTATTTTGCTTCGAGGAAATTTTATTTCTTCATGAAACTTTTCTCTGTTTTTTACGTAGCTAAAGTACGCCAGAGTCATATTTTACAATATTTGGCTCTTGAAAACTTCTAATAAATAAAATATGAACTTATCTCAAAACTATCTACACACTCATCAATTTAAGAATTTTTATTTTGATTTCTTTTCCAAAAAAACCACTCTTTATCGCACTGTGTGTCTTTCTAATGACAAATATTTTATTTTAATGCAATTCTTTTTGCATTTTAATCATAAAATGAAAATTACAATTCGCGATTATTCTTCACATAGTTTCTCCTGTCGATTTTTAAATATAATCGATAATTATAACTTTTTTAATCTTAAATAAAATTATTTAAGATTACTCGATACTTTTTTTAAATATAATTCTATAGACATAAATAGGAGAGTTATTAATTTTATTAATTTATTAATTTTATTAATGTTATTAATTTGTTTAGAGAAAATTAATTGCTTTTCAACTTACGTTGTATCGTGAAGGAGCTCGGAATCTTGCGTTAATTTGATTTCACTTTGCGGTGTGTAATGATGATGGGATATGCTACTCTTAGGATGATGCGGTCCACGAAAGTGACCAGTTGCTAGGCCGAGCCACAAAGTAATTAAAAGTATCACCTCCATTTTGCTATCTGAAATAGATTATCGCATATAAAAAAAGTAATATTTCTATCTATTTATATTATATGTCAGATATACTGGATGTAAACTCTTGAAATCCAATAACACATATGACATTCTTCCAGAGAGCTTAATTCGCATTTCTAAGTTAAATCAAGATATTTTATTTTACGAATCGCATTTATTTATTTGCGGCGGTTTGTACACGATCGAATGTAGTTTAGAAAGAATGACGAGGGACGCTTCACGACATTCCGAGCGGTGCCCATCGACAATGGGACCTGCTGGGACGTGTTCATCGGGTGTGTCGCCGTGGTAGAGTGTCTGCTTCTTCTGAGGGTTCGAACACCCCGTCGATCAGCGACAGATGGGCGGTAGAGGGGGTCCCGGTAATTATTATGCGATTACCCACAAGCCCATTGATTTAGATTGGACCCCGGGGGGGCGGGCTGCGCGATCGTGGGCCCGTCCCGATTTGTTACAAGACCAGACTCAAATGTACTCGACATATATATGTTCGATGACAGTTCTCGGAATATAAAAGATTGATCTTCAAAATATTGCGACATTTTTTATTTATTAATGTTCACTCTCATAAACGTCGTGTATAAAAAGAAATTTATGCACATTTTACTTAGTTTTCTTTTTTTTTCACATATTTTATATTATTATTATATTTATATTATAATAATTTTAATTATTATAATAAATTGTTATTATAATTTATATTTTATATTATTACTATATTTATATTTATATTATTTATTATTATTATATTATATTATTATTAACAACATTATTACTTGTAAGAACATATTTAAAAAATCAGGTTTTATTTATATAACGAGTGGTTTATTATATTTGTTTACTTACTATTATTGTTTACAATATCTGAGGGTGACTGAGGGTGAAAAATTGATTTTGCTACTGTCTACGGTGTATTTACAAGAACGCAGAGAGCAAATACTGACATAGGTGTTAAAAGACACGCGAGTCCGACACGAATACGGGGTACTTAGGAATCAATTTTATATAGGCTTACAGTGGTCTCGAAGCGAAAATGCATATGCTGAGAGGGGGAATCCCCGAAGGGTTTTCGATGCGCGAGAGGACCCCCCCAGGGGTCCCGTCGCGCCCCAATTCGAACACCCTCCGCGGCCGTCTGTGTCTCCGTCTCTCTCCGGTGTCGAAATCTATAAATAATTTATATCATTTGGTCCATTCAATGGGGGGAGCCCATATGTACCTGTGTCGCCTTACAGGGGACCTGCACCCACTCGACATTCTCCTTCGCATCGTCGGGACCAGAATCTTTCGCTGTATATCGGGTGCACGGATAAGCTCACGGATTTGACACTAATGGATCGACCATAGAGCGACGTGTCGTCGACGGAGATTGGCCACGTAGGTGCTAACGAGATCTAGCGCGATGACATGAACGTGATACACATATTTTGCATTTTTTCCCGTAAGTTTTCTTTATTTATTTATCCGTGATTCTTTTTCAAAGCCACGTATAAAATCAATGAAAAAGAAATGAATTTATATAAATTAAATGATTGATTTTAATTTCTCTCATTTATCATATATAATGATATCTATATATCTATATATTCTTTGTCTCTTAATAGTATCTTAGTTATAAACTTGATTATAAAAGAAATTTCGAGGAATTTTTGGAAACAAATAGAAATGATTAGTTTAAAAAACAGATCATTAATGCGATAGTAATTAAATTGTTGATGCAACTAAATCTTTGAGTGCAACCAGCAATAGTGTATTATACATGCTTATCGTAAATATAATATATATATATATATATATATATATATATATATATATATAAAGTATCACTTAATATTCTATTTTTGATATGTTACAATCATCGTAAAAAAATGGAAAAGATGGAAAATAAAATATGAAAAAATAAAAATACGAAATTATGAAAATTAATATTTTTTCATTAAATTATATAGTCAATGTCGAATAATAATTCACATTTATATATTAATTAAAAATCTACTTGAAAATTTAATAAATAAAAAATAAATATTTAATTTGTACATTTCTCACGACGGTTTCAAATAATTAATTAAAATAATTATTTCTTTTATAATATCAGTCAGTCTAAAATATTTGAATATATTTTTTACGAATTTTACTAATGTTATTTATTTTATGCAATTTACATTCGCTTAAATCTATTTCTATTTAATTTTAAATAAATTTATATTGCAATTTGCTTTGCAAGTTAAAAATAAACAGTGATTACTTTTGAAATAAATGCATATTTGTTTTGTCTTCTTATTATTTTCTTTACGACAATATTGAATTCAATCTCAAAGACTTGAAATAAAAATTATTTCGATAATAAAAATCTATAAAATAAAATATATTTAAAATAAAAATCTTTTTAATATTTTATTTGTGAAATTGTTGTTTTAATTAATAATTTTAATTATTGTATGTGTTGTGTATATGTAAGATGTGCGTGTGCATTTTAAATAAATATTTTTTTAGCATCTATATTTTATCCTCACGGAAAATATATATAATACATTTTTAAATAATATTTTATTAAAACAAAACATACATTGAAAGATAATTTTCAGTAATCGACATTCGAAATATGCCCCATTATTATAATATACCGACTATTGTTATTTAGTTTGTATGCATTCGCGATAAGTTATCTGTTACTGATGAAGCCAGGCATGCTCTGTGTAATATTATATGCAAAACTGCTCGATTGTTTCTATGAGATCGCGAAAGCCAGCACTTTCGCGTTCTTGGACAGCAATTTTGAGCGATCCCCGCGGGACGCTCACCGGCCGTGACTATCGGCGGGTATCTCTCATTTCGAAAGCGAGAGGGTGATCATCCCTTGATAGATGGAGCGCCAGGTTAGACTGTCATATAACCCTAGACCGGAATTTCGGACTCTGCTGCTTTGTTGTTTCGAAATGTCGAAACGCAAATGACGAATTCACTTTTTTTTTTTACCTGTTTTGAACGTCCCGTGGTGATCGATTGATTTGATCGACGACGATTTTGACCGTTCGATCCACCCCTTCGCTATGGATCCCCGTTCGTGGCCTTCTCGCCCCTATCGCTCTCGACTTGGTTAGCGAGAACGCGCGACGACGCTTATCGACGTTTTTCCATTGGAGTTTGCGTGTTGAACGAGTTGCTCCGAACGAACGACCGCTCTCTTTGAGCGGGCTCTCGTTTCGTTTTCCTCCAAATCCATGCGAAAAGTCGGCTAATTCGATTATCCCGCTCCTTTTGCCAAATAAGCGCGTGTGGATTCGATTCGTATTCGATTCCTATAGAGTATGTATTATTTTAAAAAACTTTAAAAACCTGCGTAGTTTTCCACGAATTTCTTTTGCCTAAAAGAATCAAACAATTCTCTGGAAATTTTGCCGGAGCTTAAGAAATTTTTGTCGGAATTATCTCTTCGATTTTATTTTACAAACGATCGATGAAACACGTTTTAATTTTGTCTAAAAATTTGAATAGAAATTGTTGAGAAATTCTTGGGAGATTTTTAAGAAAATTTTTTTATGTATTTATAATCAATAATTAATTGCAATTTCTAATACAAACAGAAATATCACTGTCATGATTTTAAGGTGGTGATATTTATGTTTGTACCACTTGCAGTTTAATGGGTTTTTAATTCTGGATGGTAAAAACGAAAGTTTTGCATGCAGAAAATCGGTCTTTTGTATCATGTATTATTCCTGCCTGCGACAGACATTCAATAAATATATTTTTGGAATTTAAAATACACCGCAATATTCATTTTGTGCCGTACAATAGCAAATAATTACAATGTTTATTAATACTGTTATTACATGCCGCTGCATAAACGCATGTTTTATGTGAAGAGTGTCATATTATATGTTCAGATTGTGTTCGCAATTTTGATTTTTGCTATTAATCTGCGGTTATAGTCCGTTAACAGAACTCTATTAGAATCTAACGTCACATATAATATAATATATATCGGATTTTTATTCGTTGACGAAGCTCACAACAAATATTTGGCAATCTGTTTTTTACTATCTGGATGAATATCCATTTTCCTACGAATCTCTATTAATTATCTATCATTGTATATGTTTGTTATGAGAGCCATTGGACATCGGTCCAAATCTGTCCCTCAAAATCGTTGTCAAAACTAAATCGCGGGACGATGCGAATTTAAGAGCGTTCTATTGTGAGACCAATTCGATCGCGGTTGCAAATTCGAGTTGACCGAAACAGAGTTTTTGAGGAGTCAGTGAGACAGAGAAAGAGAAAGAAAAAGAGAAACAGAGAGGGAGAGAAAGAGGAAGAGAACACATGCAGATGTGGCGATAAAGAGCGAAAGCAAAAGAGAGAGAGAGAGAGAGAAGGAGAGAGAGAAAGAGAAGATGAGAGAAGAACAGAGGGTATGCGTGTTTGAGGATCGAAGAGGGATGGAAGATAAACTGCGAGGGGTTGAGAGAGATGCGGGGGTGACACAGGGAGGGAGGAAGGAGGCGAAGGACGAGGATGAGGAAGAGAGAGAGAGAGAGAGAGAGAGACAGAGAGAGAGAGAGAGAGACAGAGAGAGAGAGAAAGAGACAGAGAGGGTGACAGAAAGAGAGAGGGAGAGAGAGAGAGAGAGAGAGAAGACGAGTGGGATAGTGCACGGATGGGTCTCCCGTTGCCATGGCGACCACCGTAGCCTAAAGCTATGCTTTTATTGATTCCAAGCCGCAAACAATGTGCAGGAGTGGATGTTTCGCTCTGTTCTCTCTCTATCCGTCTGGATAGTGAGGTATTAACGCACCCCGAAATACCGATACCCATGGGCACGTGCCCCAGAAAAGCGCGGGGCCGGTTCGTTCTCTCCCTTCCCTCTAGGGTTTCCTCGTCCCTCTCACTCTCTCTCTCTCTCTCTTTCTCTCTCTCATCTCCCCCTCTTCCCCGCCCCGTCCCCGCTGAAGTGCCCTGCGATTAATTCAGCAGTCTCTCGATATGCACAGTTCGCCGTTGCATTAAAATACGCGGACTTCAAAGCGCGCCCGCCGACTATGACGCCGACCATGACGCGTCAAAGGTTACGTCGGACTGCATCTTCCAGTTTCGCGTTCCTCCCCTTCCCGGTCCCGAATTTTTCGTGGTGCATTTTGCATCATGTGGCGCCCACCACTCTCGTACGCGTATGTGGGATCTCTTTATGATCGCGGTTACTTTTCGTGTTGAGCAAGTACATGGAATTTCGCAAAAATTTCGAGTTCTTTCTGACCAAACCGCACTTGATGCAATTATTTATGATTAATAGTACCATTTTTGGCCGCCAATTATACGAAAATATTTAATTAATTTCGCACAATAGGAAATTGATGCAAGGCTTCGATAAAGATACATTTATTTATTGATGAACAATTCAGTTTCGGATAAGGTGAAACGTTATAAAAGACATGTCACAATTAAAATAAAAATTAAGATTCTGATATGTGAATATATATATATATATATATATATATATATATATATCGCAGATTGGATTGAAAACAAACTGCGAATAAATCTGGTCAAACTGCGCGCAAGTCGATTAAAATTAACGTCAACAGCTGCGGTGCAGTAGAAAAGGATCGATCGGAAAATATTCCTTTCTTCGTCTCTTCGGAGACTATCTTTTGAAAATCGAATCAATAACAATGAGCAAAACTAGCCATGCGAAAGTCAGATCGCGATTGAGTTTTCTACTCGATTACTACGAAGAAAGACCACCCATCGCGATTTCTCCATGAACAGCTTATCGCCCACGGATGCGTTTCAATCGCACGATATTTCGAGGAAACTTCGTCGATTCTCGGAATGTTAAATCAAATTGAATATATTTTAAATAATCTAGCTTTCTCCCTCTCCTTATCCTGTTTTTAAAATAAATTTAGCCATATTTTCGCATTTATGGGAATCTATCTTTTTAGGATATTTTATTATTATTATATATTATTATTATATTATTATTATTATTATTATATTATTATTATTATTATTATTATATATAATTAAATGTTATTATTTTATTGTATAAAAAGTGCAAATTGTAATAATAGCTGAATCGATAAAAATATATGATAATTTTCATGGCATATTTGAAATTTTTAGAGAAATCGGATGAAGATGAGATTATTTTTAAATATTAAACATATCTTTATATATAATATTTAAAAAGATAGGAAATTTGTGCGTGTAAAATTGATTTATAAAATTCGTCCGAACGACTATTAAAAATTATTTCAGAAATGTCTGCATCAATTACAAAGCAAGAGAATGTCACATTTCATAATATTTAAATTCGTGTTTCACACTATGCAACAGAAAGCAGAACATTCTGTCGAACGGATTTTCCATTGTAATTTTAACTTCTCGTTATCTTCATCCTTTCTCGGAGCGGCAATCTGTCTTTGCGAAAATTCCAGTTATCATTGCTCGAAGTAAAGGTTGTTTAAGTTTAACTAACGACTTGCAATTTCAAACTATTTAATTAGAAGGGATTAAAGTACTCGTTGATGAAATGGTCTTCTAGTAATTATAAACTGAATAATGCACGCTTAATTAATTAATATATTATTTGTGAATTAAGATTTCGATCAACAATGATATATATATATATATATATATATATATATATATATATATATATATTACTGAATCACAATAATGTAGAAACAGTAATTAAAAGAGAACGAAAAGAAATATATAAGATAGCTATCATTTTAAATCCGTCTTTGATTATTCTCGTCAATTTTGGTTTTGCAAATGTACACTTTTTTTTATGGCTATCTATTGAATTTCTTATCTCTCGACGAAAGGAAAATCGATTTATTGCCCGATGCCCATCTCCCTTTTTTTCGCTATTCGAATTTTTTCGTTGGAGAAAAATATCGCGCTGGTTAGCGGCCGCGTTGTTTGGATACGCTCACGCGCGAGCGCCTGTCTGTGCCCTTTTATTTTATTTTTTTTTTATTTTTTATTTTCACAGCAATCGCTCGATCGCAGGCGTGTCGCATTCTGACGCATGAAAATGGCCCAAAGGGATGCGCCAGCCATGATCGATGCTCCATCCGATCGGAGTCTACCGAAACTGCCCGTCAAATAATATATTCATAGCTTCCGGATGGTTGAACGCGACTCTCGGAAACCATCCCCGCGACCCCGCAATCGTGTCTACTTCCCTGCCTCCCCCCCTCTTCCTCCTCCTCCTCCTCCTCTGCCAACCTGCTCGTTCATCCCCCGTTTACCTCCCCTCCGCCTCCCCCCAATGCGCAGTCCATCCGCACGCAAATCGACTGTCGAATAATTATCGAAAATACAAGCGCGGCCGGCTCGCGGCGCTTTTTTTTTCCTCTCCCGTTCTGTCATCTGCCTCGCGGACATACGATTAACTCTTTGAGCTTTGCCGATATGCCGCTCGAAATATCGTCGTGTTATCTGGAGCTTTTCACGCGCCATTGCCCCATTCCGTTCAATCTCGCGTGTCCATGTAAGGTCGCATGCACCAGCATTGGCCGGTGATTAGTGCGATACCCCTCTTGTGTATACCTTCGATATTCTAATATGAACATATTCAATAACAAATTGCCTCACTATCAAGTTGATAGTTCATTTTTTTTACGGATACATATTGTCGTGTAATTATGCTTTTAACGAAAAATTCCGATGTTTGATTAAAAAAATAACCCTTCCATTTTATTCGGCTTTTTAAGTCTCTCACATATTTACCCTACGTTTTTGTCACGTGTATAAAATTATGCTGTTTAAATTAACATATAATGATTAGCGAGTTTACATAAGAGAGTATGATCCTATTATTATTTTAACGTTTAAAATTTATTGTCATTATCATTGGCTAATGCGAAATTTTGCAATTCGACGGTTACGATTCGTGCTCATCTTTCCTTGGAACTCCGAGAATTCATGCAGATTGTATCTTTAGAGTGCAAATTCAATTTATTAATGCATTCTGTTGACGCATAATTAATTATCGAATATTGGTATCAACTTGTCAAGAAAGAGCAAAGTCGCACAATTTGTAATGTCGATATTGTAATTATACTAAATCTTTCCACTGATATTTTCGAACTATCTCTCAACACATAGCTCAAGAGAGGTAAAAGAGTTTTCAGAGAAAATCAAAAGCAAACATGAGATATCATGCGATTTTTCATACGCGTATATTCTTGTGATAATCACGCCTTCGTCGTTGAGAGAAACAGAGCGAAAGAGAGAGAGAATGTTCTCTTATAGTCTGCAGCAATTTCTCTCACCGACAGCGTGATTGCAGACGACCGAGGCGATTTTCCGCATTTCCTCCTCGATTTTCGTGCTTCGCGATTTTCGCGCTCTCCGCCCTGCCCTTTTCCGCTCCGAATCGTACATCGGACGAAAAAAAGGACGTGAGTTTCCTTCCCAATTTTCGCCACACTGCCTTCGTTAGTTTGATCGATCATACGCGAGTCGCGATCGAGAAGCGAAAGAGAAGAAAGAAGAATATAGAAATTACAGCCAGGGGACAGATTCATTCTGGAAAAGAATACGAGTTGCAGAAAAATTAGAAATTTTTAACTGAGAAAGACAAAGTAAATGCAAGGGATAATAGCTTCAACTAGGATTAAGACCGATCAATTTTAATTAAATGGTTCTAAGTACAGTATATTTTTAATTAACAATTGAAATTGCTCTTAACGATTTTTGCGAGGAAGAAACGAGAGACAACTAACAAAAGTGACACGGAAAAAAATATAATTACAAATGGATCTATTTTTAAAAATTCTCATAATCCAACAGATATATAATATTTGAAAAATGTCTTTTATCATTCAAGTGTTTCGCGCAAAGAAACGTTTATGGCAAGATATTTATTTCATTATTTATTTTTTTTCGTGTCAAAAAAGATATTTATTTCATTATTTATTATTTTCATATCAAAATATTTATTTCATTATTTATTTTTTTCATGTCAAGATATTTATTTCATTATTTATTTTTTTCATGTCAAGAGTTATTTATTTCATTATTTATTTTTTTCATGTCAAGATATTTATTTCATTATTTATTTTTTTCATGTCAAAATATTTATTTCATTATTTATTTTTTTCATATCAAGATATTTATTTATTTTTTTTATGTTAAGATATTTATCTCATTATTTATTTTTTTCATTTCAAAAAATATTTATTTCATTATTTATTTTTTCATGTCAAGATATTTATTTCATTATTTATTTTTTCATGTCAAGATATTTTTTTCATTATTTATTTTTTTCAGTCGACAGAATTCTACAGAATTGTCCCTCCGAAAGAGTCCTGCGATTGTTTCGAACAACCACCCTCGCTCGTTTCTTTCACACGTTCAATACGATTCGCATTTAACTCAGCTACACTCAGCTAATTAAGCGATACCTAACTATACGTTTCGCATCACAATCGGTCGCAAACATTCGCGTTATCTACGTGACGGGCCCGCATAATTTTATCCCGGATTATTCCCAGCCTACCTAAATGATAGAAATATCATTACGCCTTTCCCGCGCCCTCCATTCCTCTCGTTGCTCGCTCTCTTTTTTTTTCGCTAAACACATGTAAGGGGGAGAGACACGCTGGAATGGGATAAAGCTGTAAAGCAACTCCCTTGCACTCTTTTAACCCGTTCTCTCTTTCCCGTTCTTTCGCATCGGCTGTTTCTGTCCAACTTAACGGCGGCGCCGGCCGCAGCGGCGACGGTACAGGACACCTAAGTGCAAAATTATTTTAAAAATATTTTCTTTACCGCGTTAGCCTGAAAGCTGACCCGATGCGTGCGCTGGACCGGGGCAAAAAGAATTGGAAATGCCGCATGGCGGTTTTTCGACTTGCCGCGGTTTTCAGACCCTCTTTCCTTCTCCGTGCGCGACGGCGACCATGATTATTTCGTGTGCGTGTGATGCGTATGCGTGTATATTCAAGTACCCTGTCTCTTAAACTCGTGATCTTCGCGGTTGGCTAACGAACCCCGAAGCCTGAATGTCCGCTTCCTGAAAATATCGTAATCGTTAATAATTTATTAAACGCAGTATCATTTATGTCATTTTTAATATTTTAACAAGATATGAGATTAATTTGCATTTAATCAATTTTTTTAAGTATATGTCAAGTCTTTTATATATTATGTATTATATATATTTTTTAAATGAAATATTAGTTGTTTTATATATATATATATATATTTTTTTTTTTTTTTAATGAGATATTTTTCTTCTCGCGAAAATTTATTAATTTTTAAAGGGAGATAAATATCAATTACATATATTTGTTCATAAATAAGTACAATTTTTATAAACGAGATCTATGGATTTTACACTTATATCTCCTTTTTAAAAATTAATAAAACAAGTTTTCATAAAAAGATAAATAAAATTAAAAAATTAAAATCAGATTAAAATTACAGTGTGAGATGTATGTGATCGATTTTTAAGGAAATTAAAGATATGGATCATTGTTCGGAATTCAATTTTAATTATAAAAAAGAGCCATGTCTCTTTTGTTTTCGCGAATTTTATTACGTGATCTTACTGTGTGTGACGATGGTTATTTGGAAGTTATCGGGAAATTTTACGTACATTATTTGCTATAATAATTGACTTTTCCATTAGGCGAGAAATAGATTTCGATGAGCGCGCACTTGCACACAGCTTTACGTTTTACCTATACGTCCTTTACACACCTTTTCCATCCCATGTACTTTTAAACCATCCTCTCTCACCAGGCGCCGTACCACTTCGATGCTTTTTACGCGTGCTTTTCTCTTATTTTGAACCTCTCCCTTGGCCTGGCCAAGAGTTTCCAGTCAGCGTTACGTAGAAAACGTTGAACTTGTTCGAGAGCTTTTTCTCCCTCGGAAAAGAAGTGGCGGAGAGCGAGGATGGAAGGAATGGACGGAAAATGTCAAACAAATTTATTGCGTTTTCGTGACACAAAACGTCATGACATTGTTACTTTCGTACGTTTTTCATTGGGGATAATAAGCAATAATAACTGCTGAATTATTATAGTAAATCTTAGAAAATACATTACAAACTGTGCATTCGCAATGTTAGCACTCCATATAATGTAACTCTCTCTCTTTCTGGCAATTATTTGCTCGTAAATTATTTTTTTAACTTTTTGACATTTCTTAAGCATACATATATACGTATAATTCTTTAAAATGGAAAATATTTATTTTGTAGATATTCAATTATAATACAAGGTGCAGTATAAGAGTTTTTTTTATCAATATTACATAATATATTCATAAGAATCTGCATTAAAGACATTATTCAATCACCATCTTAATTCTTTTATACTTAATAATATTTAATAATTTTAATTACACAAATACAACATTTAATATATAAAATAAAAATAAAAAATTGTTCAAAATGCCAGACGTCAACTTATTCCATTGTAAATTTTTATTTAAACATATTGTTTTAATATATTTTTTCGTTCAAGAGGAAGAAACTTTCGTTTTCTTTCACGTATACACATCCATCGGCAACTCTCAGCCTGATCAAAATATCTTCGTCGAATACTTAATTACTTCGATCTCACTATCTTGTAGATGGCTTGCTCTAACAGCCATGTACATTATATACAAGGAAGACTTATGATGGGGTTCCAATTTGCCGCGGGGCGCCGTCAGGCTGCGTTTAACAACTTTTTAATGGAGGCTTGGCGACCATCGTCAGCCTCGGCCGCCAACGTTGAAACGTTAATTCTAACGGGTGTCATTCTGAAAATAAGTTACTCCGTCTCATCTTGTGAATGGAGGAAACGCGTTTTTCTCGTCGTTTTTTCTGTTAAAAAAAACACGTATGGCGGTCATTAAATTAAAATGTTATATTTTTTAAATAATCCTAAACTGTCATATCATTGTTAATTGTATCATTGATGTATAGATAAAATGTGAAAGTGAAAATTTTAATATATTAAAATGTGAGCTTGGATAAAGCCTTCAACATTTTGTAAAATAATTCATATAACTTGAATAAAATATGAAATATTGTTTATATGCTTTTTGATTTAAAAAATGTAGTTTTCAATTATTTGGAATATATTGCATTTATATATTTATTCTGTTTTCTTAACACTCTTCTATAATTAATATAATTCTTTTTCATTCTCGAGTTTCATAATATATTTGGCGTCATGATACAATATAACATTATTCTATTTACTTACATTACTTTATAATCATTATAATTGCATTATAAATCTTATATAATTGCATGATCTTAATATGCATACAAGTGTTTGCGAATCGGTAAGCGCTACTTCTTAATTGTGTTATAATAATACAAAGTTTCATATCTAAATTGTAAGTCGATTGATGTTATATAATATTTTATATCTGATCCAGTATGATTTATAAAACAATTCTATAATTGACATATTTATTTTTATATTATTTATATTAACGCTTAAAAATAATACAAAAAGAAATATATACATAAAAGTATTAATTTAATATAAATTTCAATTCATTTTTCTCCATAATTCAATAAGCTCGATGTAATATACTTTATAAAGATAATATATAATAATAATATTTTAATAAAATATTCTATTAGACTACAACACGTATCGGAACTAAAAAACTGCCATTATAACTTTTTAATTCTCCTACATTACTCCTGATGCTCATTCCGGTGGAAACTGGTAGAGCGCGGATTAACAAACGTATTAATAGCCGCTCTTAATTAATCATCATATTTTCTGGTAACGCGACGAAAGGGAACGTCACGAGTCTCGTGGAAAAAAGAAAAAAAAAGGGAAAATCGCTCGACTACGATATACCTTGGTGAAATTCGCGCGATAATAGTAATTAACCTGCGCACGGTTCTCCGGAGTTACTAGTTTCGTATACGTATAGTTGGTGTCCATGATTGCACGCGTCGAATGGCGCGATCGATTTTTCGCGCGCGTGCACGCACGCATCTCTAAACGCACGCGCTAAACTTTCTCGCGCGCATACACGCACGCACAGCCACGTATACATATATATATATATATATATATATATATATATACATACATATATATGTATACGTGCACGTTTGCCCGAGCCATCGCTCTGGAGCCCTCGCAGAATCTCGCTCAACCCCGACTCTCTCGCCCACCCACCCCTCGACAATTCTCCATCCCTGATAAGCGTCCGCGCGCGCCCCCTCCCTCTCCGCCCCCCTCGTTGCCCCCTCGCTCACTCGTCGTCTCGTCCTCCCCCCCTGCCCTCTCCCTAAAGCCGTCCTCTCGGCACGAACATCCCCCTCGCCTCGTCGGTCTCGTCTCCTCTCCTCTCCTCGTCCTCTCGCTCACCCTGCTTTTCGACCCCCTCACCCTCGCCGCCTCCGCCGCCGTTCTCCATCTAACCTAGCGCAGCATCCGCGTTCTGGAGCTGCTCTCGCAGCTCTCGTAATCGCATTTGACGTCGCTACGTTTTTGTTTCAGAGCAGTACGTGACGCTTCCGCCCGTGAGGGCTCTTGGCAAAACACGCAAGGGAGGAAAAAAGAAGAAGACGCCGACGGAGAGGGAGAGAAATAATGTGTATATCTACGTGTATACGTCTATGTGTGGGATAAAGAGAGGGGGGAGGATGGGAGAAAGAGCAGAGAAGCAGATAAGGAGGAAGGAAACGACGAGAGAGGAACGGACGCGCGAACATCCGGAATGATGGGGAGGGAGAGAGGGGTAGTAGATAGGTCGGGGGTGTACGTCGAAGATCGAGAGATCGAATGGGAGGTTGACCCTCTTGATCATCTCTCGGATCGGACGGCGTCGACGAGGACGACGACGACGATGACGACGAAGCAGCCGAGGAAGAAACTCTGTCTTGTTTTTAAGGACGTAATTTTTGCCGATATTTCTTGTCATCGTTTATTCTCTTTGCCAGCAACGCTGTTCCGCGCTCTTTTTCTCGACCGATTCTATATCCTATATAAGACGGAGTATTTGATGATGGAAAATTTCTGGATTCCAGGTCCGATTCTTTACAAAGAAACGGCAAGGAACAGAAATATTTAATGGTGAATAAAAATTATAAAGATAACGAAAATGAAATTTGTATCAATGAGGATATTTAAAAAAATTTCCTGCTATATTTGTATTATAAATTATTTTTGTAAAATGTACACATACTTATTTATAGCTGAAGTCTAATTAAAGAATATTAATGATTGATTTAGATTAAAACATAAATAATATTGAAACAATAGATAAAATATTAAACTGTAAAAGAAGAATTTTATATTAAGGGTAGAAAAAACAAAATCCCATTTTATAATTTTATCCTAAATATTTATAAACTAAATATTTAAAAACTTAGGAATTATGTCTTTTATCAATTTTTCGCATTCTTGTTCAACAATTAAAATTTAATCACTTATAAATAAGAGGATACCGAAAGTTATATACAATATATAATCTCAATTTTCCTTTTCGAACCAAGTAATAAATAACCAATGCATGATATAAATAAATATATTTGGTTTTATAAAATATATTTGGTTAAATATTACTGAATTTTATCTACTTTGTGTAAAAATATAGTATCCAAAATCTACAAAGTTAACAAAAGATAACAATTTAAGATAACAAAGCAAAATTATATATCTCTGAAAAGAATTAGACTCGGCAAATAACCGATCACACCTCTTTATACACGTGACAGACAGGGGTAACAGTACTGTTTAAATCGGACAGTAACGTTTAAATCGGACAAAAGTCTCTCTTACGCACAAGTCGACCGACACGTGCTTGCCAATTTGTTGGCCGCACGTGTCATCGGCTAAACCACGTCAAAATATTGCTCTCGATCTGAATAGGCCAATTACTAGGCTCTGTAACCAAAAATACGCCCATCTATGCAGCGGAGATTTTCTTGAAATGGGCATCGTTTTAATTTCACTTCGCACGCACTTCTTTGCGAGCGTGTCGCAAAATTGTGCGATATTTGGACGCAAAATATTCGTTTAAAAATAATCTTGCTGAATATTCATTCATTATGGCAATCGTAGATTGCGATAATAAGCTTTGTGGAACAACGCGAATCCGAGCGAAGTGTGCAACGCCAACGAATTCGAAGTCGCGGCCTTTGTCGGGCGTCGCATAAAGGGAGAAATTTCGCGCGCGGAAGCTTGGCAATTCCGCCTCTTTCAATTCCTCCAAAACAGAACGCCCACGGCGCGTGTCGACACTCTTTCGAAGGTCGTAATTTTCTCTCGACAATGCCTAAAATTCAGGCAAAGCGGGCCAATTCAAGACCGAACTAGGTCCCTTTGAGGTTTCCTTCATTGTCGATGCAATAATTCGCTTTAACAGTCTCGCGTCCCATCGGTTCCCATGACTCGCTGCTTATTTTTTTCTGTTATTTATTAATATATATTTTATTTTGTTTGCTTCACAATTTGCGACAAATTCTTATATCCTGGCAAATAATGAGAAATATCGAAAAAGAAGGTTCAATCTTAATTATTATGCATGCTTTAGCTTTATTTTCTATTTAATAATTAAATTTTTATTTTGTATATATCGTGTATATTTTTGATTGAAGTGTTTTTTTCTTTCAAGTAATTTTTTTAAACTAACTATTAAATTATTTTTCTTATATATTTCCTTGAAAAATTTTCCGTGAAATTATTCTTCTGATATCTTAATTTTCGCAAACTTTTATTACGAGGCCATGCATTCTACAGTAGATAAAAGTTTAATAATATCCGATTCTCACTTGTGATCCTTTACGATAATAGATATCGTAAAAGATTCATGATAAAATTAAAAAAAAGAGAGATAATATAGCTATCATCTCCTTTTATAATTTCGTTACGAATCTTTCACGACATCTTTCACTGTAACAGTTTTATGAAATTTTAGAATTAAGAATTATATTTAAAGTATGCATACCAATGTTTTTTATCAAATTTTAGCAACGAGTAGATGAATCTGTCCGATTGGCTGAATGATAATCTTTTTTTCTTTTACAATCTTTCAATTTATCAGACTTCTAATGTGACTTTTAATGTTTGAATTAAAGTTTCATAAAATTAAAACTAATTAAAAATAGGTGAAAGTTTTATTATTCCATTTGCAATTATCTTTACTTGAAGCCGAGAAAATGTAACAATTTTTTTTCAACTTTTAATGTTATATAATTATTTAATTATCGTCATCGTTTAAATATTCCCAATATTTGTCCATCTATGGCAAATGCAGAGAAAATGTAAGTTGTAATGCGACGCAGCGATTATTTGTGTAACGCAAAGGATGGAAAGGAGGGAAGATGGAAGGAGGTAAAGTACTCAATAATTTCATCTCTTCATGCAGGCGTGCATCTTACTGCACGCGAATGACTGTTCTGGCGTCGGCGAATTCCATATGGATTTCTATGTAATGTCAAACCACTGTTTGTATATGACCGCCGTTTGATCGATCTAATTCGCAAAGGGTAGATCATTGAGATTAGATTAGATTTTATGGTGCGCCAGTCTCGTCGTACGGACCATATGCAAGTTATATACACTTTGTAAGGGTACTTGACAGCACCCCGATGACTTGCAAGTGAAATTAAAAATGAAGCACGTCGGCTCGTATGCGAGCAGTTTATACTTAATTTTTAAATTGTGTAATGTATCTCAAAGCCGATAGATATAATTCATTCGAGTTAGAAAGAAGATAAAGATACAGTTCCTGAGAAAATCAGAAAGCAAAGGTTTGTAATTTATATTTGCAAATTTATAATTTATCTCCGATAATATGTATAATAAAAAAAAATATAATATTATTTTTTTCTTTATTTTATTGAGGCAGAATGTTTTGAATATATTTGAACAGCGATAAATACATGTTAAATAAAATAAAGAATAATGCAATTAAATGAGACGCATTATTTATATTTGATAATATATTCTTGACAGAAATCTTGTCAATCACTGAAATTCTATACCGATGACGGCGACAATCATGTTTTGCCCAGATGGTCAAACCGCTCATTAATTTTATATTTCATATGCGCACATATATAAAGATATATATAACTACATGTGTAATATTTTGTCATACGATAATACATAATTATATTTATGTATCTTCGAAAAAATATAATATTGTTGGGGCAGAAACATGCCAAGGATTGTATATAATTGCAAATGTAACATATATGTAAAATTTATTATAGTATATTTGTAACATTTTTTGCATATATTGCATCTTTAGCGGCGTGCGTGTGATAAGTCACGGACTAGAATATGCATTACTTCATTTCTGACATTTTAATTTTCATTAGTATTTGGATGGGATGTTATGCAAATTAGTGTAACTCTATGTAAATGACGATAATAATATAGTGCTGTGAAAAAAATGATATAAAAGATATGCATACAATTTTAAAAATTAAATTATAACTATAAATAAAAAACAGATTTTAATATTCCTGTATGAGTCATTTAATATGAAATCAACTAAAAATATCGGAATGTAAAAGTACAGATTTGTTTACGTCTAAAAGTTTTATTATTTATTCTTTATATTATTTATTATTATCATTATTTATCATTATTATATAAACTTCACGTGAATGGCAAATGTATCTTGATTTTAAAAACATTTAATATAGTGAATTATTTTATTTAAGGTGTATAATTTTTAATTATTAGGAATTTATATATATTTATAATTTATCTCAAAAGCTAAATATATCATAATTATATGATTAATCTTTAGAGACTTACAAGTTGCAATAAGTTTGTTTCAATGCCTTATTAATGTTGGTAATTAAATACTGTCGAGACAAAAAATAAAAAGTGAAATCGATTTTACTTTAATACTTTGATTGCATTGATATAATTTAAATTTTTAAATTAATTTTGCATTAATATTTTTCTCTTCTTGAAAAAAGAATCTGAGTATTTTATCTTGAAAAAAGAATCTGAGTATTTCATCAGTTTTTATGCTAATGTATTCATATATTGTGCTGAAAATGATTGAGAATTGTTGCGAAAATGATCGGAGATATATAATGCTCCTGTTTTATTCTTTAGTGCAGAAGTATATTCTTTAGTACAGGAACTTTGATATCGTTTCTTACAGCCGGATAGTTTATTCGCGGCTAGTGTGACAGATTTCGACCACGCCCTGCCGATATGGTACCCCCTTGCCCAGCTATCCCCTTGGATTCATTGACGACTTATCGAAAATTTGCTGGCTTTGATCTGCACGCGGCGACTTTTCCGGCACCGCATGTTATCATCGTTTTTGTCGGCTTCAGCCTTTAATGAGGATATTCAAATCGATGATGTCAAATGATGATATATCATTAGTTAGGAAAAAATATTAGATTATTTAAAAAGTACATATCTAGGAAAAAATTAATTATACGCAATTTTAATTTTTATATTTTTGTTACCATTTTTAATATTGTTACGTAATTATTCTTTTATGCAATACTGTATTTATTTCATATCATTCTTTTTTTTAAATCAAAATTTTTAGAAAATGCTTTGTATAATTTAGATATATGCTATCGTTATTTTATATTTTTTATTCAATCAAGATTTATATATAGTATATAAGATTGATATAATTTTGATAAATTTAGATTTTGCTGCAAAAAAATATTGCTGATAAAAAAAATATTTTCTATATTTATTCATGACAGTGAAAATTGAATTTATTGTCATTATGGCAGTTTCATATTTGCGCTAAATATATCCTTTTTGCTCTCAATTATTTTACAGTTTATTATAATTGAACGTAATTACATAATGAAATATATAGAAGCAACTTTATATAAACGTCACTTTTTTTAACCACAAACATTTCCGGAAATTTTTTCCCCGTTTTTCTCCCAACACATGTTTTTTAAACTTTTTTCCAAATCGTTTATCCCGTTGTTTATCCTGTTTTGATCAGGACGCGCAGTTGTTGGTGGCCCAGTTTTCGGGGCAGCCAGCAAATTGACTTTTGCCAGTTCAATGAAAACGGCGGCGGCCGAGTCTTTGAAAGCGCGCCGCGTGTAACTTCTGAGACGCTTTCGATGCTTCGAATGAGCTCTCGAAACTTTACATTTCTTCGTGGGGTTCCCTTTTCGCCGCTTCGTTCGATCTCGCGGAAGCTCATCGATCTCCCTCGGCGCGCTCGAGAGGAAATCTTCTCTTTCTCTCTCCCCTAACGTCTCGCTGGAGGAGACGCCTCAAAGAGGGCGCAAGGACGAAGAACTCTCGCGGAAAATCGAAGAGCGAGGGACGGCTCTCTCTCTGTGTCTGACACGAGCGCGCATATTCCACTGCGTCGCGAGAAAAGAAAATGCGCGCTCCAGAAAGAAAGGTAGAGGAGAGGTAAAAAGGAAAAATGAAGCACGAAAGGTAGAAAAGGGAAGAGAGCAAGTAAGCACGAAATATACAAAGGAGCGCGCGCGAGGCGGTGGGGAACTTAAAAATGATATCCACTGTGAGACAAAGTGAGGGTAGCTTGGCGCAAAGAAAGCCAGAAATGAAAAATGGAAATGCCGGCAGCTATGGCGATGCAAATCGCGAAGGGACGCCGGAACGAGAATGAGAGCGTGGCAAACGCACGAGCGGAATAGATGATCCATGCTATTCAGTGTAATTGGCGTAAGAGTTTTATGGATATTCTTCCTTTTCTTTAATTTTAAGTACAATTATAAAGCAACTTTTTCGGATAACAAAAAGAAATAGCGCCGCATTATTGATATATATCTCTTAAATTATAAATTTTATAAATTATATGTGAATATTGTCAAATTTTTAGATTCAGAGATGTCAAATTGTTCAATGCACATAAAGATTGAAAGATATCTTGTTTCTTCAAATTTGTTTTTTTAAACTTTGAAAATCTAGCGACACGTGGAAATGATTGATTCTAATTTTTCTCCTCGATAACTAGGGATTTGACACATCGAAGGGATTTAGAAAAATTTCAAAAATGTAATTAAAGAACTTTACGGGGTTTTACAAAGCCAATCAGCCAAAACGCGAATGGGCGATCTCGACGAAATCTCGAAAAAAGGAAGAAATCAAGAAACGCAATCTACCGCGTTCCGACCAAAAAAAAAGTGGAACGTGCGAGGGACGACGGGCAAAGAAAAGCTGGGAAGAGGATAGAGAGAGAAGGAGAGAGAAAACGGAGAGAGTCCGAGTCTCCAAATTACAAATCCTCCGAAAAAGCCAGGCGCGAGATACACAAAGACATTTAGCGCCGGGCCGAATGCATCTCACGGCGCAAACGATGCACCACCGCGACGCGGCACGCAGGTGGGTCACACAGGCGTGGGTGTACATTACAATCAAATCCCGAAAAAGGGGGAAAAGAATTAAAAAAGCTATCTGCCGCGAGATAATAAAAACGAAGACGAGAGCCGCGCGCGGTAGAAAAGAGACACGACAGAGCGAAAGCAACAGAGAGAGAAAGAGGGAAAGAGGGGGAGGGAGGGAGAGACAGCAAAATAGCGTTTGATAGAACGAGAGAAATAAGAGAGAGAGAGAGAGAGAGAGAGAGAGAGGGAGGGGGGAGCAAGTATTTAGATAGAGAGAGACGAGAGGATTGAGAGCGGGAAGGACGACGATGATGAGGACTGGGGTGGCGAAAAGGGGGATCCCTCGTACGCCATATCTCTCTCGGCGCGTATTGATGACTGGGATGAAGCGTGTGCGTCGTTGGAAAAGCGCTACACGCTGGTGGTCCCGGAAAGAAAATCGCTCGCAGGCTATTTTCCGGAGGAATTTTTATTGGTACGCGCGCCATGTTGGCAGCGGCGGCGGGGGTGCCGCGGGCATCCCGATGGCCTGCCCGATTGGTCGTCGCTGGGGCGACGCATCCGCCGCCGGACCAATCCGCGCGTCCGCCACCCTCTCGAGCGCCGTCGGGGGTAGCGGCGGCGGCGTCGCGGGGACAGGGGTGGAAGGCGACCGGTTACGAGAAACAACCCCCTACCACGGGCGACGGCGACGGCCGAGAGGCAACCCCTCGTACGCGTTCTCCGCTCACTCACCCCCGCGCGGAGTCACCGGGATAACTGCATTTCGCGGACAGAATCCCACAAGAACTCACGGCGAGCGGTCGCCCCCTCTGACTCGCTCTCCGCTCCTGTCGTCATCGGGTTTTCCCACCGCGTTGTCCTTCGCAGGAAGGAAGGAAAGAAGGAAGGAAGCAAGGAAGGACGGAAGGGCGCGTCGTGCACGTCGTCCTCGTCGTCGTCGCCGTCGTCGTCCTCGTCCTCGCCGTCGCCGTCGCCGTCGTCGTCGTCGTCGTCGTCGTTTCGCGGTGCGCGCCATTTCTTTATACCGATTTGCACGTCGCGCCATTTCTCACCAATTACTTCGATATCCGAATTTTCAAGGCCAGCTGATCCAGCCGAACGCCCGTCGACACCCTCCCCCTCGCGGGGGTCGCGCACCCTTCTAATTGGATCGACGAGATAATCGGATTTAGCCGAATTGATCATGCGTCTTCTTGGCGATTCATAGATTCTAAAATCGATATCGTGCATCGTTTTCATCCTTCGTGCATCTGTTATTCGAAGAGCAATACCGAAAGGACTCTCGAACTGCTAACGAAGAGAGAATCGAAGGAAGAGAGACCCATCTCCGAATTTTTCATGTGTCTTCGATTTGGATTTTTTAATTGAACGATTCTTGAAGAGACTATTAAAAAAATTATGAAGAGGAGAACCGCCAATTCTAAGTGAAATTTGAAGAAGTACTCATCTTCGTTTGTCGAAAGTGCAACGAAATTGCAGTTATAGAAAACACACAAGCAGTCCAAACTAATTAATATCTATTAATAAATAATATTTCACGCAAATGTCCATTCTTGATGCGGAATGAACCGCGAGTTGGATCTGGGCTAAAACTGTTATATAAGAATAATTTGCAAAAATCTACCGCTGCCTGCAAATTTTTACAAAGATTAAGATCGCATACAAAAAAGTTACATGTAAAAATTACATTAAATCTTTCAGACACATATTACTGAGAGAATTGAAGAGACTACATGTAAAAGTTGGATTAATTTAACCGAAATCTAGATTAATTTAATGCTAAATCGATAAGCAATATTTTATACATAATTATTCCGTCTTGATTTTTTGCAACTTTTCAAACACATACGCAAATGGATCTCACTCTAATTATTAAGATGCGATAACGTTTAAAATAACTATCGCTCATAGTAAGAATTTTCAATAATAGTGATACTAAAGGTGTGCATCCCTGCACAAGTGTTTTCTGAAGAGAATGTTTGAAAAAAGAGATCTGTAAAATTGCTCGATCAATCTCCTTGGATAGTTCATAAATACGATAAATCACGCAAGATATATCACTCTTTCTAAACAAACATACTTCGAAAGTTGCAAACTTTGAAAAGTGTAAAGCATCTCTGACAGAAGAACCGTCCTTTCTCGCGACCCAGCCCTTCGTTGAAATCACTGAAAAATTGTCGGATAACGAGGCGCTCTCCACCGGAATCCTCTCAAGGATCTCTCGGTGCGTCGATCCGAGGAGGATAACGCGGTGCGTATTCGCAAAACGGACGTGGAGCGCTCTCATCGCCGGCATTACGTCATCGCGAAGATGTCCTCGTAGATAGTCGACATTTCGCTCAGGTGCTACCAATACGAGCTACCTCGACCAGGTTACCCCGGCATCACCCTGGCTAACGACTTGTCCGGAGGTACCGGGGGTCCCGGTGCGGGCGGCGTCGGTTCCGTCGGCGGTACCTCCGTCGGCGGCGGGGGCGGCGGGGGCGGCGGCGGCAGCGGTGGCGGTTCGTCCCTGCCGACGACCCTCAGCCTCGATCACCAGCAATTCAACATATTCCCGGCGATCTTCAGCCGGCAACTCAACTTCTCCGCGGCGGCCGCCGCCAATTGCGGGCAGAACAAGCTGATGGACGAGCTCAGGCCGAACCTGGGTCTACTCGGCGTCGGCCTGGTCGAGAACGACAGCTTCCACCTGAATCACAATCAGGAGAAGAGAAAGTGCAGCAGCGCCAGCTCGAATGAGCAGGACTTCGGCCTGTACGGGGTACATCAGGGCCTGGAGGCGAGCCCGCCGACGCCCGCCGCGACTCCTGGCAGAAGCAGCGTCGGGGCCACCACGACTGTCGGTGAGTGATACGTATTAACGGAGGAATAAGTTCCTGACCTTATTTATTACTTCAATTGGACAAGATTAGAATGTGTGCGTTGATTATTTATATTTTTTTCTTTTATTCATGCGATGGATTTTTTTTTTAACTGGAAACATCACTCATAATTTTTGTCTCGCTTTGGAATACAATAAGATTAATATACGACAATATTTTCATTATTTTTATTAAGTTCAAACGAAAGCATATTTCGTAATTAATTTTAAAGTAAAGAAATTAGTGATTTTATAATACTAGTAAAAAAGTGGGTTGTTTTGATCTTTTTTATTATTTTTTAACGTACAATTTCTATAAAAAATATGTTCTTTCTTATTTCTGTAAAAAATATGCTCTTGATATATTTTATAATTCGATGCATTTGTAACTGTTAAAATTTCGGATTTTTTCGATTGTCGAGAAAAATGGGCATCGTGCTGTCTCGAGATAGACGTATTTTCCGCTTGTTGAGCCCCGAGCACGCGTTCACGCTGGCGACGCGATCAGCCCGGAGTGTTGACAATGGGTCGGGTGGGCCAGACATATGGTGGTACCTGTTCCATGGACTATTATTATGTGCTAGTAGGGCTTAAGAGAGCTTAGCACCGAGGGTGCGTTAATGGGGTGGGCTTGAAACGTCGGACCATGCTTGGACGGGCGGCGAGTCTCTCGCGCCCGATTTCGAAAGACTTGGCATCGGGATCGAATGAAAGGGCTCATCCCTCTCATTCCCTCTCCTTCTTGTTATTGTATCGCGGCTCGTATTTCATAAGCGTGTGTCTCGTGCGTTCGAAACGTCAACTTGCGCTCATTAAACGCGAAGCATTTAATCATTACATCCTTTCAAAAGATGATAATTATTCCTCGTCTATAAAGTAAATAGAAATTATATCCGACTTGAATTAATTAGAAACGCTTTAATATTACGCGATTGTCGTTAATGTAGAACAAAAAGCGAAATAAATTCTGTCTTATTTTATTAAATTTTCCACCCCGTTGAAGAAACTAGGCGTTTCTAACAAGATTTGTTTGCATCGGGAGTCCATAAATTATTTACTGAAGTGCATCGCTTATTAATTGGAATTTACAAAATCAATTCTTAATGAACCTTCGTCTCTAAGTAAGGAATCTTGACGAGTACAAAGTTCAACAGGTCTATCGCGACGCGGCAGTCGCTAGAATTTTTTCGTCCTTATATCGGTAAATGTGAGTTTCACGCGGTGGCACCGATTTGCAAATCACGATATCCAGCATTCCGTCGTACCCTTCAAGGTCAGGGTTTCCCGGAAACGAAATGAGACTACCGCGGGATTCTCATGCAAATGATAATCCGACTGCGTCGGGCCGCCTCGCGACGAGGGAAAAAGAGATAACGGAATAAAACGAGGACAGGACGGCGGTGGAGGGAAAAATTAATGTCGTTAACCCCCTCGCGCGTTCTCCCGGGTATTAAAAGTACTCGAGCAACGGTCTTCTGCGCGCGCGGTCCCCGTATCCTCCTTAAAAGGCGCGTCCCGCTCTTGTTGAGTGACCCATAACGTCGTCAACCCTCAACTGTGCTCGTAGAGAAAAATAAATTTGTTCCGCGTGTTCACCTTACTACGCGTTACTCTCTGACAACGCGTCGCGATATGGAATTCTTAATTAAAAATGAAATATTAAGGAATTTTAATCGAATCTAATAATTCTCGTGGAAAAAATGTTGGTAAAAATCGTATCATTATTTCTCAATTTTCGAATCTAATTGTTTTGATCGTTAAACTTGAAATTGAAACCATATTGAAGTAATTATAAAAGTAAACGAAAAGTTTTTTATTTATCTCAAAAGAAAAACTTATACTTGAATTAATTATTTTTAATATCTTTTCCTCTTCCGCTATTTTTCTGCAAATTATAAGTTGCATATACAAAATATTTGAAGAGCGCTATCTTGAAGAAAATATCACTCCTTGTTTTTTTGCTATTAAATATCTTAATAATTTAAAATTACATGTCTAGAAAATAAATGTTAAAAAATTCAACAGCTTTTCTATTTGATGACATCTTTTCATCAAATAGAATTATTAATAAATTAATTAATTAATATATATCTGACACATGAAAGTAAAATGTTGGCAAATAGATTTGTAGAATATTGGATCAATTTTCACATCAATAAGAATTTCAATCAGATTTCTCGCGAGAAGAAACAAATTTGCATTACGTCGAGTGAATCATGGAGAAACGTGTGTATCACTTTCCGCTGGACCGATAATGCATTCTAATGTGACAGCAGATGCCGACGGATGGCAGCTGTAGGTCGAGAGAAGGCCATCGCATTACCAGTAATCCTGTAAATCGTGTCATTCGTCGCGCGTGTCACCTCGTTAAAATCACCGCTAATTATCCCTCTTGCCTCCCCCGACTGTCCCCCCGAAATCTGCGGGGGCAGATGTTCGCCGCCGACGCCACAATGCACCCTCGCTCTTTTCTCCGAGCTTTTCTCGAGAGTCGCTTGTCGGCGAACAGCTTGTAACTTCAGCCAACAAAGGGTTAACTCGGCTGCGAACGGCTGTACGATTTTGCCGACATTTTATTATCATTGCTCATCTTCGATTGCATGAATTTATTTCGTTAGACATTATATTGTAGTTTATGATACATGTGATGTAAACTGTTGAGATACTTGAGGAATTATTTATGGACCTCTCCAGTAATTTGATGTTGAAGGAAAAATTAATTCTGATCTTTAAAAAAGTTGTTTTTGAACTTTTTTCAAAATTGAAAAAAGACTTGCTAAGTCTGAAATATTTTATGTCTTGTTTAACTAAATTCTTGCTCTTTATATTTTCTATTATTTGTCAATTTTATTCAAATACAAAAAATCTCTATGATTTTAGAACATAGTACATTATTTTAATTCCACTCGAAAGGAAATTGTAAGAGAGAGAAAGAAAGAGAGAGAGAGAGAGAGAGAGAGAGAGAGAGAGAGAGAGAGAGAGAGAGAGAGAGAGAGAGAAATCTATTTATATATTTTTTAAATTATTTTTTTGTTGAAAAAAATTCTTTCATATTTAATGCATTATGACTAAAAAGTGTTACTATTTATAAAATAGTATAACTATTAATGAAATACGAGACAAATTTAATATAAAGAAATCTTTCTAATTGTTATATGTTGTTTATGTTTCTGTTTTTCTCTTTTTTCTTCTTTCCAATAAATAAAATATTATTAAAATAAATGTCTCTCTTTTCTCAAAATTTTAATTTTTACTTACAAAAATCATTTTTAAAAAAGTTTTATAATATACGTATATGTTGTATAATGTGTGCTGGTTTAACTACAAAAAACAATTATATTATTACGATAATTTTATTTGCTTGTAATAACATTTCATTCTTTTGATAAATGTTTATATTTGGTTTTATATATATATAGCGTATTCGTTTTAACAAATATAGTTTACAAGGATATAATTTTTCAGCAGATTTTTACATCAAAGATGTAAAACCGACAACCGTAATTTTTTTTTGCCTATTTTTTGCAATCGAAAAACTCTGTAATTGCATAAAAACGGATTCAAATCCCGAGCAAATTGAAACAGCAATACACAAATATATTTCACGAATCTAAATTTACAATCCAGTAATAAACTTTTGCTTCCTTGTAATTAAATTATAAAATCAATATTTATAAGTTTGTGTGTGTCTGTCGAATAATAGTTGTGAAGAATGTTTATAACAATATTTTACATACTATACAAAAGAATCACACAATGCGTGAATGGGTCGATATATCCCATTGTTATATATCGTAAATTAATGGGAAAAATTCATTTCGACATCATAAAGATCGCGGAAAACACTTTTTTGCCGATACCTTTTATGAGACATTAATTTCATTTCGTATCATTTATGAAAATCTCGTTTCAATCTATACTCATGTACAAAAAATTAGGACGAGCTTTTTGTTACGTTAAAATGGAATATACTTTTAATGGAACAAAGTATTCCTTCCAGTCTGCGTTCTCACAACTTTCAGAATTTAATTGCGCGTGATTACATATGGTTGAATGTACCGTGAAAAATTCTTTTTAATCTCTTATTTTTTTAATTCCCATCTCTCTACATTTTTCTACGCTACATAAATCTCAAAAAAAAGAAATAACAACAAATTTTACGTATTCGATTTTTCAACTATATTCCGAAATATATTAAAAATTTTAAAGTGATACCCGAAAATTTCTCGGAGATTAAAATGCTTTGGGAAAAAAATTTTGGATAAAAAGAGATCGATATAGACGACGGAAAAGTCAAAGAGAACACAAGGGGCCCTTCGCCTTCTTCGCTGAACTTGACCGAGTTTCCTCGTTCACCGGGTAACCGGGCAAGGTATGTAAAGTGGACAGCATTCATCCTTGAACATTGAATCAGCATGTAACATGATTAGGTCATTAACGCCCTAACCAAGTTAGCATAGTGCGAGGGACTTCGCTCGCCACGCTTACCCCGGGACCGTGCGACCCCGGTACCTACGTTCGTTCATAAAGCCGGCGCCGCGACGCCGCGTCGCGCCGACAACCAAGACGACGATGATGCCGACGACGACGGCGGCGGCCGTGGACCTTGTCGCACCTGTCCGAGGTCGGGAGTTCGACGGATCGCGCCTTCCATGGAATATCGAATTTTCCGGCGATGAAAGCGATACGGGAAATCGAGTTTCGATTCGCACCTGCCTCAACTCTTTCGTCTAACGGATGAACAATACGCGTGGAGGAATCTGCGGAGAGCGTTGACCGCGCGTTCACAGCCGGGTGTCGTTAACGGAGTTTGTTTATCGCGTTGGTCTCGGAAAATGTCACGTAACTCGGTTTCCTCGCGGAAAAGAGTTTCGACTGTGTTGCACTTTCACGAGAGGCAAAAACCTCTTCAAACGCATTCCGCGGAATTATACGAAATTTTGCAAAATTACGAGCCTCCGAGAATTCTTGGTTTTGCACACCTGATTCTTGATTTTATTTTTCGCTAAGTAAGGACAATTGTATTCCCTAAGGAGAAAGACGGCAAGTTGTTCCATTGGAAAAAGCCGATCGTTTTCCGCATCACGCTGATCAATAATGAATCATTTTGATCAGCGAGATTACCTTTTAAATACGAATAAAATTTAGTGTGTATAACAATTTAACGCATTGTTATATTATGTTATTCATTCGACAATTTTGCTACTCAATATATTATTTGATGGCCACATTAATATGCCATTAAAATAATTTCAAGCGCAATCGGCGAGTAATTTCATTTATGAAATTATGAAGTAATTATACATCCATACGCAATACAATTGATTAATGCAATGTTAATAAAATTGAAATTTATCTATCGACTGTATAGGCAAACATTATTTCAGTTTAATACGATGGCAGATGCGAAAATTAGTGAGTTTCTTTTTTTTGACGTGTAGCTTATTTGGGCAAATCTTATTAGAGATGGTTTTTGTAAAAGTGTTAAAGTTAAATTTCTTTTTTTTTCAGGAGCAGAAGGCGCTTTTAAAAAGTTAAAGCCTGACCCCTGCGCCTCTAGTCCTCATATTGGTCACACACCTACAACGGCTAGTTGTCCAACACCCGCCCGACGGCGACACAGGACTACCTTTACACAGGTTGGCACGTCCAAAGTATCCGCAAAATGCTCACTTCTTAATGCCCTTGCGAATAATTCAACGTATATTTTTTTTTATTGCCAGCACCTTTTTGTTCTTTAATATTTTTTTCATCGTCGACATTTCTTACAAACGTATTCCTGCAGAGGAACATCGAATCCTGCGATCGATAATGACATTTCGATTAGCTCTAATCTTTCGTATCGCGCCGAAATTTCCTGCCGGGTAGTTCAAATCGGCCTTTACCACGGCTTTTCAATTGTTTCCCAGGAGCAGCTGGCAGAATTGGAATCGGCGTTTGCAAAATCTCATTATCCGGACATATACTGCAGGGAGGAATTGGCGAGGACCACCAAATTGAACGAGGCCAGAATTCAGGTGAGTGTTCCGCTTCTCGCAGATAAGGGCAAAACAAACGATTTTTCGGATTCGATGTAAATTAGATCAATAATGATTGGTGATATCGTTGCGTATGATTTCTCACAAGGAAAGTTGAATCGAAATAGTGCATCAGTTTCTGCTAAAAATGTAAACACTGTCCTTTTTTCATTAACGATGCGAGGATAGCTCACTCCTTCATATTTATCATCATTAAATATCTGTTAGCACCATTTTTTCTTCAGCAATTTTTTGCATAATCGAACGATTATTTGAGATTTTTAACAGTCTACCGTTAAGATTATGTTTTATATTTTGATGCCGAAAAGTTTCTAGGCATACTTATCTCCCGTCTATCTTTTTGACTGTGACTCACTGTGTAATTGAATCAAAGATGCATGTGGGGTGACAAAATGAAGTTACGCGCGCAAATGTCGATCCAAGACACCCTATATTCTTTGAGGGTCGTGGAATTGATCGGAGGGGGCCGTAGACAGGTTTCAACACACTTCTTTCGATAAATCGAAGAGAGTTTATATCAAACGCTGGACGATAAAATATTTTCAACTTCGCTCGCGAGGCTGATATGATCTTTTATTGATATCGCAGCATTTAAAAAACATATCGACAATTGCTATTCCCTCTTCAACGCGTAATGAAATAAATTCCCGCAAGGAAAAGATGATTAAGATTCATGGAAAGTTATAGTAATGAAATTTTTAATTTCTTCGACATGAAAACGTGAGTTTCTCCGACAGTGATGCGGTTTGTGATGACATTAAGGGTGGAGGATTTGGTAATGAGAGAGAAAGAGGTAAGCGGGAACAGGAGTAAGGAGAGAAGGGCGGTGGGGAGGGGGGGGGAGATGCCGGGGTTGGCGTGCACCGGTCCCGAATTCCGAGCGAGCGAGCGGTACATATTAAAACAGTCGCCGGTGCGTTGCGCTCTTTTGATATATAATGCAACGGGGTGTTGTTTGAGTTAAAAGCCCGGGAACCGCCGCGACTTAACCCTGTTAAACTGCGATGCCAAGTAAAACGCGGTTTGCGCTCGTCGCTCGCCGGTTATAACCGATGCACAAAGTGTCCGCCGCGAGGAGGTGCACAACCCGCGCGGCGGATGGTCCTGTGTTCGTTCCGACCTCAAACACGAGAGGAATAGAGAGAGAGAGAGAGAGAGAGAGAGAGAGAGAGAGAGAGAGAGAGAGAGAGAGAGAGAGGGAGGGAGAGAGAGAGAGGCAGGGAGGGAGGAAGGCTCGCAGTTTTAAATGTCATTTCCAGTCTCGCTGGTTTTCCGGCGCGCGGCTGCCCCAGAATCGGCCAATTACCTGTAATCTGCAAAGCGCGCACTGTAATTAACGCTCGCGGATTTACGCATCTCGGTTACTGTCGAGCCAATGGTAGCTTCACCTCGCATAAGAAAACTTTCGTGATTTGGAGCAAAATGTGTATCCATAACTCTTCGGTCCCGGTTCGAGACCGAAGTATTTCTTACACCGCGTTCAAATTAGATTTCACCTCATTTCGCATTTTTTCTCTTTTTACTTTAATAATTGAATGAAATTCTGTAAATTTTTCATGATTTTTTATCAAATGTTAAGTCACTTTATTATATATCTATTATATATCTGCTATATATCTATTATATATCTAATATACGTAAATAAGACACGTAATACAATTTTTGAATACGCTAGAATGGAATCGATTTTAATTAATCGTGCAAATAAAATTAAAAATAATAAATATTAAACATCCAATTATAAATCTATTCCAATCTATATACCTATCTATTTCATATAAAATGATATCGATGAAAAAGTCATAAATATCAGCGCAAAATTCGGAGACACTCTCCTACCGTTTTCTGCGCGAACGCGAAGGGTGAAGGAAAATTTCGTCGTCCCCTGGAGGAATCGCGAGGTCGGTTTGGGTTTAGGAAGGTATCGGTCGCAAAACAGGGGTTCTCGGTGGAAGAAAAAGGTAGGATGGCGGCCACGTAAGAAAGGGGGGCCCTTGTCTCTCCCGACGTTCTTCCCATCTCCTCCCCCTTCCCCGACGCCCCGGCACCATCTCGTTCTCGTCTCGTAGTGGAAGGAATAGCGAGCCCGGCAAGCCTGAGACGTTTCAGATCTATCTAGGGTGGAGAAAATTCAATTTAAAATGGCGGCTCAGATATAATGGCAGCCTCCGGTACAGCGTCACCCAACCCCCTGCGCGCCCAACTCATCTCAACTTTGCCACCCTCGTTCGCCGTCTATTTCTCTCTCGTCCTCGCCGCCTCCACGGCCCGTGTCGCTATCTTTGAGGAAACAGAATGCCGTGACTAGCGCGGGAGCTTTTAAAGGAACGACTCCTACATCTACGGGGTTGCTCGATTGATGGTCTCTCGCGAAAAAAAAAAAATGGAATTCGTTCTCGAGATGTGTGCGTTGGCGTCTGTAATTTTTTCCATAAAATATACGCAAAATAAACGACGCAAAATCTGACGACATATAAACGTACACTTTTTTAGTATCTATTAATTGTTTTTTGGTTTTTTTGTATGAATTGCTTTCAGAAAATCTCTTTTTAAATATTTTCTATTTTTCGCTCTTATATAAATAATAATTTAATAATAAATAAATTTCATTGAACTAGATATAAATAATTATCTCATTACTTTAATTTTAATATCAGATAATTTGAGCTGAACTTTTCGATTTAGAAATATTTTACATACACATGATATTAATGTGTTTAATAAATTTCACTTAATATACAATTTTCTCAATTTTTTTATCATCAACATTGATGACAAATTATTAGATATTAATATTTAACACAGTCTTTAAATAATTATTATATATTTTAAATAATTAGGAATTATTTTTAAGAAAATGTACTCTGTAAGATTTCTTGAGAAGATTATATAATATAACTTTTTATGTAGATTTAACCCTGATGATGATGCAATGCTACACGATTTGCAATTTCTCTAAACGCGCAAACGCATGCGCGCAAATTAGTGCACCTTGAATGAGCGTTTTCCAGGCGAAACATGGTATACCTTGTGTAGGATCGTTTCCGTCCATTTATGTCATTTCGAGTGAGGTTTGCAGGAAACTTGGTACGAAGATGTAATGTACTGCTACGTATACGTACACAAGCATGCAAATAAATTTAATAGGAAGGTAAAGCAAAACACTTGGGCGAGCAGAGTGAATGTCTTTCATAATTGCTTGATAATTACAAATAAAAATAGAATAGTTATGGTTGCATTAAATTATTTCTATTTCTAATTCTAGCTACCTTTTTAAATAGATAATAAATTGATAACAAAATCATATATATTTTATTTGCTTTACAAGATAAATTTTATTTTAATCAAATTTTTATTAGAATATTAGAAACCGTAGAAATATTTTATTATATATATATGAATATATAATAAAAAAATTACAAACGCGGAAAAGATGTTCTAATGTTTCATTGTCAAATCGATATAATATACGCTCAAGGATCGCGAAAGTATTTATGACAATAATGAATAATAATAGCACAAAATTGAATAACACCCCGTAATAACACCCCGTGGTAAGAGAATAATTCTCGAATCATTGCACAAGAAATCCCATTATGCCGAGGAAAAAGAAAAGAGAAATCCCGAGCTCCGCGATATTGAGTTAGCCGAGTTTTCATTCGACCTTTTTACTTCGATTCGACTTCCGATCGAAGCCTACCTACCTGTCGAGCGTTTTACGAGAAAATCGGCTTCCTATCTGACAGGAAACAAGAAAATTTATGAGAGTAGCATAAAAATTGCTCCCAAGTGTCCTGCTCTTTGACTTTATATTTTTCGCGCTTATGTAAATAATAATTTAATAATAAATAAATTTCATCGAACTACCAATAGATATAAATAATTACCTCGTTACTTTAATTTTAATATCATACAATCTGAGCTGAACTTTTCGGTTTAGAAATATTGCAAGTTGAGGTAAAAAGTTATAATTTTTTAAATAATATAAATATAAAAGAAATAATGTCTATACATCTGTAATTATATTTAAATGTATTTACATACAATTGATTATAATTCTTAAAATTGATGCATAAATATATATGTTTAATTACACATGTTATCATATTCAAAATTTCCGAAATGGATGCGCAACAGTATATCATTATATATTAATAGGTCTTACACGCTCTTGTCTTCTTTTTCTTTCACGAGAAAGCCATTACCCGTGTATCACATTTTCTCGAGCTAGTATGTGGGTTAGCTATCAGAGTGCAGTATTCTCTCAGGCATACAGGGGAGGATAGTTTTCTCGGTCGCGGTCCTCAAAGTAGCAGACATTTTGAGCCGCGTTCCCCGTGGAATAGCCATCTCTCTTCTACCTCATACTCTTTCCCTCTATCTTTCTCTATGAGCGGGAAGAAGGAGACGGATAGATAGATAGATAGAGAGAGAGATGGGGAGAGCAGTTATTGAATTACGAACTCTTAGCTTTCCAGTTCTTGCAGAGTGCGCGCCTTGAGGGACGCAAGTATGTTCTCGAAAAGCTCTTCTGGGGAAGAGGCAAATAAAAGGAATCACCCTTTTACCGGATCTCTCTTCGGGCAACCTATTCTACCCGTCCGTAAATGTGTACCGTATGTACAGGATGTACGTTGGCTAGTAAACGGAGCGCCGTCGAAAATTTCGAATCAATATCGATTTAACAGAGGGATATCTTAAACCTGGAGCAATTCATAGTTGAATTAAAAATTTCCACGTTTCAAGTAAATTTTACTTTAACGACGAGTAGCGTTTAGTTGTTTCCTTTTTGCCTCTCGCCAAAAGTGATTTCTGAATATTTTTAGCCACAATCTGTCATCTATCCGCGTTTCGTTATTTCCCTTGACAAAAATCGACTGCGAATTTCAAACTATCTATCTCCAGTTTTCGCCAATTCTCGAACTCTCTGCATGCATACGTATAGATGTGTGTGTCTATTCGCAACAGTATTCTCGATGGCGAAGATACGTCCCGTTTTAGATTTTACGGAAACACGCGGTATCAAGTTAAACGAAGCGTCGACAATGTCATTTGCATATACACGGCGGAAATACAAGCATGTACGCGAAAAAAAAACATACCAGGGGAGCGGCAAATATGGGAATCGAGTTCTTATTGGGAATTTTTGGAAAACTGTCCTCGCGAAAATGCGAGGTCCAAAAGATAATCAATCGAGCTCTGTTTGTACATCTGACAGATACAAATCCAACTTTGAAAATCTCGTTAAAATAGGTTTCGCATTAATTTCTATTCATGCTTCGGGGGATTTAACGAGCTTTAGAATTTGATTTACTTTCGAAATGTACGATTTAATTATGTAAAATGTACCGAATACAGTTATTAGTTTTTTTTACAAATATTTATGATATCATTCGATATATTTTTTATATTTATATATATTTATATATTTTTTTTTAGAACGTATGTTATACTTTCTTATCATTTAAATATTTTAATGCGCTACACTTTCTACATATTTAGAATTAGCAGCTACTTCGACTACTGTACACGGTAATGCCAGATTATTCGAAAGCCGAGTGTGTTTTATGCAATTGCAAATCGCCCCGCGATGAGAATTCCAATGCGGATTGAGATTGATTATGCGACTTGCCTCTCGCACGTTCCGCGATTTCCATACATGTGAGTTAGAACGATGCATGCTCGTCATGAAAATGTTAATCAAGCCCTTTGTTAAGAGTCTTCAAATGTGGCTTTACCTTCGGAATCTTTGTGCATCGCTCCCGTCACTGCGAATATTTTCTTCCTTTTATTTGCAAATTTACCAGTGATATCATTAAAAAAGAAGTATCGCAAACTCGGTAATTTCTATCATTTCCGCTGTAATCTACGATTGTTGAATTGCCCCAACGAGAGATCCCTTTCGATATAAATCTCGACTCAAGATTCATTCATTTTAGAATTAATATTCTGATTATTATTGTTCCGATAATCGCACCGATTCTCTATAATATTTCATATCCGAATTGAGTACTCGCTATCTCTCTCGACTAAGTAATCCCGGATTCTAGCCAATTTCGCGGCAAGAACTTAATCTAAATAAGATTCCATTACTCCGCTTGGCGTGTCTAGATGTTTCTACTGCAGAACTTCATTCGTCGTAATTTCCTATGCAAGAGCATTTATCATTAAAATATATATATGAAATTATTATTTTTATTTTTTATTTATATTCGATTTGCGAGGGTATCTTTCTAGCGATGATTCTATCTATTTACTCAATATAAAATTAATTGTCATTTTGGGAATTTTTGATTCTCTATTGTGCGCCTATAAATATATAATTTTATATGAATAAAAAACTAAATTATGAATTATATATATATTTTCAAATAACCTGTTTTATCACATTTAATATAAATTGAAATTGAATTCGCTGAACTCATAACTTTGAATTTTAATTAATTTGACAATCTAAGTAAAATCTAAGATAATCCAAAAGTCAATTGTAGCTGCGCAAAATTACTTGTCTAAATTCGTTTGCCACTCAATATCATCGAGTCCAATATGAATATTTATACGGTTAAATAAAATTAATAAAATATAAAAATTAATTTTTCTAAAAATATGTATGTATGATAAATAGAAAAAATATGCAGTTGTATAAAATAATGTATTTTTCTTGCAAATATTTCTATTACGTTATTTTTGTCGTATATGAAATTTGCAAGATAATACTTGTACAAAGTTTGAACATACCATCAAGAGACATCGCAACGTGTTGTAATAGAAAGATCATTAGCGAAAATAATCCCACTGCTGATGAACTATTAATTTCTTGCGTAGGGGTTAATCTGTTTGGTGTGAATTAACACGATATAGATCTTGACGTAAGTGACGACCTTTATCGCGTCAGACTGCCGTTTGACGCTATATTGCTAGATTAATAAATTAGCATCAAAATTACTTTATAATTAACTGAGAGGAATGATTAATTAAAATAGTTATAAATTTCTTTCTTATATTTATTTTCAACTAAAATAAATTTCTTATTGATTGATATAAAGCGTTTAGAAAAATGTTTGAATTAATTAAATACTTTTTAATAACAAACCAGCTTCTAATTAAATATTTGTAAAAGAAATAGTATGAAATAATTGTAAAATTATATATTTCTCGAAATATTTTTGTTTTCTAATTTTATCTTTTCTGATTATTCAATCATTATTGAAGTTTGTATATTTCAATAATCGCAATATATATTTTTCACTATGAATTAAATATTGTAATTTCTTGATTTGCATAAACTATATATATTATATATACAATCGTCAAGAAATAAAGATATACAATACTTTAAAAAGACAAGAGAATTAAATATTAATTAATAAAATTGAAGACATATTTTAAGAAAATTTATATATCATATATATATGTGTGTGTGTGTGTGTGTGTGTGTGTGTGTGTGTGTGTGTGTGTGTGTGTGTGTGTGTGTGTGTGTGTGTGTGTGTGTGTGTGTGTGTTCATGTGTAAGTTTCTTTTTTAAGATAAAATCTGCAATATTTCTTTACGTTATCCGAGTAGCAAAACAATAGAAAATTACAAAAGGCAAAGTTGTTAATTTTGAAAAACATTGAACCAAAATTAGACGGAGTTCCTATAATGAAAAAAATATCTATTTTCTGCTAACATGTAATTTTTTCTTGCGTACTCGGGTTGATACGAGAACGTCGCTGCAGATATTTCAGAAGACACTCTTCGGAAACGCCATGCTTCCACATAAAGAGTGATAGAGCTGGGTAGTGAGTAAGGCAGAAGGATGCAGAGAGTATGAGAGAATAACGGAGAACGAGAGAAAGGGAGAAAGGGAGGGGAGGGAAAGAAGAACAGAGAGAGAGTGAGAATTTGAGAGAGAACAGACCTGGTTCGAGCCACCCCGGTTCGTGTCACCCACTTCTGCGGCGATGAGAGAGGGTGCACAGTAGAAATGTCGATAAAACGTGTTGGCCAATGAGCGAGCCCGGTGTGACGTCACTGCCGCAGCATCGGCCAATCGGGTGGCGCCGGTGACGTCACCGGTAAGGGTGGAAACAACCCCGACCCGGGACGAGAAGCCGCAGGCTTTTCTCTTTCTGGCGGGGGCCTTGGAAAGAGGGGTCTGTTAGTTGGATGATAGAGTAGGGCGCGAGGGTGGAGATTGTTGGGGGTTACGGGGGTGGACGTGGATGAGGGGCCGAAGGGGGGAGGGATGGTGGGCCGGGGTGCGGAAACGTGCGCCAGTGTGGATGCCGGGATGAGTCGCCGGTGGCGGCTCAGGCAAGCCCCAATATGGGTTTACTAATCCCGCGAAACAATGGAAATTGCCCGATGCAAAATGGCGATAGGTAAACCACCCTGGGTTGCCGGGGATAAACTTAGGATCCGTTCAAGAGGCGAAAGAAAAAAAAAAAGAAGCGACTTTTTGACTCGAGAGATTCATGACATTTTTTTTTTTGATCGCAGGATCACTGTCGACTCACTTGTCCTAAAATTAATTGTTAAGTACTCGTGTACGATGATGCAGCACTTTGTTAGTTTCCTGGTCACTATTTTGTCGCAAACATATTGCAAAGAAATATTGAATATATCTTGTAGTACGTAATAACTATTTTCATAAATATATATATTAATTTTGCGGATTTTAATATTTTAATCTGTTTATTCGTCTTAAAAATATCGTGAAAATGTATAAAACAAATACTTTTTATGCAGAAAAAGAAGAGATTGTTGAGGCTTTAAAGCGAAACGAATTTATAATTTGTAAAACAATCGAATCGAACGTTGATATTTCCTTTCCAATTTAGAATATATGTATTGGCGAAACGCTTCCAAAGCAATTGATGTATAGATTCAAGTTATTTCGAAGCAATTCCAACGAATAAATGCAATATAAAAAACTACATCGGGGAAAAAAATAAATCCATAACTCTAACATATGTTTCATTAATTGTTTGTGTAACACACACATAAAATTATATATAATATAAAATTTAATAAATTCTCTCTCTCTTTCTTTCTTTTATAAAAGATATTTTATATTAATATATTTGTATATATTTGTATATATTTGATAATAATATTAGTATAAAATATCAAATTAGATATATTAATATTTTATATTAATATATTATTAATATTATATTAACATATTACATTAATTATTATATATATACTATTATATACATTTATTATTATTATATTACATTTATTATTTATTATATTATATATTTATTATATATTTATATATTTATTATTGTAATTGGGTTTGCATAAATTAAAGAAATAATAATAATACACAGCTAGAATCTAATAGTCGACACATTAATAGTATATATGCATAGAAAAATAAGATGGTTGTACTAATTGTTTAAATATCGTTAACACATACGATTGCACCTATTCGCTTATGCAATTTTATTTCTGCGTAGGTCTGGTTCCAGAACAGAAGAGCGAAATACCGGAAGCAGGAGAAGCAATTGCAGAAGGCTTTGACACCAATTCCCGCCTGCCAAGGTGCCATGATGAGGAATATCTATCCTGGTGCTAGCAGAGGTTATCAACCCTACCCCCATCCTCACAACAGCATAAATGGCATAAATCGTTATCCCCAGGTGAGGCTCCCTTACGACGCGCAGGACGCTTCCGAAATTTCATTATTATCGATACCCGCCGCTTTGCACGCTCACCAATACACTCAGCGCGAAGATACACCCTCAATAATGGCAAGTAAATAATATAAACAAATTATTAGTAAACAAAATAAACAAGAATAGATATAAACAGGAAAAGAATTATAAAAGATATGTTACAACATATATTATATATCTTACTCTTATTTTGTGTGCAATTATTCGAATTTTATTTTGAATTTAGTGCTTAATTGAGAGAAAAAAAAAATAAAAAAATCAAACTCACTTAAATATTTGACAGTCGTGTCCGAATTGAGGTTTGAGAAAATTGCTTCAAATATTTTTCACTAAAATATACCCGTTTTTTAACACGCGATTAGTCATAGAATTGCACTGTGAAAATATTGCGATATAAATTAATAGATATTTTTATTTTAAAAGTCGATCACACGCGAAACCAATGCGTTATTTGAAAAAATATATATATGTATATCGATAAATTTTTTTTACCTAAGAATTTCGATACAACGGCTAGATTCGGCTGCTTTTGAAGGTCCATATTGCGAATGAATTCGATGCGTTTCTCGTTAATGATTTTAACC
The DNA here is from genome assembly GCF_003227725.1 of Camponotus floridanus. Taxonomy (NCBI): domain Eukaryota; kingdom Metazoa; phylum Arthropoda; class Insecta; order Hymenoptera; family Formicidae; genus Camponotus; species Camponotus floridanus. The sequence continues at coordinate 1,357,104 of NW_020229659.1, read as the reverse complement.
GAGGTATTAAATTGGAGTGCACCTGAGCGTGTATGTCCGGCGCATCGCTATCGGTCGATATAGCTAAATTGCATTTCGGCTGATTAGTTGGGTCGGCCGAATTACCGAATGCCTACCGTTTTAATTGAGCCGATAATTCACGAGCGTGTCTATCGGTTTCTTTGTAAAAAAAAAGACTTATATTCATTTAACGCAGTCTTTAATCCTATTTTTTTTCTTTTTTTTCTTTCTTTTCTCTTTTTTATTGAATTTTTAAGAAAATAAATTATACGATAAAAGAGATTAAAATGGAGGTATTTTTTCTGAGGTGTGGATATATCTTTTTCAGGATTCTTGAAATATTTAATAATAATATGCCAGCCAACACGCATACACGTATACACAATATTAAATTATAATAAAAGCATGAATATATATATATATATATATATATATATATATATATGTATATATAAAATAAATGATAATTATTTTATAATTAATAACTTTATAATTAATAGTTATTCTTCATAATAAAATTGATAAAAGCATCGATGGAAAATAGTATCAGAGAAAATACAACTTTTTATCGTTTTATGCCATGCAAATTTCTTTATCGTTCAGAGAGGATCTAGTTTTTTTCCTTCTATCTTCATCAGATTGTATTTAATAATTGTGATATTACGTAGGATCACGTAACACGTTGGAAAATTGATTACGACCAGGAAATAGACACCGCGACGTATTATTAATTTCCATCAGTTCCGAACGTATATTACGCATTTAATTTTTATAATGAAACCATATATCCCCCTCGTCACATTTGATTTCGCGTTTGCTTATCCCAGCGAGCGAAGATGTAAGAGTGGCTTATAGCCGATAATTATGTTTCATACACGTTAATTACCGCATTACTTTCTTCTCGTTATTTCAGAACAGTCTCTGAAACCGCGCACGTGTTACTCTGTAATTCCATTGATATCGCAGAATTCATTTTCGCTCATTTATATTGCCCGTGAAAAATTAATTACACGCAATATTAAAATCGCGCGTCCATTTTTCAAACAGAATAGAACAGATAAATCTTTTAACGCGATCTCAATATTATTTAATTAAGGAGAATTATGTATTCCGAGGAACGTGGTGAAATCGTGATTAAATTTTAACGTTCTGATCGTTAGTTTCCCTCTCGCTAAAATCATGGATCGAATTATCAACGTCATTGATCGTGACAAACTGTGTTTTAGATGGGCACGACGTCTTATCCGAGCATGACCCAGCCGTTCTCCATGTCGCATTCAGCGTCGAATATGTCGGCCGTTACCGGTATGCGACAAGATGCAATGGGTGAGTCATAAATAATGCAACGCCAGTGCTTTAGGTGCGAGCATATGCGTAAAGTGAGCGACATGAATGGTTCACGCGTTACCCTCTCATTTAGGTCAAGGATCATGCAAATGTCTTTAATTCCAGAATTTGAAGGTAACCAATTTTACTCTTTTGCGGGAAATCGATTCGCGCATTGTCGCATTCGAATCTAAACTCGTATCTTACCTCCCCGATATTTACAAAAAAAAAAAAAAATACTCCAAGTTTCCTAGAATAAAATACAAAAATATCTTAAACGAAAGAATTTAATTTAAAGCAAAATTGCATTTATAAACAATTTTGTTATAAGTAGGAGTTAATTTTATGGGAAGAGTGTAAAAAAGTGAATTTATATAATAACCGGATATTGTTAGAACCGTCAAAATTGAATAAAATTGACATTTTGCAAAACCAACGTACTCTGTAAATTAACAATTATGTGATTTATAATAATTTTATAATAATTATTGAATTTTTATCAAACGCATTATCTCGCAATGAACTTCATCATCATGTACACATATTTTGCATCAGAATATCTCTCGGCTATCGCACACATGTCAATTTTTCTTCCGACATCTCGCGAACAAACTAATTTCTGCGGCCTCTCGGCTTCGTTTTTCTCGTCCAGCTTCTCGGCGATTTCCCGCGCCGTTTTCGCGGATGCTGACCCGCCGTTATCGAATGATTCCGCAAAAATCCGGAGCGGAAATGGCGCGAATCCGACGCCCGGGCACGAGAGAACTCTACCCGCCAGCCTCCAAGACGCTCTCTCCATTTCCGCTCCCCAGCGCCGTCTTACACCATTTCCGGCGCGAGATGGAATATCGCTTTTAAATCGAATCAAGACTATTCGCGAATTGCCTGCCCGTCGAAGTTGCACGGTGCGAGCGAGTAAGCGAGCGAGCGATTGCTCTACGCTCCGCTCCACTCGCAATCTCGCCGCTTCTCCTTAACGATTTAACGCCTCTCTCCTTAATGCGATAGCAAATTGACCGATTAGCAGACTCGATAAAGCTCCGCGGAAAGTCGTTAAATCGAATCACTTTTCAAGATTCTTTCGGGAGAGAAAAAAAATCCGCTATTCTTCGCGCCGTGACATTCGATATCGACTTTTATTAGGAGAATAGGTGTTTTATTAATTAAAATTATAATTAATAATAAATTATAATCATTGCTCCATTAAATTAAAAATATAGAGAAACGGCTTTAGGAGCGTGAATGACAATTTCATTAATTTAACATTATTCTGTAAATAAAATTTAATTATACAAAAAAATTATACAAAACAATATATATAAGTAATTATCATGTTAGTATCATGTTGACAAATATAAATCAGAATGTAAATGAATACAGTAAATCGACAAAAAGTGAGGGGGGGGGGGAAGCGGACGTTTCGGCTCAATTATTCAAGCCTTCTTCAGCGCAAAATTCCTTTAATTAGTCATGGATAAGCTAATCTTATAAATTTAATAATATAAAAACTATAATGGTATCACAAACCGAACGCAAACGCAGATGGCGATGTAGAATAAGAAAATTTTCTCTCATAATTAATAATGTTTATTTTTAATTGGCTATAACTATTTTTACCACAAAAGCGATAATGTCTTTCTTTTTTCCTCATTTAACATAACATAATAAATATTTTATACTAATCTAATAGAATTAAAAGACAGAATTAATTAAAGATATAATTTATAAATTTACCTAAAAAAATAAAATTATAATCCTCTAAAAATATGCATATAATATAGATAAAATTGTAATATTTTTTTGTGATTACTGTATAAAATGTAAAATATTAAATAACATATTAATATATAAATAATATATTAAATAATAAATAACAATAATATATTTTTGTAATATAACTTTTACATGCTAGAAATTTATTTTTATCATAGTATTAACAAGTAGGAATATAATTTAGAAATAAAAAAACAAGAGAGATTATAATAAGTCAGGCTCTTGGCAATCTTAAATTTCTCGTGGTTCGCCTAAAACGTGTTTTCCGTTTCAGGAATGTCAGCGGAAGACGAATGGTACAACAAGAGCATCTCGGCTCTGAGAATGAATACAGCCCACCACCCCAACCTGGCCGCACCCATGTTACAATATCAAACATAATTGTAAACGGAGGCGGGAGGGCGATTCAAGGATCTCGTCAGAAATCCGATGTCATACTTATGATCGAACCGATCGTAATCGACGGGGAATGAGAAACAAGAGTGTAAAGTGACGAGATCGACAAAGCCCGATCGACGTTTCGCCGTTTCGCAAACGAAAAAGGCAAGAGATAAAAGCAGAAATACGGATGATGATCCCATTTGCGTTACCGCCAATCGGCCTCGCACAGCCGCATCGACATCCTGATTTCGCGACACATCCTCGCTTTGCACAGCAAACGAGCTCGATTCGCAATATATTGCGAATACACGCGCGTGAAAGCTCTCATTACGTTTTGGATTTCGTCACATATATTGTCCGGGCAAGCTAAATGTTATTATTAAGCTCGACGTTAAATTCGATTAAACGCTATGATGAAATGACTGCGTTTATTTCGAGCATCCGAAATGTGAGTTTCAGGGCGCGAAAGTTGATTGCGTTGTGCGAAAAAAAAAAAAAATATTGTTGCAGATCAATTCAATTGGTACACTTATTTAGAATCTTGCCTACGACTGCTCGTGTGATTACCGCGACATAGAATGTATTACGATCAACGCACAGATTGATAAATCGCTAATATTCTCTAATATCGCGCATTTTTTTCTTGAATTTCTCGCTTGAATTTAATACACATTTGTTCTCGTATAAATCTTATCAAAATTAAAATTCTAATCGTAAAACAAAATTTGTCAAGTCAATTTTAAGATTGAATTTATGAAAAAAATGTTTACATTTTTTATACATTGTTAATTTTTTAATTAATTAAATCAAATTGTGACAAAACTTAATTTCTTATTCAGATTTTTATTGCTTTGTTCGAAAACTGTTAATGATTCAATATTTTAAGGGAAAAACTTGATCATAATTTATTTTAAATGTCTGTAATCATGTCACGGCAAAAAGATACAAGATTTAAAATAACATTTAAGTTTGTCTTATTATTTGTTAATTTTATTTTTATTTAAAAAATAATGAAAAATTGTTTTCAAGTTCTGTTAGATTGTCGTATTTATATTTCGATTTCTGCAGGGCAGACAAATTTTTTTAATTTTTTTTACATGCTAGGAAAGATCAGTCTTTATTCAAGAGAGAATGCGCGATATCTGAGATCACCTCATACTTTGGATTCGCGGATAGCGATAATTCTGCGATTGGCGTGTATAGAACATAGAACCATTTGTCGCGAGAGCTGTATATTTTCTACGTATAGCGGGTGTCTATTTTCTAGTTACTTTCGATAAGAGAAACATGTCACACATGACGCGCAAATGCACACTTAATACACTTGCACGCGACAATTCGTTAATCTCTTAACAACGATACGTGCCACGCTTTCGTTAATTGACGGAAAAAAGGGGGAAGGGGGGGCAAAGGACGGGACTGTACATAAGGACGAAGATTATAGATACATAGAGAGCGTGTAATCGGCAGATACTCTAGCATATGCGATTTTTCAATGTCCTTTTAAAAGTGTAAGCATACCCTTAGTGAATGATATTAGGCATTGATTTGTGTGCTTATGTTGACCACGATTTTGGATAACAAGGGGCAGGGGAGACGGGAGCGCGGTTGGACGGCGGTATCTGACAGTGCTTTTGCGTTTGAAATTTGAGGGGCGCCAGGGGGTTTTTCGTATCGCCCGAAACTCACCCCTTCGTTCACACATTAAACGTCGTTGCACACAAAAGTACTCGCTTCACCATCCTTCCAAAAGTGACACCAAACAATGTGATTTGCGTTTTACATTACATATAAAAAGGCGTATGAAACGTAAAACACTAACTGTAAATGTATATTCGATCTAGAAAATATGTGTGAGTTTAAGATAAAAGTTACAAATAAAAGTGATCATAAGATGACATAAGAATAACTGATAACATTGCTCATATTTTTAAATTCGTGTCATTTTTAAAATGAGGATGTGACGTGTATCAGCGTATCGGGGACAATAAAATGTTCAGCATCAGTTTACAGTATTGTTTGACAGAATTTCTATGCTGGACGATTTTCATCGACAAAGTTCGTCGAGATATTATTGTACGGTACGCTTATATATTTGTGTAAATTTGTGTGCAACAGCTTTTAATCTTATTTTACATTGAGAAAGTATCCGGTGCCGTAGATTCGTCAGAGACAACGGATTATAATGACGAATTTATTAGACGAAGAAATTTACTCTTGATTCATCGATTGTTATTTTCGCAAATGCCATGTTGTGTTAAAAGAGCATCGTCGGCATCGCGGCGATTCTTTTAATCCTGAATGAGTGAAGTATAAATTGAATTGCACTGTAAAGTGACTGATTATGCTAAAATCAGTGTATACACATTTGACAAACGCACAGGTCACAAAGTTACTGATTATCTGCTAGTCAAACAGAGTTAACATGCAAAAGGTGGGGTCGCACCTTATCTTACTCGCACATCCAAGATTAAAATATGTAATTATCGCTAACGGATCATATTGTGTAACAATGTTGTGCTCGTAATATTCAATACGATTGCATCGACAGGCGAATAATAACAGGCAAATAATATTGCTTAATGTCGCGGAATAACTCACAGCCGTTGAGATGACTGCAACATGATGAGAATCGAGGTGTTATTCGCAAACAACGTAGCAGATATGCATGAAAATTGAATTGGTTGTCGAACGAGCATTATTCACTCTGTTGCCGCAAGTCGGTTAATTATTACGGTCGTCCGTCGTCCGGATGCTTTCCCGCGTAAAAACAGAGAATCGAAGCTCTCGTCGTTTTAACCGTTTATATTTCAAATTCCTCTACACATCGGCAGAATTTTATATTTTATTTTATATTTAATTATTATTTTTTTAATTTTATATTTATATTTTATGTTATATTTAATTATTATTTTTAATTTTATATTTATATTTAATTCAATTATATGTATTTAATATAGATATATATATATATAAGAAATTCTATGTATAAAGATTATTGTGCTTTATATAACTTCTTGAAAAAAGAACTGTTAAATACATATTAGTTATTGTTTTATTCAATTTCAATTTTCGAAATATTACATTTAATTTTGTGATGCTATAAATATTTTTACGTATAAAAATTCCATGAAATAAATTTTTTATCTCAAAATTTATCGCGAAAATTGTCTATGTAAAATTCTCAGCAGAAATTTTATACAAATGCAAGCGAAATACAAACGATTAATACGCGATTCGCGTGCGACTTTTCCCTGGCGCCTTTCAATAATATTCGGAATCTGTCCAGTCAACAATCGTCTATATTGGTGTCATTTTTCGATAACTGTTTAATCAATATATTGACTCGAGGATGAAGCTGCAGACGACTGCGCATTGTTTTCGTGTAGTTTCGCTGCGACTTTATTATTATCGTTCGCGGCATTCCACGAGAAATGTTCCTAAAAAATTTGTAACATATCTTACACATACACACTACACACTCATGCATACATAACACATATACACAATCGTGTACACGATGAATACAAAGATATACGGCACGCGTGGACACGTGTAAGCTCGTGCATCCAAAATCACACACGAAATCACATTGTGTTGAGAGGACAAGTTAAATTAAGTGGAAATGCATACCGGACGAACGTAACATAGTTTTAAGTAAGGGTCACGTATTGTACGTATGTGTTGTACATAGCCTAAATAAAAATTACATTTAAAATTATATTTCCCTTTTCCTCTTGTCTTTATAATTTTTTCTTGTATAAAGTACCAAAGATAAGATAGTAAAATCTATGTCGAAGTATACATTTAGAAATTAACATTAGAGAAACATTTAATATACATATATATTATCGAATTAAATAAAATTAAATATGATTTATTAAACAAAGATCAAATATAAATTAAGCAAATACAATTAATTAATAATTTTTTTATACAGAACATCTACTTTATGCGCATCTATTCTGTATAAAGTAGACAATCCAAGATAATAAATTTTTAAATAAATAATTATTATGCAACGATTTTTGCTTTTTAAACGAATATTTAATATAATAAATTGCACAATTACCGAAAAAAATCTTTTCTAAATAAAAATTTTTGAAAAATATATGATCAATAAAAGAGTCTAATTTTGATATATTTTTAATAAATATATTTAAATAAATATAATATAAAATTTTAATACGGCTAGTTGCGCATGTATTTTATTATATGTACATATGCACTTGTCTATAAACTAATCATAATATGAAATGGTAGGACGTCCAGTTCCTGCAAAATGGTTTCTTAAAAGAGACCAAAAATTAAATTAATTCAAAAAATTAATTAATAAAATATATTTGTTTGTAATTACATTTTTTGTATCAAAAAAGTCTGCAAAAGTTATTACTTTAAATTTATATATCTTTGAAAAAAATGAATTTGATCTATTATATCCATATTCAACTACAACTTACTAAGTATTATCATTATTAAAATAATTGATATTATAATTATCGAAAAAGTTCTTTTTTTAATATAAACTTATAAAAATAAAAAATTCTAATTTTTTACGTATAAAATATGTAAATAATATTTTATTATTGTGAAGCATTTTATAAAATATTACTATCTATATAGAAATATTGATTAATAGGAACATTATATTAAAGATATTTATTAATAGAAACATTTTATTTTAAGTATTTTAAAATATAATCCAAAATATTTTATATATATGCGTTCCATTATATTCTCTAGTATAATTACAAATTTAAATAATTTGGATAATTTAGAATAAATCATTGTCGAGAAAACGAAAAAAAAAGAATAAATAGTAATATATCTGAACATAATATAAATGATAAATAATGTATAAATTATTTACCGCATATTGTTGCTCTGTACGTTGCCCGATGTTTTCTTAGATCTTTCCTTTTTTGTTAATCCTTTGCTATTTCTATCTAGCACTCACACTCACTCCCAAAAAAACGATTAATAATAATCATATATATAATGATTGCAAGATATTTGGCGACGATCGCGAAATAATTACATGAGATATTTTTTATATATCATTAAAGAGACGATTTTTATTGTTGATAGTATGTATATTATGCGCGCCAATTGTAAGAGCCAAAAATTAATATAATTGAAAATTATGATATAGTAATAGTTTATTTAATAATTTATGTTTGCATTTTACAAAAATTTAAAATATCGACGAATATATTTGTCTCTAAATATTGTTAGATAAATAATTATTATCAATATATATATATATAAAGATCGATAACAAGGGACAAAATTTACAATTTTTACTATCGCTTAAATTTTTACTTACAATTATGAATGATCGCACTTCAATAAAGATTTGTCATCACAATAAGTTTTATGTCATTTGTCAAGATTTAAAGAACAGATTTAAAGGTTTAATAATCGTTAATTGTAATTATCAGCGATTTATGTTTCGATCATGTTTTAGAAAATTCCACAATATACGCATTTCGCACAACTATCTTACTTTTCAAATGTCGATCAAATTAGATCACTTAATAATTGATATAGTTCAAACTACTGACTCAGACAAGCATTGAACTTCATCGTTCATATCGTCTTCAGATATGATATAATTCTGTTAATTTCGCGAAATTCTCAGACTACATATCTGAACAAAAGTGCTAAGAAGTGCAAGGAGTTTCCACAAACGAGACACTGGCGGATGGGTCTATTTCCTAATTCGAAGAACCAATTTAAGGCCATGACGCTATAAACCTCTATTATTTATTATTAAAAAGAATATTTTGAGAGGTAAAAAGCTCGAGAAACAATGATGAATTTTAAAGAATCGATAAAGCAACCTAACAATTAATTTATAATATTAAATAAATATGATATTATACATGTACAAAAGCAGATCGAAATATATATTTCTTTCTCTAAGATAAGGATATTATTATTAATAATGTAGTGTTATAAAAATATAGAAAATATAGAAATATATAATACAATCCTAGAGAATATACATATTAATACATTGTAAAGTATAATAAATATAATCTCATATGGCATTGCTTGTAAAGAAACTTGTAGAGAAACTTTTTTAGTTCTGACCGGCAATATTACCTTCTCGTAGCCTCATTAGATATTTTGGGTCCACTTGCTTTCTCAACCTTTGTAAAAAAACAAATTTTATACAGTTATTAATTTTACGCGATAATAAGTCGATCGAAAAATTCATTTGGTTTTGTTCCTCTTCTTTTTCTAGTTTTGTAAATTCAAACTCCCTTAATAAATAATCACTTTAATTGCAATATAATTCTATTTATAATTTTGTGCTATGCATTCTAAATATATTCATATTCTTCTTCTTTAAATGCTTTTTATATTACAAAGTAAGTGAAATTATCAATGAAATTTTAAAGTTTTGTGTAGTAAATGGATAATCTATATAAGAAGAACAAAATTTAAAAATGAAATGAATTTTTTGATAGATTTCATTACATGCAAGTAAAAGAATTATAAATAAAAGAGAGATATACCATTTTAGGACATTTGGGAAACAATAAAGTATGTAGAGCAATCGCAACAGGTTCGGTTTGGCGATCCATACATAATCCAGCTTATTCGCAATCGCTACGCCCATTAAAGTTGCGCAACGTTTTGCGCTTATTTTCTTTTCGTCTATTTTCGTATCTATTCCGTATTGCTAAACAAATAACCAGATTATGGCAATTGATTAAATATGTGTATACGTTGTAATCAATTAACATAGAATATACAAAGTGTTGTACAAAACTCGAGAGAGAGAGTTTCACTAAAATATACTTTCAGAAAAACAAATAAAATTGTGAATTTTATTCACTCTTTTTGTATTATTATTTTTTATGGCAGTTGCATGATCGCAATATATTTTCGTATCTCAAATTTCATAAGATATACTCTGCATAAATTTTGAAATGTATTTCATGTGATACATACTGCACCAAATTTTTCAGTGAAACATTTGGCCAAAAAGTTCGTTTGCACTGGACCCGGGCAAACGATCGTCACATCGATATTAGAGTGTTCTTGCTTTAACGATTCAAAATAGCCCTGCGAATAATGTAATGTTACTATCTATTTCTCTTAAAGATTTTCGCAACATTATTGCATTCGTTCAACAAAATTATCATATTAAGAGTACTTACATGCAACGCATATTTAGTAGCACAATAAGTCGCTGACATAGCTAACGGTACAAATCCCGCGACGCTAGAATTAATGACAATATGTCCAGTGCCTGTTTGTAAAAAATATTGAACAGCTAGTCTACTCAGACATACAATTGACAATACGTTTAATTCAAACATTTCTCTATCAACTTCTATTTCAATCTCCCTCCATTGCGCTCTTTGGCTTCGACCAGCATTATTAACGAGTACATCCAACTGAAATGCATGTCATAGTAAAGCTCTTTTTCTATTAAATAAATATATAATAAGTATATAACATATATTAAATAATGTATAATAAATATTAGATAAATAAATAATGAATATTAATATAATAAAAAGTGAAAAATGTCGAAGATTATTAAGATTAAAAAATATATAAAAAATTTCATCGAATCGTGCAATCATACGTTATTACACGTTATCAATAAATTATATAACAAAATATATAAAACGTACTTTTCCAAATTTGTCAATCACGTATAGGAATGCTTCTTTGTGCGAGTCCACATTAATCATATCCAAAGGGTATACTGCCACGTCGTCGTCAGTCAAGTATTTGTTTTCTGAAGAGAAGAGAATGAAACATTTATAAAAGTAGCATATTTTTATACAATTTAGTATCTCAAATTATATGAAGAAAAATTATTGGAAGGAATACGTCAATTTACCTTGCAAACATCTCTTTTTTACTTGTTCCAATTCAGGAACTCTCCGAGCGGACAAAATTAATTTACAGCCAGCTTTAGCTAGCACGTAGGCTAATTGCTCTCCGATACCGCTCGACGCACCAGTTATCCATACGACTTTGCCCTTCAAAGAAGCTGTGACAACACGAAATAAATCGATATAGATTAATTTATACATTTATATCTTATAAGCTTCTTTATTTTACACGATCCATGTAAGTTGCAACAAATTTTGTAGTAAGAATTTTTTAATATAAAAAAGTTATTTAAAATATAAATAATTATATTAAAAAAAGAAAACTTTGTCTGGAATGTTTCTGTCGCCAATTATATAAATCGTGTAAAATGAGATCCTTCTTTATTTATTTCATTTAATTTACGACACTTGAAGAAAAATTTCTCGTTTTTCAGATTTCGCACTAACAAAAGGTATAAGTGTACTTACATACGGGCTTGCCGAATATCTCTTTAAATTTGAGCAATAAATCGCAGTCAAAAATGCAGGGTAAAATTAGATAGATACCATAGTAGAATATAAGTAGAGCAAAAACAATAACGGTGAAAAAATCCATATTATCTGATTCGAAAAATTATATCTGTCAACAAACAAAGAGAAGATATTATTACATATAGATATTACATATATATATAATTATTTTTTATATTATATATATATTATATATATATAATTTATAACCAATGTATATTCAATTTTTTATACGAAGATGAAATAGTCTTACATTATCTGATGTTGAAAGGTAAGTAGAGAAAAAAATGATTTTTAAACGATCAGACAATGTAAGAAGGACTTTGTTCACGCGGACATATATGACATATATGAAATTATATTTGTAAACATCGTTTTATATTAAAAATACAGGCATCTCTTTGCATAAATAGTCGCAAATCAATACGACATCATCTATTTATAAATCTTATTAATTATTTTTTTATTCATTCCAGAGAGAAAATATTTAAATAATCGATTTTTTACTTGTTAATAAATAATTTTTGACGCTAATGTGTGTGTGTGTGTGTGTAAATCCAGATAACATATATCTCTAAAAGTCGTTTTAAAAACGACTTAAAATTTCACCATACTTTAGATATTTTTAAGATGTTTTTTGACTTTATGTTGTCCGGGAACGATATATATTCTATTATATTGAGAAATAATAATCAATAATTACGATATTTATATTGAACATGCAAGCACAAATTATTTCTATTATTTTCTGACTTAGCCTGATAAACGTCTCCTGATAAAATATTTTAGAAAATGATTTATAACTTGGGCATGAATTTTTTACAGTATTTTTTTTAAGTAAAGTAAAATTTGATTTCTCTCAATTTACCTGTATGTATTCCTCCTCTCCAATATATATCACTCTAATAACATGTATCACTTTAATAATATATATCACTCTAATAATAATATATATCGCTTTTCTAATTTAATGAATACCAATTCACTAAATGTGTTGAAGAGACACGCGTGCGATGCGTGATCATTCGTCGCCTTAACTAGAATAATGCAGGAGAGACTCGAGCACGTCAAATATAAATACGATCAACACGGTTTGATTTCAGCCACAGACTTATGAAACTCGTAACTGGAGTCTTATACGAAAAAAACATGACGACGTAAACAACTTTCAGAAACGGCAACAAAAGAAAAAATGTTGACGCTTTCAAATTGTTTTTCAAAATTTACTCCTTGGAATGATATTTAATTTATCAATCGGAACATTTTTTTTCTGATTAGTCAATCTAACGCTACTTTAGTCCAAGAAATAAATTTTGGAATGTAACTCAATATGATTTATTAAGATTCGAAACACATGCAATGTTTAAATTAAAATAGATACATGTTAGACAAATTTGTTGAATTTAATAGAAAACGATTGAAATTCACGGTTTTAAATTTTTATATTAAAAATCAAGGTCCCTCTCTGTAGTTAATATCAAGATATTTTTATCCCGATAATTTAAACCCAGATAATATATAAGAAAGAATGTAAATACGCGTGATAGCAGACGTTAATAAAAAATAAAATCAACAGATTTGACGTGTTAATGAACTAAACTCAAGGATATATAGTCTTTCGGATAAATTGTAATAATAATAGTGTTAGAATTATAATTGTAATAGTATTGTTATCTTCGAAGAAAGATTTGAATTACAAAATTGACTAGGAATTCTATAAATCATTTTTAATTCACAACTTAATTCGACATTATAGCTTAATATCTTTTTAATTATCATATATTTCGTTGAGTAAAGCAATTTTTTCGAATTATTACACAAATGCACGATTGAAGCAAATTTTTTTTCGTATTATATTACAGGATGTTGTAATTTAAAACTATTGCGGTGTACATGCAGAAAGTTGCTTGCGTCGCACTTTATCGCAGTTGTTAATAATAATGTGCAAAGAGCGACATTATTATGAAGTTAACAGTTTTTGAAACAGAAAAACTTGTTTTTTCGTCCCTTAGTATATTATTTCAATCTCTGAAATAATTATATATTTTATTGTATATGAATATATATAATAATTTTCTATAAATTTTCTATAAATTCTTCCCTTTTTTTACTAATACATAGTTTTTATTCTGTATACAGGAATATAAATCTAATATAAATATATGTGTACGTAGTTGGAAAAATCAAGAAGCAATATAATAAAAAAATCAATTATTTATTAAATGTTGCGCCGAAGAGTACGCTTTTCAAAATTTCACGTATCTATTGGAAATATGAGCAATAGAATATATATATATATAATCGACCAACAAATGGTCCCTAGCTTTGATGAAACTTGGCATGATCAGTCTAACGATATTACCTAAAATGGAAAAAAATGCATAAACATACATATAAATAGATATAAGTAAAAAAATATTAATATAATATTCTTATATAAACATTCTTTTATATATTTATATATATTTTTTCCTGTTATTTGTATTTTAAATATAAGAGTTATATAATAATATATCATATTTCTAATACTAAATGAAAAATATTAAAATATTACGTGATGAAAAAATAAAATATTGAAAATATTACGTATTAAAATATTACGTGTATAGAATTTCACAATATCAATTCTTATTTGCTATTTTCAACGTTTTTTATATATTTTTTCATGGATGATTCATTTATTTGGAATACTCTTTCTTTAGCCGCAAATATTAGATCCAATTTTAATATTATCATATTAATTATATATACATATAACATAAAAATGTATTTATTTTTATTTTTTATAAAACAAAATTTGTACTAAACTGTGTTCCTAAGTATCGAGAATCTAGTCTCCACAGTATTTATGGGAATAGATTTTCGAAAATCTGCCTTTTGCAAGAGCGATGTAATAATAGCAGCATAATAAATAAAATAAAAAGTTGTTCATAATGAGAAATACCTGAGGATTAATCGAGAAATCGATTTCGTCGTATCACGAAGCGAGACTTGCATTAATCCCTCAAACTCATAATTACGATATATAGATCGCAGAATAATTATATTTGAAAATTTAAATATTATTGTAATCATCAATATTTTATTATAATATTTTATATTAATATTATAATATTTTATTATAATATTGTATATTAATATATACAAATATTATTTTGTACGTACACATACATAATTTTTTTTTATATTTGAAATAAATAAAGAACGCGTTTGTTTCTCGTTTATACATGATTTTTTTAAAATGAAATAGATATACAATTAAGTGCTATGAGGAAAAAGCACAGAGAATATATACAAATCAACGATATGTAAAGAAACTAATCTTTTAAAAAATACTTGATATGTATAAAATTGTTCTATAAATGTCATTTATTAAATTAATTGAGATTATTTAAAAAAATCATAATTTAGTTCATTTTTTACATTATTAAACACTATTAAAAATTGTACATTTCATTGGTAAATAATATATATAAGATTTAATATTTCGTGATTTGTTTGGTTCCAATGCAATGAAAAACATGTTTACCAAAAAGATAAGAGAGATATCTCTACATTCTTCATTTCAAAGAAATATAAGAAAGCAGGATAGATACCCAGGTAGTAATATATTTGATTACAGGAAAAATGAGGAATATAGATTAAAATTTATTTAAAAATAAGAGAAATCTAAAGGAGAGCAACATCTAGAAGAAAATAGTTTAAAAAAAGAAAGCTTAAGAAATAAACTAGAAAATGACATTAGATACATATCAAGTATAAAAATTAATTATTTTTGACAACGTATTACAATTGTTTATATAATTTGTTTTATTAAATAAAATTAACTGTACAGTAAATATCTGTTTTTTCCGACCTATAAAATTTTCTTATATTATAATTTCTTATATCATAATGAAAATTCTTCCATACACTACAGAAGTAGATATATTAATAAGTTTGATATTTGGCAAACTTTATTTTAAATTTTGGAGACTGATCGAGAAACTCATTTATTTAGAGTCAGCAAGATGTTCCTTATAATAACTAACTACTTCATTTTTTTTCAAGGCACACTATACAAACATTAGACGCCCAATAAACGCCATCGTTAAAAATGTATTTGTCTGATTTCCAATTATAGTTGGACGCGAAATCTCTATTCGTATCAAAGATGGACGCGTAATATTAGTTTCGAAAATATTTTCTTTGATACACTTAAATAAAAATTACATTATTTCTGCTTTCCAACTACTTAAACTTTTCTTTATTAACGCCCAATCCTCTAATATATCCGCATCATTGAGCATGTAAACGATATAAGGGCCTGCAACAGAAACTGCTCGTCTTCTCTCCGAATGATTTCTGCGTCTTCTACCAGTTGTATTAAGCCATAAGTCCGCATGTATGTCCACATTGTTTCTATCTTCCTCTAGACGACGAATCTTCTCTTGGAGATCGTTATGAATACAATCCCAAATCAATCCCTTTTCACTTTCAAAATTTTGTAAAGCAGCCTGCTCTTCTGCTAGGAATTTATTCTGGATATTTTGCAATCTGTACTGTTTCAATATTCCGGCTACTTCTGTTTTTGTTTTCATGTTTTCTTTTAGTCGTTCTAGAGGTATTAGATATTCCTCAGATTTTCCAACACGAACTTCTCCAAGTTTTGTGTCTACCTGTGTAATTCTTTCTCGATACAATCTTAAATACAGACAATAAAAGCATTTATATTTAGAATTTTAATATTGCTCATATTATTAACAATTAATTACAATTTCAGAATTAAAAATTACAATATTATATTTACTTTTTTTCTATTTTTAATAAAATCAATCTTCTAATTGTTATAATATTTATATTATTAGAATGAACAAATTTCCCCTATTTTATATTTATAAATATATATTATGTAAATTTAAATAAAAGATGTAAAATATTACAACAATAAATAATATGCTAAATATGGAATGTACTTACTGTTCCTTGAGAAGAGTAAACTGTCTTTCCAAATCTAATAAGTTTTCCATACATTCATTACGTCTCCTCTCGCATTCATCCTCATCCATTTCTGAAGAATCATCGCTGTCAGTATGTTCTGCGCTACTGTCACATGATGCAGAACTCTGATTACTTTCGTTACTGTCATGAGACATCTCCTCCCCTTCTGCCTCCGATTCATCCTTAACGCTTGGCATTTATACTGGAAAAAATTTATATATGTGTATAGATGCGTTGTATGTTTCTTATCCATAGTAAAAGTAAAGATAAATATTTAGAAACTGCAAACTCCTTATTCAGCTCCTATTCAGAACAAAAACGTATTTGAATTAAAAATATATATCTATCATATGGTTATTAAATTTTTCATGCAAAGTACAAAAAGTGTGCATATTTTTGTATAATTTTAGAATATAATCTATGTATAAAGTTTATGTCAATATTAATAATGCAATTGGAAATATTAATACAATTATTAATCTAAGGTAATATTTTATGCACTTAGATAAGCACAGTAAAATTATAAATATGTAATTAAGTGATAAATTATGTATTATTTTGGAAACATTGAATGTTTTCAGAAATTGATGACTACTCCAAGAAACTACTTCATGTATTACTCCAAGAAACTACTTCATGTATTACAAATTTATATAAGCTCTAAATTCAAAACGGATCCTTGAAAATTTCGTTAGGTATACTTAGTATGTTAATAATCCGCTTTGAAAAATTTCGTTGAATAGTTTTTCTAAAAGGAAAATATATTTCCTTGGACTATTCTGCGACGCAATGTTTGACAGGCGGCATCGACAGGTAAAGATAGGTTAAAGATAAAGATATCTTGTACCAACCAAAAGATAAAAAACCATCTTGGAGATTTCAAGCCATCGTAATCGCCATCTACATCCATTAGAAACCACATAGAATTACATAGCCAATCTACTTATCGACATTTCCGATAAAATCACCGTTTGACAGAGTCCCTAAAAGGCTACGCATTTATAAATTATTTGTGAATTACAGAAACACGTATGTATTAATGTCTCTATAAATTTAATTGTATATTTTATTTTATGTATCTCATTTTTTAGTCAATAAAATGGATGCAGATAATGAGATTTTTCAAAGAAGCTTTTCAGAAACGTCAGAATAATCGCTCTCAAAAGTCTCTGACGTTACCTCTTATTTTATTTGCATTTAAAAAAATAGATGTATAATCAAGCGTTGGAGTGAGAGGAAATTTGAAATTAAGGTAAAGATGATAAATCTTCAATTCACTTTCACATACGCACACAGTTTTGCGAATGTAGTACGGAACTGAACCAAAATATAACACATGTTACCTACCGAGTAGAATTCATAAAATTGGCTACATAGTTCCACGTTCCTTGGGAGATAGTTAGCGTTCCGTATGCAAAGTTGATCTAAAACCGCGGGAACGTGATCTTTCTCTCTCTTTCTTCTTTTACAATTAATTTTACATTTTATAATTAATATCGGTTGAATTTACTCATCGATCGATTGGACTAAATTCGGCTTTGGTGCATCGCATACACAGAGGTAAGCTCTAACTGCTTTAATTATTGCAGCGAATTATTGTCGATTAATGAAATTAGGGACTTGAAGGATGAAATTTTATTTAGTTTAGAAAAGTATGTAACCTCCATTTTTCAACGATTGTAGAGCGCAATCTTTCACATAAAAAGTCTCCTCACATAAAAAATAATTATTAAATATAATATATATGTAATATAATTATATTATATATATTATTATTAAAGTCACATTTAAGTTACTAGAAAAATAAGGAAAACGGGGAGCTTAATATGTATATATATATGTATATACATAAATACATATATATAGATATATATTATATATTTTGATATATAATACTCCATCGGATACAATAATACATCTGGATCTGTATGGAACAAACAGATAGACAATGCAACATTCGCATAACTGCAAGGTATACTCTAGCAATTATATATATATCCCGTATATATATTTATATAATAATATATATTTCTTGTATGCTTCCTGCGCGTTCCATGAAGACTTTCGGTTAAATAGGTCTTTCGGTTTCTGCAAGAAAAAAAAGGTACAGCTCGTTTTGTGCAATTTGTTTCGTACGAAATTTTTTTCTCTTTTTTTTCTCTTTTCATTTTTCTATTTTCTCCGTTTTTCTCTTTTTATTTCGCTTCAAGTTTCGCCGCATACCGGACGAATGTACAGATGTAACGCGTCGCACGTTTTGTGCTTTATGGTGGTCTTTAAATCTTCGGGATAAAGTGTAAAATGCTCCAAGTATCTCTCGAGGACGCTGTCGGGCCGACAAAATGTCTCCGTCGAGTCGTACGTGATCGGTTCTAAGATTCTTTTGACAAGAAAACGCGCGTGAGAAGAAAAAGTAATCAAAATATTGTTTCTATAGAATTTTCGTAATGTCAGTTTTTCACTTGTTCAGTCGAAAGGTTTTTTGTTAAAAATATATCGAATAATATCAAAAAATATTAATATAAATGTTTATTTTAGCGTAATATCCGCAGATAATTTTAATCTTGATAAATATGTTACACTAAAATAAATATTTACGAATATATACTTCATATTATTTTTCTCTCATTAATTATTGAAATAAATAACATTAATTTATTATTAATTTATTATTATTATGTCGTTTGTTTATTTGTTTTAAATTTAAAGCGTAACACTGAAAAATAAATCTATAATATTTTATGAGATATCTATATTTTTAAATACAATAAATATAATATAATTTCTAATATATTTATAATATTAATACAATTTATAATATAATATAATTTAAATATAATTTCATGCTTAAAACATGACATACGAATTTAATCTATTCTGATTTTTTTCTTCATTTACTTCTTTATTATCCTTTCCTCATTATTTGTATGTTCCTGTTAATCTTTTTTTTATAGGTGAAAGCTGATCACATTTTCAATTGCATGAATTTATACTTAAACGATTATTGTTTGTTTTGCCCGACAAAGTCCTCGAGTTACACGTTTTGGCGTCAGGAAAAAAATGAAAAAGGCGTTCAACATGGTCTGTAATTCTCTCGTGCGGCGACGGTTTTATACAGACTCTTAATATTCATTTCATGCAACATTTATCGCGGCACTATCGCGGTTCGCCAGGAAAAAGTCACAAGCTCCGAATGTAACTTCGTGATAGCCATTGATATTGTGTTAGTAAAAGTTAGAATGCAAATTACAACGATAGAATAAATACACTGCTAAATAACTGCTTGAGCATATTATATATCAATCCTTTCGCTGAATTAAAATAATATTTTCGTCACATTATCTTTCGCAGATATAGAAATTCATACTCAAATATTTTAAATTATTTTAATTTTACATAAAAGTTATTTGGAACTTATAGATAACAAAAAGAAGTAAAATTGTCGTAGATAATAGATTTAATTTATCGCTAAAATCAAATAAGATGCGATAAAAAAATACTGATAAAATCACAGTATAATTTCAATTTTTATACTTTTCGTATTATCAAAATAAATATTTAATTTTTTATAATTCTGTATAATTATTGGTTTTTTAACTTCTGTCTCTTTTCTTCTTTCAATAAAATATTATTGTGCTCATTTATTAGTTAGTCTCTTGTTACATAATAATAAACATATACAATTATTAGTAATATATATTCCTTGTTTCCGAAAAAAAAATATATTTGCATCATTTTATAAGATTGCAAAAATAAATATATGTTTAATAAACATTTATTAATTATTTAGTAGTGTATGGATCCAGCAATGAATAGAAAGAAAACGCGGGATAGAGAATAAAAAAAAATATCTTAAGAAAGAGACCGCTTACAATTATTAATGCAATTGCATTAATAAAGTTTACTAGTGCGTTAATGCATAATTTATTCAATTGGTCTTGTGCCAAAAGTAGCGACAATCTTCTTCGTACAAGCATAAAATCAATTGAGTAAATTATGTATATAACGCATCAGTAAACTTTATTAAGGTAATTGCGTTAACAATTGCAAGCATATAAAAGGTAAATAATAATTTGCATTAATTATCATGTCGATTTCAAGTTCGCTCGAAGGAACGAAATCACCTTCAAGTTCAACCTATCAGCTCGTTCTTCGGGATAGAATAATTACACGGGAGGTTTATGAACTTGGACGACGACGGAATGTCGCGAACCGCGGAAGCGCTATTACCTTACCTAATTTGTTCGATCGATTTTAGTCTCGGTGAATAAAGGTGCATTCACATCGGACGCGCTCGCGCATTTTACGATTGTATACGCGATCGGCACTTCGGTGCGACGCATCCTCTCGCGCTAATCTGTTTATTCTCTGTTTTTTTTTCGCTATTGAACACACGCACTCTTTCTTCCTGAGGGAACGTCTTCGCGGTTCTCGGCGGGCGGAAAACGACTGCGGAACAAGTGGATTGCATTCTCAAAACTCTGTCACATTAGATAATGAACGTCTTGTCGAGTCGCGAAATAAAGTGTGAGAACACTAATCTAAGGTGGAATTTTTTATCATCATTTATATGGCCGTTTCGCAATAAATGTAACGCTTTAGCGTTTGTCACGTTAAAGATACGTTATTGAGAAAATTCGTTATTATCGGAGAATTTTCGCAATAATATGCTCTAAACGCTAATTCAAGATAAATGAGATAAATAACATACATTTAAAATGAATGGCATGGCACTTTAGCGTTTATCGTATTTAAAGTACGATGTAGAAGAAACTCCTTATTAGAGATTCTTTGCGATAGCGTGCTTTGAATACGTTAAATATTAATATCCCGCTATGTTGCATGTAGAGTGAATAATAAGCAAATAATAATTTACGATTAGACTGAGATAGAAATTGCTGTCGAAAATTCGTGTATTTTAGCACATTTAAAATAATTGCTGTAGCAAAAACCTTCCGGTGTGTCCCATCTTGTTGGGAAATCGATTTTACAGCACGCTCGTTATTTATACGTCGTTTATTGTTCCGCAGAAAGTTTCTTCGCGCACACTCAAAAAAATGTTTTGCTAATGTAGGTAGATTTCTAGATGTCGCAACGAAAATTTATCGCTATTTTTTGTATCTGATAGAATATCGTTTGTCACAGCTAGAATTTCTAGCAGTAACATTCTAGCAATATCTGCTAGAAAATTTAGGATTATATATTCATTTGTTCTTGCTGCTAGTATTTTCTGTGTACTACAGCCAAACTTTATAACAAGTATGGATTGATCATAACATGGATAGACGCCACAGAAAAATTTTCTTTCTAAATTTCACAAATAGCTCAGATATAAATTCTGTCTCTGTCATTTAGATTGATTACGTGCAACATATATACGATATTACAATATTTGCTAATCGTTTATCTGCCTCGGTTAATTTTTCGCACCTAGAAAATTTTTGCTATAGTTGCAAGATCATTTTTTTGAGTGCATGACGTTAGTTTGATTATTCGTGGTTCATCGAATTAAGTTAATGAAGTTAATGATAGAACGACCGGCGATGCATTGTTCTCTGAAAGGAGCGAATTGCATTATCGACGAAAAAAATAAAAATGACTTTTGTCTCGTTTCTTTTTCACGGCGTTATTTATCTTTGTCTCGCGAAGTACTAATGATCATTTCTGATTAAAGAAGAGGACGTAGATGGAAATTTAGAATAAATAGGACGCTATTCATAGTTCTCTATCTTTTACGCGAAATTATGTTTTCGAACAACTAATATCTATTAGGTATAATTTATCTTTAAATACCACAGAACTTTAAGCCGTATACAAAGTTTCCGGATAACGATGTACTACTTTGATAGTAAATGATAGACACATAACGATGGCAGTTATTGATGTAAAAATAGCATTCCTTAGCGCATGAAAATTATACGTGCATGTAGCAAATATTAATTTCTTTTCATTTCACTCAATCACTTTTTTCAACAAAGTTTTTTATTATATTATTTGTTTAATTAAAATAACAATAATAAAATTTTTAATGATGTAACTGAAATTATATTTAACTGATATTATATTTAATTATTTTGTGATAATTGTTGATAAATGAAAAGAAAAGAAATTTTCTGAAAATGATTATAATAAAATATATGAGATACACAGTAAAAAATAAAATGTTAATTTTTAACATTTTTCACATGTCTCAGAAAGGCCATTCTAAATTTTAAGTTGAAATATTAAAAATATTAAATAATTGACACAATACTTTACATTTTTGTTATTGTGACTTTAATGTAAAAATAACATACAAATTAATTAAAAATTACATAAAAAATAGAGTTATAATAACTCATAAGAATTGTTATAGGATATTAACATATAATAGTAATTATTTTAACTTAAATTATTTGTAATAGAAACATTTGATTTTAGTAAATTTGATTAAAATTGATTATTTTGTATGTCAAAGTTCAAGATGATTTAAAGATTTACTTTAACTTTTCTTAGAATGTTAAACTGACTTTGAGACATGTTGATTATTTAAAATGGTTATGTTAAAAATACTCAAAATAATATTCCATTTCTAAAAGATATATACAAAGTGTTAAGTTATGAAGTTGACATAAATGTAGCACATGAAAACGTTATAAAAATAATAACACATAAGTTGTATGTTAATTTTACATTAAAGTACCAATCGAAACGTGGTAATACAAGAAAATTTTAACATATGGACGCACAATTGTTTACTGTGTATATGTAGAATGAGATCTAGAGCGAATTAATATCGCGTGTGATAGTTTTAGGACGTCTTCTCATAAGTCACGCGTTCTGCAGTCGTCCGCATAAGTGTGTTACGTCCTTTTTCAAAGATATGAAACGATCCATATCGGCCTCCACAGAGAGCAACATAAGCGAATCGACCTCAGAAAGAAATAGAGATAGATAAAGATGGCGAGGAAGATACAGAGAGATACAGAGGGGCTTTTCGCCCTTTCTCGAGACCTCCTAGGAAATTGACATTTGCGCGTGCGAAGGGCCGATTGCCCCAGAGACATTTTTTCCAGCATCACACTTGACAACCACACTTTTTTCTGCCTTATAATACGAGTAAAAATTTATACAAGTTCTCCTTTGACGGTCGAAGGGTCCCGACATTTTCTCGGACTCGGTGATGCTACGAATCACCAGCAAGTCGAATCAGAATCGGACTTGTTCGATCGCGCTTGAAAAGTAAGCCTCACATCGAGTGCTCGAATATTGTATGAAGCCACTTTCCAGCTTTCCACTCTGTACTTTCAATTTTGCCTCTTTATAAATAAAAGTTGAAAAAGGAAATCGAAGTTGAAAAAGGAAAGCGAAGTATGTACAAAGCGAAAAGTTATGGAATCCTTTCGTA
This sequence comes from Camponotus floridanus, assembly GCF_003227725.1. Taxonomy (NCBI): domain Eukaryota; kingdom Metazoa; phylum Arthropoda; class Insecta; order Hymenoptera; family Formicidae; genus Camponotus; species Camponotus floridanus. The sequence continues at coordinate 1,332,885 of NW_020229659.1, read as the reverse complement.
GGAACGCAAGGAGCAATCTTTTTCAAACGAATCTTTTTCGAAAGAAAGAAAAAAAATTTTAAATAATTAGAAATGCATAATAATAATAATAATAATAATAATAATAATAATAATAAATGATAAATATAATAAAGCATTTTATATATATTTCGGTTATTTAATAATGCTTTTTCATAAAAAAATTCAAGATTGAAAATTGACGGAATCATCGAATTTGGAAATGACTTCTCTTCGGTTAGACGTTTAGAATCTAATTTAATCGTTTGCCATGAAAATCTCGTGATCGATCTGAGATGTATTAATAATTTCAGTTCGCCTTTCCGTCTACATGTCATTTGTAATCACTTCAATCGATCTTGCGACGAACGAATGAAAAATTCGCGTCACACATGTTTCTACATGAATATGTTATTTTCGGACAAAGTAGAAATCGAGCAATTTTAGATTTACTCACAAACATACTTATCGGCGCGATCTTAAAAGCATATCTCATAATAAATATATGTAAAATCTCTTTGAAAAATGTATAAACTTTTTCGATTGAAATATGGAACGATTTTCTTTGAAAATATTTTTTGACAAGAAAAATTTTATATAATTAATATAAATAATGTGTCACTGTACACATATCTAAATGATAATGCTAAGTAAACATTTCCAAGGTTTTTGTGTTTTAATTAAAATATAGTGTTTTAATTAAAATAAATCGGAAGAAAAAAAATATATATAAAACTTTTAGAAAGATTAAAATTGTCAAACAATTTTTAATATTTTCTTAAATTGGCATAATTTCAATTCTGCAAATTTCGATTAACTTTACAAACACCTAATTAAAATTTATGTGCTCGATTTTAAATATAAATATAATATTTGATGTACTGATTTAATTGGCTCTTTATCGAGGATGCCTATGATATTCTAAATACGATTGCATTTTACGCCCAAGTCAATAAGATACGTTAGTATGATACTGCCGATCATCGGTAACTGCCACAGCTTTCCGCATTAAATCAACAAACTGTAACATGAAATCATCAATCTTGACACTTCATTAAAAAGTAAATTGCAGCAAACGTAGCGGAGATCGAAGTCAAGATGTTTATCAGATCGCGGCGCGTGTGAACAACTTTTCTGTAAAACCGATGAGATTTTCTACAAATTTCCAATAACGTTCAGACTCTCGCGAATAAATGCGTACGACAAATTCGATATAATTAAAAATAAATAAATTATACGCGTAAGAACGTCGGGATTATAATGAAAGGGCAAGGTGAAGCTTTTGCATTCACATTGTTTTTGCGATTAAATCGCGACCCCGTTTCGAGACAAAGCGCATTTACATTCTCGTGCATTCGGCCTCGCATCGTGGAGGGTATCCTGCGCGACTTATGTAATCCAAGGCTTTCGCGCGCGAATAAAGGCGGCAGTCGGCCACTGCGTTTGTATCAATTATCGAGCACATATTGAAAGGCAGAAACGTGTATAAAATCGGTCCCGATGAGCTGCATTCGCGGCTTTAATGCGGCTCTAAAACGCCGGCGTATCTTACGCCAGCAGAATCGATGATATCCCCGAAAAATATTGCGGTATTATCAAAATCGCAAAGCATTTTACGCGAATTATTTCTCGGAGGTCTGCCTTCGCCGAGACTCGAGCAATACCATTATAAGTGATATCTGAAATTTATACAATATATATATTTATATATTGACTATAACCGATGGGAGAGTATCGATGTCTGGCTTAAAAAAGTGAAAAAACTTTTTCGTAAAATAATTATACAATAATATATCGATCATTATAAAGAGAATATGGGTCGCATAGGGCCGTTTCTTTTTTTCTGTAACATTAGAGATTAAGTATTCAGTTTTAAATAATTTGGTTTGCCTCTTTTTTATATAGAAATAAATACTTTTATTTTTTATTATTCTCTTTAATATTTTGTAATATTAAATAATGGTCGAGAATAAAGCTTTATGTGTCTTTTATAAATGAAAACAATTACGAAGGTTTTCTATTAAACGTGAATCAATTTGCAGCGCATGTAACAATGTAAACTTTTTGCCGATTCATTGAATTTTGCCCGATTTATGAGACTTCAAAAGCCGGGGAGTATTTTACACTTTGCATGAGTAAAAGCAATTTAATATAATTAGCAGAATAAAAAATCCATAAAAAGCCTTTGGCGTGAAAAATGAGTGGAAAAAAAGGCTGAATAGAAACATCTTTTTCTTCACTCAAAAAAATGTTTTGCTAATGTAGGTAGATTTCTAGATGTCGCAACGAAAATTTATCGCTATTTTTTGTATCTGATAGAATATCGTTTGTCACAGCTAGAATTTCTAGCAGTAACATTCTAGCAATATCTGCTAGAAAATTTAGGATTATATATTCATTTGTTCTTGCTGCTAGTATTTTCTGTGTACTACAGCCAAACTTTATAACAAGTATGGATTGATCATAACATGGATAGACGCCACAGAAAAATTTTCTTTCTAAATTTCACAAATAGCTCAGATATAAATTCTGTCTCTGTCATTTAGATTGATTACGTGCAACATATATACGATATTACAATATTTGCTAATCGTTTATCTGCCTCGGTTAATTTTTCGCACCTAGAAAATTTTTGCTATAGTTGCAAGATCATTTTTTTGAGTGTTCACGTTTATTAAATGCGTAATTAATTATGAAGAAAATTGAGCGACTTGATAACTATGAACGAGTCATCGTTATCTACACGTTAGATGGTTTTATAACACCCATAAAAGGATTTAATAGAGTTCTTCTATGCCACAAGAGACCCTTAAAACGGATCCACGGCGAAGAGTAGAACGACCGGTCGGATCTTATTTTGTTTGTAATAGCATTGTAATAAGGACTTTCATTTCGAATTCTCCTTTTCATGGTGAAGGGTATCATATCATTGGCCAAAGTTACGTTCAAGTAATCCTCTTAAGAAGATCGGTCTCTTTTATGGAAGAGGAAAGCTCTCCCTCCTTCTTCCCTCTAATTTCGCGTCTGATCAATAACGACGTGCCATCACTTTGCACTTTATTTCTGTTAAATGTATGGTCTTTGAAATCAGAAGACGTCTATCATCGGCGAATAGAAATAAATTACGTAACGCCAAAAAGAAAACGAATTAAAATATTTAATATTTATATACGGCAGGTTAAACAAGATTGAATAACATATTTACGTTGAATTTTGGAATATACTTTTTTTAGAAAATTTGTTTGTTTAAAGAGAATCAAATGAATTTTACTGTTTTTTTTTCATGTTTCATATTTTTTCGAGATAATATATATGTAATACATATATGTATAAAACATAAACTTCTTTAGCAAAATTACAAATTGGTAATAAAAATGTAAATTAAAATACCTTTTTTCGATACCATGATGCGGCTTCGATAAATTTAGAAAAGCACATATATTTCATTCGAAATATTTCCGTTTTTATCTCTCGAAATTTCTCTATTCGCACAATTTTACATTATTTTATATTTTACATAATTTTACATTATATTATAGAGAAAAAAACAACACATGTGCATGAGTAAAAAGATTTCAAAAGCGAATCTTTGATGAGGATTATTTTTGCATGAATTTTTCTATGGGCATATTTTGATGCCCTTTTATAAAAACCTTTTATAAAAACCTGATTAATCACCTGTTACATTCAAATTACAGATAAATTTCAAATTATGGCGCTCAAGGGCTAATTTTGCTGTCGTTGATGAACTTTAATCTTAGTTTAACTTATTATTTGCCTCTTCCGAAACTAATATTAGAGAAGGGAACAAAGAACCAATTAAACTTAATCGAATTAAACTTAATCGACTTTTGCAGAACTACTCACGAGTTACTTAAATTCAAAGATCCAAATGACTTATAAATACATACCTAAACCGCGTATAAACTTGCAAATAATATTGATATCCAGGCATCTAGAACAATTTCGAAAAAATATATTTCAAAAAATATATTTCAGGTAGTTTTATATTATACCTTTCGCACCGTCGCGTAAACATTATTGTATTATTTAAATAGAACAAGCATTTTTTATAATATCGAGAAAATAAAATCCCCTGAAAAATTAATCGAATATCGAATCGAATCGTTGAAAACCCTTCGACCGTCGGAAGAATCGCGCGACTCTTTCGGCTCGCGTAGCGACGCGATTTTTGAAGAAGTCCCGAGAGATTGACTCCAAACCGTTTTTCAATATTCGGATACGTCTAATAGCGAGACCCGCTCGAGGGAAAGAAAGATCTCAGGCCGACGAGAACATTTACGACGTAAACGTCACGTGCTCTCGCATATATTCGCGTTTCTCGGGAATCCGCGCGAAACGGATTCAGGAAACGAAGGAGCGACGAACCAACGCAAGGACGACGATTGTCCCATCGCCGTTTACCGAGGAATCGGCATGGCGGCTGTGGCTCTTTTCCGTTCCAGGGGGGACCGGGAGAACCAGGGGGGACGATCAACATTTCGAAGGATCGAGGGCGATCACGTGCGTGCCGGATCCTCGAAACTAGGACGACTAGGACTTGGCCTTGTCGTTCTGTGCCTTGTCAAAGCCGTCGATCAACGTCTCGATGATGAATTTGATCGTCAGCTTGTAGATGTTCTCCACATTCTCCGAATATCGGTCCTCCAGTGTACGCTCCACCGCATCCAGAAACGGTTTCTCAATTTTCTGAAAGTAGAGCGCATTTGGTTATTATATTGACATATGAAATTAAGATTAAACGTTTCGAAAATTTCCAAAGAAAAGAGTAATATTACTATTTTGCTAGATTTAGATCGGAAGCATAATTCTACAAACTTTTAATCATGATAATAGCATAAATAGAAAGTATTTCGTACGAAAAATTTTTTGTATGTGTGTGAAATTTTCCAAATATAATCCGATTTAAGAATAATTCAGAATTATTAAGAATAATTTCATTATTTAATTCTTCTTTTGTTAATTAATGAATCTTTGGTAATCAGGTAGTTCTGAATTTTTTTGAAAGTTTCCGTTTACAAAAGTTTATTATTTTAGATATATATAGATATATTTAGATATGTTTAGATGTATATAATTTTTTATAATAGAATATACAAGTTATAAAAGTATATCTCTATATTTTATCTTTTTCTGCTATTATAAAAATTTTATTTTTATAACAATTTTTTTTTATTTTTTTTGGTACAACTATAACTATAAAAATAGTATATTTTTCTTTGTTAATGCAAATGTTTGAAATAACTAAATTCTCCAAACAAAAACAATAGCCATTGTATTGTAAAATTCTATATAGTTTGATTATTCTATAGTTTGATTAAAAAAATATTAGCGTATATTATTCTAAACAGAAATTTAGTTAAATTTCTAATATGTATAATGCTTGTAATATTTTTTTAAAAAAAGACAATTGAAAGAAATTGATTTGGGACTTTGTGATTTTATATTCTCGTATTTATAATTTTTTAATTAAATGATTGGCTATCTCATTCATAAGTAAACTGAAGAGAAATATTAGAAAAATTATTTGTTTTAAATTTATTTTGAGCACTGATGAAATTAAAGCTATTATTAGCATTGTTTTCTATTCTTTATGAAAAATAATGCCAATATAATGAAATATTTAAATCTTGAGCTATTTTCAGCGGTTATGGCCGGCAACAATGCGAGAATTTTAGTATCCGCCGTCAATAGACTTTGCAGGATCATTCAACAGAAATTATCAATCCTTGTATACAGTGAAGTCCATGAATTGTACGACTCGAAAAGAGGACAAACCCGATTTGATTTCATGCCAAAGCATTGAAATCATGGACAAGCATTCTATGCTGCGAAAATAAATGCGACCCATCCGTGATTCTTTAAACTCTTTGTATTCCATGGATAATTTGATTTTATCCCCACTTAAAAATTGGAAACGAACCTTGAGCAAAATATGATCGGTTAAGAAGAATCAAATACGAAATTGAGTTATGCACAACCAAGATTAATTCGAGAGATAAATCCGAAATGCCTCTCGCATAATATAAAGTATGATCTTTACAAGCTATTATCATGTATGATTAACAATTTAATTATAAAATTCTTCCGTTTTAAACATCGTACTAATTTACTTTAAAATTAATTTTATTTTAATAAAATATTCTTAAATCCCCCTTTTTCAATCACATACATCTTTAAATATTCTTATAATCGCCTTTTTCTGTGCAATTCCAAATTTTATTTTAACATTTATCTCTTTTCTTTGAGAAGATAAAATGATAAAAAAAGGATTTCGGCATGTATTTTCTTTTTTAAATGTACAAAGAAAATTCCCTCGCTATTGCCGGGAAGTAACAAAGCCTGCTTTGCATATATATACACGGGAAACATTTTTATTTTTGCGTTTCTACTTTGAAATCGTTTTTTAACGATTCTTTCTCTCACATATATATCATATAGATTATTATTTTTTCGTTTTCGTTTTATTTTACGCTGTTTTATGTGATATATATTATAATTTATATATCATAATTTACAAATACACATATGCAGTATTATTTCTTTACAATAGCACGAAATTCAAATGTTACTTTTTTATTTTTTTTATTACGAAAATAAATGAGATAATTTCAATGACGTATTGAGAGAAAATTTATTGGATGAGTAAAATAGATATAGATTTAAAAGAATTGTTCGAACTGAGAAAAATACTCAAACAAATATGAAATTGATCGAGAAAATTATTTATTTAATGTAATAAATTGCTAATTGATTTAATATCTATCATTATTTACGTAATTGTATTGGTAATATTTATGTTGTATTAATTGTGCAGTAAATTCAATATATTACAATAATTTACATTAGATAATTGTCAATTTTATTCAGATGCTTTGTAAAGCATGCAATATTTAAATATAAAACAAATTTTCCTCGATTTTTCAGGATTGCAGCAAAAAATGTTTTCCCATTATTTTCATACTGTTTAATTTTCTATTATTTGCTTTGTAACATATCAATTTATATTCGTGTTACGGCCGAGTCGAGTGCCAGAAGGGTTATTGTATCGATTTTCGTGTTCTGCATTCAAAGTATTTTTGATTAACATGGTCATAAATAAAGTTGCGGAATATTTATAAGTCTTATAAGTAACGGTTGTCCTCTTTCCAGGCGCCCTGTATTAGTTTGCACGAAGCAAATCAAAGTTATGATATGTATTATTCTTTTTTTACTTAATATTCACGTGCTCTATAAAGATATTTTTAATAAGACAAATTAAACATTTCAACATTTTTAAGAAAACGTTACTTCAATCTAAGAAATATTTACTCAGCAAATTTGCGGTTTCAATCGAGCGTCTTATATAAATAATAATAAATTTTTAGTATCTTTAATCAATTTCTCGTAAGAATTTTTGTACATTTATATTCTACTGTAGGTGTCTTTTTTAAATTGCTAGAAAAATGTAAGAACTGTTAAAAAAGAATCTTTTCTCATTAGACACCATGCAGTGCCGTAACATGGCAGACAAATGGCGGACACCAGCTGTGCAGCGGATTACGAAGAGCCATGAAGGAGCAAAATATCCGACGTGTAGTAGCGATGTTGAAGTCTTAACATTTATTATTCAATCTTTTCCACTGCGAGTATCCTTTCTGTGTCAAGAAGATTATATACATTTCTAAAAAAATGCAATGCGTCTAATAAACTGTTAAAAATGAGATATCAGATCGCACAAAATCATACAACACTAAAACTTAATTCGTCGCATGGACCTATATTAATTTTATTCAATCTGAATTATAAAATGTTCTAATCAGGATAACAAATTTTATAAACATATATTTTTCAATAAGACAAATCTGATGAAACATGTCTATGAAATTTGATTGTTTATTATTTGAAAATAAACTAAAGGTTGTGTATAAATAAATTTATTACATTTTAGTTTAACTATTTACAATAAAGAAAAAATATATAATAAGATCATAAAATCTTATTCTCTAATTATATTACACGAATTAAAGTGCTTTCTATCACTGTAAGTTAAAAATCTATATAAGTAAGAAATAATATAACGAAAATTATTGTATCATATTTATACCGAGCATTACATTTTTATTATGTATAAATCTTGTGGTCTCGCGAGACAGGTCCTGAAATAATTTACAATGTTTCCCAAAAGTTTGCACTTTATTCTCTTTGATTTACACGTTACGAGAGATAAGCACAGCATACAGAAGGAAAATGTTCTCCATGAAATGCGAGACGTGTCTCCGGCGAGCTAGAAATTTCCCTTTGCATTTCCTCGGTAATGTAGACAAAACTACCAATGTTCTGACATATAAGACAATATGCCCTCATTTTACCTAACTTTTTTATATAATAGTACTTCTTTTGAAACGGGGTATTTCAAGGTGCAGAGTTTATATGAGAATGAACTAATTATATATTATTATTCAAAACTGATTTAATTACTGAAATGTGATAAGTATATAAATATCACAGTTAAATATTTATTCTGCTAAATGGATAATTTATTATCCATATATTTATACCAAAGAAATTTGTGAGATAGTTTTACAAAAAGATACAATATCTTATTTTCTCTTCCATTACAAATGTGTTATTTTCTTCCTTAGTTTAGTTGGTCGGTCAATAACTGGGATACGTTCATCGTGTATTTATATTTAGCCATATGCCGTGCATGAATATTGCAGGATATAAAGAGCAAACTTGTATCTTTTTTTAGGACTTACCCAGAAGTATTGCCGGTTGAAGCCAGGGATTTTCGTGTGAGAGGCCCCAACCTCGTGAAGGTACGTCAAAAACGCGTCCATATCGTCCAGACTCTTGATCCCTTCGTCAAGGGTGGACATGACTGTTTTCGCATGCTCGGCCAATTCCATACTCGTCGATTGCTGTTCCTTCGTTTTCAAATCCCGGAATTTTGTGAACATATTTAACAATTCCGCGTTCTCTTCAAACAACCTGAAAGCAAGGTAAGATACATAAGGTACATACAGTATCGTTAAAAGAGGAAACGTATTAATTATATATGTATACTAGTATTTATTATATTAGATTTTAATCACAAATATTGAATTAATGACGATGAAGTTTTTTTTACAAAATTTTATTTTTATAAAAGATTAGTATTATAAAAGTAAATGTTTTAAATGTATTTCTTGCTTAATTATTGCACAAAAATATGTGTGACACATGCTAAAATAGAATTTCTAATTCGCGTTTAAATAATATTGCGCACTTAATATTTTAGTCTGCTTTAATTTATGGCTTGAAATACGCAATCGTCTCTTAAAGATGGAACTTTAAATTAATTTTTCTGGTACTCGGCAGAGAAATGAGAAAAGGGAAAAATTTTCATTCGAGAGTTAAAAAACGTTGAGTATTCTTGATACGTTCTGTTTGCTCTGAAGAAGTCATAAATTTCAAACTTAATTCTCCGGTGGCCCAAGATAGGTTTATTCCCACCTTGATACTTTCTAAACGTATTTAATGAATCTCGTGCCGTAATTTCGCGTCTAAAATTTCGTTCCCCAATTGCTTTAAAATATCTGATATTCCGCCAGATCTTGTGACATTTTTTACTTTTCTTTAATTGAGAAACAGGAATCTCAGGAATAAAATCAGGCGAAATATCGAATTTCAAGTTTTATATCATCTAATGTCAGCATATTTATGAAGATGAAAATTAATCTTTAAAAAAAAGTGAATAATTTTGTATTTATAATGGTTTAATATATTTTAGTATATTCTGACAAATAATTTGAATTTTTCTAAAGATACATATATAATTAAAATTAAAAAAATTATTTAAAGCATTTGTCAAAATATGCTAAAATAGTTTAAGTTATTATAAATGTACGGAAATAATATATAAATATAAATTTATTGGAAATTTTTATTACATAACGTTTGCTTTTCCCTTTTTCTTTTTCATATATAGCTCTCTTGATCCTGCGCAAAATTTAGATAACTTTTTTTCTACGAGTTTTGTACTCGTCGAGGTAACGAGTTCACGTGTTTCTCGTTATAGTAGCTCGACAAAAATGTTTTCGTTCCGTGGATGACAGGTTGCTCTCAGCCATTCATGAAATACCTCTTTATACAACGAGGCATTCCAATCTCGCTCTTGTCTGACTAGTAAAAAATGTACGTGCAAGAAAGGAAATATAAATCGTATTATATTATCTTCGATGGTATCGACAGTTAATAATTATGCAATGTATTATATCAAGTATATATTATACTTGTTTTTCTCTACTGTATAGTTAAAATTCAATGCACGTTTTTATGATTTTATATTCTGCCAATAGAGCACATTATTACGACATTGTGCAGTATTTATACTTGACATATTTATTCATCATATTTAATCTCTACATTATATTGCAACGTATTTTAAATAACAAAACACATAATATTCAAATGTATCTTATAGTACGAATAAGAAGATAAATTTTATTTATTTTTCTCGGAAAAAATATACAAAGATATATTTGAAAAGCTTGATCTCATCTATAACAACTTGGAAAAAATGTCGAACTAGGATGAATTATGAGAATATCGATATTCAAATTGACGTAATATCATGTTCGAATTATCCCTTTTCACGCGTACAATTTCTCGTATCCGTATAAATTATTTTTCTGCCGAGAAGCGATGCATTTCGCATGATATCTACTATGATTTATGATTTGATAGTATGTAAACTCATTATATGCTAGCTATAGCATCAAGGTTTACTTTATTCGGAAGATAAATATTCTGTGCAGAATAAAATCGGGCGCGCCTCTTGCAATTTTGAGAAAAAAAAATGAAAGATAAATAAATAAATAAATAAATAAATAAATATATATATATATGTATATATATATATATATATATATAGAGAGAGAGAGAGAGAGAGAGAGAAGCGCAAAATTCATTCATTATAAATGGAATACATTTTGAAAAAATCATTTATAAATGTGTACGTATGTTTATATTTTTCTACCACGTATCAGAGATAAATTTAAATGAATAATTGTTTTGAAAAAATGTATGGATTTATTTTTTATACTATTATATAATTCAGGCTTCGAAAATATAGATTTCAATCTCGTCAATAATTAATGTTTATAATAAATATTTAGTCAATAATTAATATTTATAATAAATATTTAGTCAATAATAGAGTTTTTGTGCAAAAAAGTGCATACATATTGTATATATGTCGCACGCATACACATATATCTTTATATATACTTCTTATTAGTTATTATTTATTAAAATTTTTCGCTAGATATAATTTTTTATTTTACTATAATATTATTCATTATTTTATATATATATATTCATATATATATATATATATATATCATATATATATATATATCATTATTTTATATATATAAAATTATTGCAATAATTTTACTTATTATACATTTCTAGAAATCATGAGTAACAACTTTTTCTATTTTCTAAATAGATGAAAGCAAATGAAGAGATTACGTAACAAAATGATATATGCCGTATAATAATGATATATAATGGTTGAATCATTTTTAATATATATGGTTATCGTAATTTGTTATCATTTCTCTCACATTTCTCGTATACGCTTCGTAAATTTCTCCGTGAATTAGTTTTAGTTATAATTAAATATAGAAATCCTAGAAAGGGGTCGATGGGATATGATTAATGTTTTATCGCTGTCACTTTTTAACGTATTATATGTCATATATGTCATGTATAACAATAATGAACAAATAGCGCATCTTCAAACACCTTCAAACACCGATCAATTGGATTTTTTTATAACCAATGAATTAGATGTTTTTTATAGTCATCCTTGTTTTCGAAGTAAAAGTGTCATAAATTATGATTATATTTTTAAGCTTGAATAAGGACACAAGCTGCTCGCACGTAAAAACACGCGATTCTGAAGGCGAGGTTTAAAGAGGGCATAAAAACAAATTTGCATATACCGCGATGCAGATGGGATCGACGTGATTGAAGGGGACTGAACGGGGGCGCCTGTTGACCCGGGATGCGATAAAATATTTTTAAATGCGGTCGACGGCAATATAAAGGGTGACGGTATCCGTTCGGTAAGTTTGGCGGGTTCTTATCATTTGAGAACGAATTGAAAAGTTTTATATCGGAAATCCATATCCCTTGTCCCCCTCCTCCATAAAAGCTGCTTAAACCGATGAAACAATATGATATTCCCAGATTCAACGTGCGCATGTAGCTTCAGCTTTTTTCCCACGTTACTATCCGCATGATCCAATAAAAGACCATCTCTAAGGATCGATATAGTGTAATTATTAATGTTGAATATCAGTTGCTGTCTAGTTTTAAATTTTACGACACGCGATATATAACACGATTCTTCTCTCCTTTAGTTTAGTAAATAGAGAATAGATAAATAGGACGAAATATTATATTTTTTAAATGAAGTACAAAAGCGAAGAGATATTTAAAAGCAATTTGAAACACCGCTGTGTGTGATATTGATGTGATATCGATCTTCTCATGAGAGTCGAATGTAGTAAATTAATTTGATTCGAGTGAAAACCTTATCAAAGGATGAACCCAAACGCTCGCGTAGCCGGATATTAACACATTTGAGCAACGCTCGGTGAAATTAATGCCTTGTATTTCAATTAAACTAAAGACCTCGGGAAAATCCAGCCGTGAGCAATAACACCATTTTTTAATTACCGAGGAAATCCGGGCTTTAAGATCGTTACGATGAATAATAAGCTAACATAAAAAACTCTTTGAAAAAAATATAGATTATAAAACGCAGAATTCGTTGGTAATATGCGCCGTTTGCAATTACGTGGAGCGTAATTACCTTAGCCAACAATCATTGTTTTGCACAAAAATAAATACGCGATTATAGCGAATATTAAATCTCTTTCTAATGATTTCAATATTGTTGTCGTATAAAACATTGTGTGGATGGATCAATCATTGCGTGAATTATGCTAGTAAATATCTGTTATTATGATACTACTAATATCTAAGAAAAATAAAATGTATTTTTCATCGAATATACTACAAGTTTGTAAATATTGATATTATGCAAAATATTAACAATAATATCAAGTAACGGATATATTACGCTGATAATTAGCGATTTTCAGATTATGTCGTATTACATTATTAAAAGATAAATAAATATTTAATGGCATTGACTAGAAATAATGTACGTAAACATTTATGAAATTGTCTAATTATACGTTTATCGAAATGTTCCGGTATATTTGCAATGACATTAATAGTTTGATCCATGAATGATTGGCAAATCTAATTATGCATTTTAATTTATATTGTTAATAAATAAATGAGCACATAGATCACATTTCTAATTGAAGATGAAGTAAATAATATCTATGGCTTTATATGTGCAATTTATAAAATATATTTATTTTCAATAATTATTGCGTGTATTATCAATCTAATTATTTGTTTCTTGACGTGCCAAAAAAATTGAAAGTATAAAACGTTTGAGGCAATTGTGTTTGAATATAAATATAATAAATATAATAAACTATATAAATATAATAAAAAATAAATTTATTTTTTTTTTCATGCAGCCTTCAGTAAAAAGATTGCGGTAAAAAATAAATTGACTTCTGTTTTAGTAACATACCTTTTTTTTATCGTAATATTTTATGTATTTTTTAGTTTATGTATAATATTCCGGTAGGGGCAATATTTTTCTCTTTTAGCATCTGACAACAAAAGTTCATTGCAAGTCTCTAAAGTGGTTTTCGGTTTAAAATTTCATATTTTTTTCACGGAAATTTCAACTGCATTCTTTTTTGTAAATTTTTCTTTTTCGCATTTTTTTGTTTTTTATAATGTGTCACTTAGTTTTTAATTATTTTCGAAAAAATAAAAAATATGTAATTTCAAATGTATAATTGATAGCAATATTTCAGAGCGCGAAATTGATCTAGAACTTGTTGATGATGAAATCATCTTTTTCATCAATAATATCATTCATCTCTAAAATTATTAACATACGCAATCTGTCACTTGGTCGTTGCCAGCTCAGCGAATATGATCCATTCTCTTTAAGAGTGGTACGTGTTCCAGTTTCTCTGACGACCATCCCAAAAGAATCGGTGGAACGTGCCTAACCTTCTTTTTTTCCGAAGGATTTTTCTCCGCTTCATCACAACGATGGTGGATGAACCAATTTGTATTCAGTTTGCATGCATAATTCAAATTCTATCATTTATATATTATCATATTTACTAGATTGATAATAATATTCAGATTGCGTTGCACCAATTTGATAAAAAAATGCGCTTTGCCAAAGAAAGAGATCTCGCTTTTAACTCTATTGGAAGAATTTTTGAGGGAAATATACTAGATTCATTCGCGTTTTAGAGCGATATTTATATAATTTGTTTATTACCAGATATTATTAAAAGAAATATTAAAAAATATAAGAAAAAAATATATATATATTAAAAGTTATTTTATAATATTAATAGAAATTTTTTTCGTATCATTATATGCAAGAAAGTCATTGTATGCAATATTGCGCTCTTATTAAAATACAGCAGATTTAAGACAACATGAATAAATAAAAAGTCAAAATGGAGATTATTAAATTAATAAGAATTGTCAAATATACCTTGATTACACATCTCTGCGTTAAATTAGCTCGTATTATACATTTATGTAGGAGAAAGTAACCCTTAACTTGATAATGTGTAGTGATCACGAGCCGTGTGTATAAATATTTAAGAGTAGTCTGCTTGTGTATCCATGGCGTATATTATTATTTTGTTGCGTGACTTAACTATAGTAAGCAACGGCATTCTTCTATAATATGACTTTTTTATACATATTATATGTACACGTTAAAAACACAAAGCCGCTCTTACCCGAGAAAGCCGTTTATTTTTACATGAGCATCAAAGTTACTATCGAATACATTTAGCGCATGTAGTTGCTTTATTAATTCTTCCGTGGCTAAGTGAGATATTTTTAATGCTCCGTAGCACAATTGCTTTTTTCCTATCTTGGAAAATATTTATTTCCTTAATATTGCTGGGGAATAAAAATGTATTCGTATATAAATAAAAAATTATTACGATTGAACGAGAATTATCGTAGTATTTTTCTTCCATCGAACGCGCGTAAGTCAGTCGCTTCATTTAAATATTTTTTATTCAAGGCAGAAAACGATAAGATTATAGGGATCGAGGGAAATAGGGAGATATTCATGAATGAATTTGATGTTATAAATTTGCCGCTTAAAAAAATATGATCGACGCGTCGCATTGATCTCGCACGCTTGTAGTCGTTTATTGATTTCCGAGGCTGCGTTGGACCAAAGGCTGCTTCGATTCCGCTTTCCCTCTATCTATCTATCTCTCTCTCTCCTTCGTAACTGTTGAGGATGTCACGTATAGCTAGTGCGAGCTTAATTGAGTTACCTTAAAGCTGGATGCTTGAAGGGAATCGATGAGCGCGTATATACATATGTACGCACGTATACGCAAATATTATATGCACAGGATAAGCGAAATATACATACTTGTTATAGAAAAAAATTTATATCCACTTTATATGGTATCAAATAAAAATTAATATTAATACAATGTCAATTGATAGAACATCCTATAAGCTTTTGACATAAGAAAATTAAAAAATTAGTATTATAGAGAAAGATTTATATGTAAATAAAGTTAATTTGATGCTCTAATATTTTTAAATAAATTTAATTTAATTTATTTCTCTCTATGCCAATTTTATTTTTTTATTTTATTTTAAATTGTATTAAATTGTATTAAATTGTATGATTTATATAAACTTTTATTACAAATTATATACAACAAATAATTCTGTTTAGAATAAGTTCAAAACATATAAAGGATAAAATATATAACGTGGATATTAGTGTAAAATGTATTTCTAAACTTTTACGTCAATAATATTCAAAAGTATGAGAGAGATCTTAGAGAAAGAGAAAGATTATGAAACTAATGAAAATTGTCTAAAAATCAATTATGATTATGTTCAAAAGAGTTTGAGATTTAAGGTTATACTAATATACATATAGTGCAAAACTTCTATGTCATTATTATTATCGTTTTATTTTACAAAACATTTTTTAGACTACGCATCTTTAGCTTAGATCTAAATTACATGTAAGGCACGCACACGCGCGTGTGGAATGTATATAGGAACGTAGATTTGCTAACATTGCGATATAACGGAATTCCCAGATTAATCTTATCCAAGGATAATCACTATGTCATATTGACCTCCCTTCTCTTATTACATGCACGTACGCAATCTATACGAGATTTAGAATTCAAGAGGAGTTCGCCCAATCTATGTATATATTATAACTTAATAAAATATGCAATACGAGTAGCAACGTTGCTGATATTTATTTTGGTTTCTTGAATTTCGCATTCTAGTCACTTTTGATTTTTTTTTTATTTTAATCACTAGAATACATTTAATTTATCAAAAATGAATGTTAATGAAATTTAACAGTATCTCTTTGTTCAATTTTGCAAAAAGATACAATGGAAGTGTATTATAAGTTCATGAGGACATAAAATAAATATTTTACTTATTGTTTATAATTTACGATCTTTAATGCAATATATAATAGTAAAAAGTATAGTATAATAATTCATATATTTTTTGAATATTGTTGAACTATTAATGGATTATAATGCATATTTTCGTATATCTTTCTCATATCTACTTTTTGTTTATTATATTTATTACATTCTTTTATTATTTTATTTTATTGAAATAGGAGCTAGAATATATGATAAAAATTAATAGATGCGTTATTGATTGCTATTCATGCTGTAATAAATACTTGATAAATAGTTTATCTAAACTGCATCAAAATTATAAAAATTAATGTAAAATTTAATGCAGAGAGAGGTATCAAATTTTTGTTGGACTTTTTATTAAAGATTGCGAAATTACGAAATATCTACAGATCATAGACAAATATATACATTAATAGTTACAAGATAAATTTGAAACAAAACTAAACAAGTGTTACAAGAATGTTATTTGATAAATTTTGCTACAAATTTTAAATTATAATTCTTCTACGTTTATCCATAAGTTTATGGAAAAATTAAAACATGCACGCCATATGTATATATCCATAGATTATATGTGTGTTTTATATATATATATATATATATATATATATATATATATATACACACACACACACACATAAGTTATTATTTTCCGACAAGAAGTGATAGATTAAAGAGAGATTTATTCTATACAAGGAGAAAGAGAGAGAGAAAGAATTTTAAGAACAAATATTATAAAATTTATGTTATAAGGATTTTTTTTTAATTTCTTAAATAGATTAAATGTTTATTATTCGTTATTAAATAAGACACTAAAAAGTATCTAATTTCTACATAATATTAATAAGTTAATATACTGTGGAATTAAGATTTATCTAACTAAGTGACTTTATTTCATTTCAGCTTCCACAATGTTGTTTTGAATGATAACAATTAAGACCATATGAGATATTGAGTGTTATTAATTATACCGATACGGCACGCTTGAGTAACTCGCAAAATTCAGTAGAAATCAGAATTTTATCATATATGACGAATACTAAATTCTCATAAATATGAAGTTATTTATTGCGATTGCATATCAGTAGAGTAACATTATATCAGGTGTATGATTACTCTTGTTGGTTTCGATAATGTCGGATCGAACGGAAATAAACAAATTGAAATATGTCCTTGTATATTGATTACATAAAAGCGTGCGTTTACAACGCAGTTTTGGCAAAATTACATTTAAATTATGTTACGCGCTATATTAAAATTAAAAGTTTAAATCGCATAAGAGGAAAGAACCAGGAGATTAACTTTCATCGACTGCAATTCAAATTATACCTTCAACTTTTAATTTAATATTATTGAACTAACTATATTATTATATATTTGTTCTCAAAACAAAATTAATTTAAATTTCTCATAGATATAGATATTCTTATAGATACAGAAATGAAGGGATAATTTTTCTTTTGTTATTACATATATATTCTCTAATTCTTTTTTGTTATTTATTTTCTGCGCAAGAATTTTTGATTTGGAATATATTTGGAATATATTTAAGTGTGTCACATTCTTTACAATTGTGATCGTGTCGAGTTATCAAATATAATTAATTCTCTTCTTGAGTCTTTTTCCCTTGCTAACCATGGATTAAGACAATTTTCCATATCAAATTAATTTATTTTCCCGAGTAAAAGTAAATTCGACTCCATTTTCACATTGAACTATTCCGGTGTAAACGTTGACTCAGCTCTGCGTTAGTGCTTCATATATTGCGAAAACGTCAATATCAGGAAACGTATTGCTCGCCGACCAGTTGGGAAAAATAATAGAAAGTGCTCGTGTATGTTTTTAGAACACAGCTTTCGTAGCTTACGTGAGCTTACGTACTCTCTTAATTAGCGCGTATATTTCTTAAATGTATAGAAAGTAATCATATGTAAAGTGGAATTTTTGTTGAACAAACAATTTTATTTCATAGAATTTTTATAAATATAATAAATAAATAATTATAATCCATAATAAATATAAATATAATGCATAATAAATTTTACTGCTTTTAGATCTTTGTTTTGAAACTTAAAGTAAATAACGCCATATGTGAAAAAATGTATTTGTATTAAATCAAATTTCCAGCTGTGTATAACGGAATGACATTTCTGCGATATTAAATTAAATGTTCAGATTGATTTATAATATTGTGAAAAATTGTAAAAAAACTGTTTTCTGAAGTTTTTAGATTGTTGACATTTTACAGAATTGCATTATTACTTTAAATAGTGTTAAAGAAAGAAAAAGAGAAAGAGAATAAAACACTCGATTAACTCTTGTTTATTTTTTAATTTAAACATAAACTGTATATTTTTATACATATTTGCTTGCTAGAGAGAGATTCCTCTCATCTATTTTTATTAATATATTTTTATCAGATTTACATATATATTAGCCTGCAAATTCGCATATCATGTATTATATAATCGAATAATTCATGAGATGTTTATGTAGATATGTATACGCGTTTTTTTTAATAACTCAAATAAAACAACAAATAAGTCAAAAATATATATTTAATATAGTATAGAATATATAATTGTCTATATATGTGTGAAAGACATTACAAAAATATTATTTTATATATATATATATATATGTGTGTGTGTGTGTGTGTGTGTGTGTGTGTGTGTGTGTGTGTTTTGATTATTATAAATATTTTGTTAAGGTAAAACGAAATCGAATAATTAATAGCAAAGATGTATTTAAACGAGAATTAAAATGTAAGTTAAAAAAATATTTAAGGGATTTCATAATTAAATTATGACATTATTGATATATAATATTAGACGAAATTATGGAAATGATGAAATTATGCAAAAATTGTAATAAAATTTTCATTAAATAATTATAATTATTAAAAGTAGAAAGTAGCAAGAAAAGTGAGATTGACAATGAAAAAAACAAGCAATTAAAAGAAAATTACATTTACCCGATTTAACCAGTATTACGATAATATGATTTAATTAGAATCAATTTAAAGAAAGAGATTAATTCAAATATTCGAGAATAATGACTTTTTTTCTGAACAAACTCATTTATTTTACGTCTCAAAAGCAGAAAGCACTGTCATCATTTTCACGTTAAAATATCGTCTCTGCGATGCCATTCTGTGTGTGTATGTTTTCTCTTCGCGTGTGCTCAGCTAGCTCCAATATCGCGAATCGCGCTATTTGCGCACGAGCAAATAGATGGAGCAGAGAAAACTGCACCATCGTAAAGCACGGAAGATATTTCTGACGAAAGTAGAAGAAAGAGAAATACATCGTTTGCGGTATCGTCAGTTGATCAAATTGAGATATCAGGTCATTATAAAATTTACCACACCACGATATTTCATTCTTGTTTTATCATCTTTTCCGTAAAAATGAAAATTGATACAGAGAAGTAATAATATACATTTAAGGCATATTTTTAAATTACGTTTTATATTTTTCTTAGAGCTTTGATTAATATGCAATTTTAAAATCTTTTCAAAAATGTGATATAAAAGCATTTGAAAGATTGCATAAAATAATTAAAAATATTCTTACAATTATTTCCAGAATTTTAGTTATTTTTCCATCTTTTCGCGATATTTAACGGCATTATAACATTAAACAGCATCGAGCATTTTTCGCATTATTCCTATTTTAAGCAATCGGAGTACTGATCCCGTTCTATTGTTTGCACTCATCGCCTGTCATACGCACTCGGTTTCCCTTTGTATGACAGTCTTTCTCTTCTCTCATTGGTCAATAATAATAAAAGTGTCCTGATGCTCCCAGCATGTGCGATTGGCGTAAAATCCGTCAGGCAAAACTGCGACGAAAAACATTCTTCCGCGCGAATGAATAGATTTACTTCGTAAATAGCGACTTGTCGTTCTTGCGGCAAAAATATGAAGATAAAAATGAATCATTTAATTGATAACGAGCTGAATCGCGTGCAGTGAGAAGAGAAACATGTCGATCAATCGTGTCGACGTTATTGCAGAATCTTTATAATTTCTTCGACTTGTATATAATAAAGGAAATAAGGTTTTATCAATGTTTTTATGTGTTTATCACTTTCTACATTTATGTATCGCACATATTTTCTTATCATTAAAATATCATACGAGATGAAATAAAAAATAATATTTATCTCACAAACACATAAAAGTGCAAAAATAGAAAGCTGTTATGAGAGATTTGACCTAATTCTTGGGATAAATTTTATAGCAACTTAACCCTTCTCGTGATTCGCTCCTTTTGTGTATACTTGTGTATCAAACTGACGTGAATACTCAAGGGTGCGCTGAGGATCAGGAACTCTCTTGTTTCTCAAAGGATTCGCGAAAAAGCAAATCAAAGAAAAGTGAAGTGAAGAACTATCTACTAGTGAGCACTACCAGATGATGTGGAAAGGAAAGAAAATACGAATGGCCGGTTGTTTATCCGTAATTTCCTGAAACATGGACCTAATTTGAAACTTGCCTTTGATATCATTCTTGACGAATCATTTACTGTTTCAATTAGAAATTATCGAAGCTTATATAACTTGAATTTTTTTCTATACAATTGCCCTATTATTTTGTTTATTTAATAATTAAATCTAATTTTTTAAGATCTTGACTCTAAAACACTGAAATATCTAATAGTAGAAATAGACAATAGTGAAATATTGATGAGATTTGATGCAGACAAAAATCTCTATTGCACTTAAATAAAAGAAATATATATAAATTTATAAAAATAAAAATAAAATTAAAAATAAACGTTGAAGGATTTTAATTAATCGTTAGTTCTGTATTACAAAGTCATAAACATGCAAAGTTAATTAGAAAAAATCCTGCGCTTTAAACAAATCGAAAATAAAATCTAAAAATATAAA
This sequence comes from Camponotus floridanus, assembly GCF_003227725.1. Lineage (NCBI taxonomy): Eukaryota > Metazoa > Arthropoda > Insecta > Hymenoptera > Formicidae > Camponotus > Camponotus floridanus. Next base: position 1,311,373 of record NW_020229659.1, on the reverse strand, counting down.
GTTCTGTATAAATTTTTGACTTTTCAAAGCAAAGCATCTTACAAAGTGAATTCTATTTTATATTGCCCAGTGCTTTGGATGCGAATCTAAAAGAGTGCAGTTCCGTACTTTTTCGATTTTTCACGCAATGACTTTTAAAAGCAATGTTTACTCCATATCGCCTGCAAAAACTAAAAGAATAAAAATGTGATTAAATGTTTTTAAACGTTTTGCATCTAAAATCCTAGGTAATATGCTTCAGGTAAATTTTTATCTTCTAATGTTCATAATATTAAAACCAGAGATAAACAATAATTATGTAAATTATGTAATATATGTAATAATTAATGTTCGAGGAACAGTAGGAAATAATCTTTTTTCTGTAATATACTTCAAGATATACATATATCATTGAGATTGGTAAGACTTTTAATATTCAAAGTCCCTAACATTCAATTTTAAAGAGATGAATATTTATCTAGAAAACATCGAATATAAAGGCAAAATTTTATAATTTTCTTTAATATCATCGTTATCTAAATCTTTAAATTCTGAGAATTGCTAATTTAAAGAAGCTATTTATTTATTTATCAGTCTTTTGAACGCGTATATGAGATTTATAAACATTTCTCCCTTGAGTTTCCCACATTAAATATTAATAAAACACGCAGTATACAAAGAGAAGTCGAGCATGTAAAACGTAGCGTACGTTGTGTACACATGCTTATAGTTAAAATTTAAAAATACACACATAAAATACATCTAATAATTCAATACTAGTATATATTATATTATAAAATATTAAAATTTTTCAATTGTGTGCGAAGGAGGAAATTTTCTTTGCGATTGATTTTGACGCGTAATTCTCTATTGCAGAAAAGGAAGACGAGAAACACATACATCTGTGTATTTATAAAAGACAAATATAGCGAATTGCTCTCTCTCTCTTTCTTTCTCTACACAGCATCTCTAAATATTTAATCAAGTTCGTGAATTTATCTGCGCGTATGTTTTCTCATTGATTCTACGAGGAAACTGTTTTGGCCAATAACCAGAATTTCCTGTATGACAGAAATGTGCAAATCTCGTAAAATACAAATTGATTCAAGGCAGAATTTTCTCATCAAATTTAAAGCGATTTAGATCGTTTCGATAAATTAAATTATTTTAAAATATTATACTTTTAACTGTCTGAAATTTATGAGATATAGAGAACTGTAATCTCATATTATAAAGATGAAAACTAGTATAAACATTAATTGCATATAAATTGTACATCGTATTTTAATTATTATTAATTTTATTATTTTTCTTTTCTATTATAATAAAATAGATTCTTACTAAAATCTATCAAGATAGATAGCAATGACACAAACATATGTAAATTTATTTTCATCAATGTGTCTCAGAAATTCAATCCGAGATTCAAATGTAACAATATGATAAAGAATCTATTTGCATGCATGTTTATTTTTATTTGCGACAAATCGAGTGTGACAGAGATTTATTTTAATTATGGATTGTCGTCAATTAAATCGGTTACCCTTTCAATTCCCATTTTTTTAAACAGATTAAATCGCACATTTAATAAAATTGACCGTTTTTAAAGCTCATCTTTTTTTATTGATCCTCTTTACTTTCTTACTGTTAACTGATGCAATCCTGAATTATTTTATATTACATTTATAATTCATTCTTTGTGCAGCAATCATCTCTTTGTATCACGATTTTCCAGCTTATCGGATACAAAAGTCGAATAAAATACGTTACGATATTGCCATTCTCTAAATAAATTAATAATATATTATACCTATATTTAACATGAAAAAGTATTTTGAATATTTTAATAATGATAAAACATTATTTTATCAATGCACTATGTATTTTCTTCTTATTCGCTTTCTCAATATGATTGTTTTACTTTTTCCTTTAATTGATTTATTCAGTATATTTTTAAGAAAAAAATCATTGAAAATATAACAATTATTCTCCAGCGTGTATTTCCGAAATAAAATAGAAACTAGATATAAGCAATTAATATTTTTCATTTAAACTTTTAATTATAATTTTGAATGATATAACATTAAATCACAATTTCAATTATTTTAATTCGCGCTTCTTTAATGCATTATTATTCTGAATTATGACCTATTCCATTTCCTCGCGTCAGTAAAGATCGAACGCATATATGTAATGGAGGGAAAAAGTCGCGATAGAGTCAGGCGTCAGCTTGCCTGATAAAAAAAAGGATGTGAAGAGCGGGACAGTCCGGGTTATGCTCGCTCGATTGTTCAACTTAATCGCCGTCAATCCAATATTGTAGATGGGAATAGGCACGATGGGGTTCTCGCATGGCCGTCGACGATGCGGACTTTTGATTTGAAGAACTCTAATTCACGCACGAGGTTCTCGAACGAGACGTAATCTCGTTTATGGACGTATTATCAGATCAATGTCCGATTGTGCCTGTGCCGAAGGGTAAACGACAAGCTACTCTTCAAACTGCTTGACTATATTCCTCAATTAAAAGCGAGGGACCTTCTGGAATCTCGATTATAACCCGTTGATAGAGTAGCTTATCGAAGACTCCTGAGAATTCCCCCTTCGTCGATACTATTACAACTTGAATGTATTGTTATGAGAAATATGATGGTATTTTTCTTCAAATCGAATCTTTTTTTTAATAATTTTTAAATGAAATTCTAGAATTTATGGTTTTGTCAGATGATAAAGTAGATTTTAATAGGTATATGTTTGTTCCTATAGTAATTTAAAAATTCGATATCTTGTATTTTTGCAAAATATTTTTAAATTGATTTGAAAATTATTAGAATTCAGAATCCAATCAAGTACGAAATTAGATTCAATTAGCAGTTATAAAATTATTGCGGTAATCTTTATGGATATTATATTTATCATAATTTTGTAATCACGTTGAAGATTTTCAATCTATTTAGCATTCTTGAAAAATATAATAAAAAATAACGTGATTACTGATTTATTGGGAAAAAGAAGGTGAGAGAAATTTATTTAAAAAAATATATATTATAATTTTTTGAAATATTTATTTTTTTTTTTACTTTTGAGACTTTTTTCATTTTACTTTTTCATTCTAATCACGTTTCTGAAATGATTATCACTGAAATATAAGAAATTGCACGGTCGAATTGCGAATTGAAAGATGATTTTGAAAATTCTGTTGGAGGAAAACATCAGCCCGATTTTATCGAACGTCTGATGCGAGCGAAAAGATTCGTAAGTTGGAAGTTAGAAAGCTGACAATTCCGTGACAATATAACAAGTGCTTTTGTTCGAGCGATAAACTAGAACAGGATTGTGCCAAATCGTGGCAGATATTACTGTAGCTCGCTACCTTTGTGATCGAAAGACTGCGAAAGGATGTTCCTACACAATTGCGACTTTCACACAGCGATATATAAAGTAATACTCCTACGAAAAGACAGTCTTTCCTCCGATATTTCGGAAGACCCTTGTCAAGACGACGAGGATCCTCCGGAATATCTCGTCCATGACTGGAAATTCTTGCCAAATTCTGTAGAAATTAGCAGACACGAGTGTCAGTCTCTCAAGTACTTGACAAACTAATTATATGATAAATCTTTCGGATTCGAACGTCTTTTCTCTCAAAGATCTTTACAGTACGACTAAATCTGTTTCCTCCCTGGAGAAAAGCATCGAAATGGAAGACGTGTCTCGTATGAAATGCTTTGGAACGAGACTTTATCTACATCTACTGGGTCAGTTATTTATGGAAGCTTTTTAATCGGGTCATTTGTAACATTCATGAAAATCGACTTAGCTTGCTTATTCGTCAACGATAATGTGATGAGCCATTTTTTTCTGTGAGATATAATACGTTTTCGTTTTTCTCATCGTCATAAAACGAAAATGGGATACATCAATACTTTCCTTATATTCTGTATTTTCGCTTCAAACTTAAAAACAAATTTAATTAATCGGATAACGGTCCAGTTTCTTTTATTATTATCGCTTTAACGGAATAGAAAAATTCATGTTTATCGAGGATTAAACGATCTCAATTACGGTGGTCTCGAGATAGACCTGTGCTTCCACGTTCAATCTGCGCGTCATAGCTTTACACGATCAAAATACGGGGTCTCCAGAAGGAGGATTATCCCTCAGTTCGATGCACGAGCGATGACACGGCCGACGGTCGGTTTACGATCCACCGATGAGCATTCTCTGTGCAAAGGAACGTCAGTGAAAACGGGCGTGAAGAGAGCGTGAAGGATCGACGAGTACATCCACCCTCTTTCAGGGTTGCGTCTGACGTTGATGACGGCCTTGAAGAGCCTAAACGCTCAGCTAATCACGTAATGGCGCGTGATACGAAACGCGACGTGTCCCCAACCCTGGAAAAATGTATACGACCGTCATCCTCTTGCGGAAGGCGAAATTTTCAACACGATGTCCCTTTTTATCCCTCGACATCCTCGAAAGACGAAATTGATTTCCGGCGCGCAATTCTGTACGTGCCAAAATCTCAAGTACATTATGTGAAACTTCTGTAATGGAGACATCGTTTACTGTCACGTTGAAATTCCAATTACATTAGCCCCGCGGTATTCGTGTTGGTTTCTATCGCGCGAATGCCAATTTAAATGCTGGAATTTTTATAGAATGACTCGTGTCACTTGTAATCCCGAAGAGAGAACTCTTTTTTTTTAGATACTCTGAAATATCGTTAAACAGGGATACATTTGGTATATTAAATTTTGCTGAATTATTAAAAAGTATAAGGTTCAGAATTAAAGTTGTGTGAAAAAAATGTCTAAGCAACTTTTCATCAAGCGACAATCCATTAAAAAAAACCAAGAATGACACATTGAATATATATCCCATTTATCTTTAATAATGTAAGAAATGTTTTAATTTGTCTGAAAAAACATGTTTTAAGTTATTTAGATAGATTTCATGAAAATTTTTAAATAATATTTATAAAAATAATGATAAAATTATATTAATATTTGTGTGTGCTTTATTATATGATGAAAAGTGCAAATTCGCTTGACCTGGAAAGTGCATAAAATATGTTTCTGTAAAGTTGTGTTCTATATATATTACATGTAACAGTTTTCAAAACTTCACTTGTGTTTCTTGTTTACGAGCTTGCCCGTATGATGAGTTACGTATTAATAGTGAAGACATGCGTGTATTTCATGTAAAACCGGGTAAATGAGAAAATTTATTTGCTGAAAAGTAAGAAATAATTGTGATTTTCTTTTTAAAAGTTATAGCCATCATTCTGTCTTACATTTAGATATAAAATATAATTTCTAATTAAGTTTGTAACATATAAATAATAGATAACTCGGATATATTTTATTATTATATTTCATGTAATCCCCGCGAAATTAATTTTTGTGATTAATTAACTAATTAGAGTAAATGCCAGCTCATTTATTTTCAACGATATTGGAGTATCATTTATCAGAATAATTATCTTAATTGACTCAAAAAATTATTAGAGCCAGAAAACCAAAAATACTTTTCATACAATTCCTATCACATTTCATCTTTTCTGTCTATCATGAAGAGATAAAATATTACAGTATCAGGTATAAAGTAACGAGCACGCCATGTGATCGATAATATGTGAAACAAGTGAAAAGTATATAAAAATATTTTAATAATTATAGACGTTACCCTAGCGCTAAGAAACTATATCGGAATAAAGTCATTTTTAATGTTTTACTAATACAAAGATTATAAATCTACAGTTAATAATTTATTGCATAATCTACTTTAATATATGTATGAATAAAATTTGCAAATTACGCGTTTCAAAGGGACACACATATTTTTGTACATTTGTAAAATAAAAAGGAGATAAAATATATTACCATATATTTTCAGTAATATAATAATATACGCTCATTCAATGAGAAGTATGATTTATCGGGATACTTTAATTGGCTTATAGGATTGCCAGGTTCAGAAAATTTCAATCCTCCTACAATTATTATTATAATTATTATTATATTTCTTATTATTTATTTTATTATTATTATTATTTATTTATTATTATATTTATTATTATATATATTTATTATATTTTTTATTATTTATTTTTTTATTATTATTATTTATTATTATATTATTACATTTATTATTATTTATTATAATAATTATTATTTTTATTATTATTATTTATTATAATTATTATTATATTTGTTTATATATTACAAATAGATCGCTTATATATATAATATTTAATTGAATTATTGTTCGATAACAATATAATTTAATTAGAAACTCTAGGAGAAAGAAAAAATATATAAGAGAAAGTTTAAATACTTTTTCTCGTGAGGTTAATGTAACGAAGAGAGTTATTAGAATTTCAAAAACCGTTTAGAATTTATAATATACGATCTCCCACATTAACGAGAACACGTTATATTTTCGCGCAAGATACGATCGTTCGCTCGTTTTTGAAGCGAGCGAGTCATAAAGGGCTCGCGACGTTTTAACGACGGCTTACCTTATGAACATGTATACGCCCGTGGGTTCCAATGCCCTGGAGACCGCTTTCCAGCTTGCGATAACCGTAAATTTTTGCCTGGCTGTGAGCGGAAGTCGCGGATCTGTGGCGGCCGGCGGCGGTGGCGAAGAGCCATCGTTTCCGGTCTGATTGCGCGATTTCGTGGTGGCCAGTTTGCTCAGTTCGCAACCCATGTTGAGGCTACAAGTCTCGAACGCGACTTCCTGTGCCGCGAAAGACACTAACCGACCCGGCCAAGCCGTAACGTGGGAGACGATCACCACTTTTCCCCGCGAAATCCGTAAATTGCGCGATGACAGTTAGATTCCGCTTCCGCTTCCTGCCACTTCCTCAGTCTAAGTTTACAACACATCGGAGGATCCGGAAGATCGCACTGCACTACGTTAAGACGGACGATACGAAATACCATCGGCGACGAAGAAACTTTAGTTTTTTGTCGAATCGCAGATCGGCAGTAAAAAGATGCTTTGGATAAAGAACGCGTGTTATTTTTAAGTTCTCTGGGCGTAATCTTTACATTGCTCTCTACTCTCCTGAACACAGTGCACGTGGTCGAACTTGAAAAATCCTCGTGTTTTTGTTGGAGTCTATTGTCTTTTTTTTTTATTAAATCGTCGAGTGATACGAGGCAACCGCTGAAAGCGAATGATCGAAGAAACTTGCCATTCACTTCGAACACTTGGTGGCCGGTGAGGAAGATTCGTATCCATGTATTACTTCAGCGTACGATCTTGATGAGGAGCACGTGCGCTTTTTAGAGCGAGTCGGCCGCTTCTAAGTTGGTCGTCTGTGAACGATCGCCATCGCTGACAGCGCGAAAATAAGCAGAGCAAGCTTCGTGGAAGCTTTCCCTCTTCATACGAATCTTATTATGTGCCTGATATATTCTTGACGTGTATACATTTATCCTTTCTTGTAATTAAGGACGCACGATGATTCCAAGACGCGCATTAATTCACCCCCACATCTCTATTCCCTCATCCCTCACTCGAGCGTCCCCCGTCTTCTCGCGGTCACCCATCGCTTAAACTTCGCGTGTTCCCTCTCCTTCTCACTCTCAGGTTGCTGCTTTTCTTCTTCACACCAAGTTTTCCGCTCTGTGAGTTCATCTATCTAACCTTTTCTCCTCCATTTCTCCTTCAACATCAATTCTCACCACTCGGCGTGCCAAATTTTCCCTTTTTCAAGATCTCTGCACTTTATCGCGCGTTTTTGCTCCTAAATCTTCCGCTATCGATTTCCCCGCTTTTATCACTAGAGCTTTATGTATCAGTTCATGGTCGTCTTATTTCCTCCAAGGATATCTGTAATTGCTTTCCTCCAGCAATTTCATCCAATTTTCTTTACCCACGTCTCGTCTTTTCCCTTCTTTTGCACGTTTTGTGTCCAACGTACAAGCTCATCTTCTCGTTTCACTAGGATCTGTTTTCCTGCTGTTGAATCTTTTTTATTATTTATTTCATACTTATCGGGCTTTTATATCACATATTTTATTCATTCCCAATCTCGTCCTTTTCTCCTTTTTTCTCTTTTACTTTTTTCTCTCATTCGTTCTTCTCTTAATGAGACTTATTGTATATATTTTCACTAAGTGTGCAAATTATATCCTTTCATTATTTTATAATAAATTCACTTTTCTCCTTCTCAGAAGTTCATTAGATTCATTAACTCTTCAATGTAACAGTCTTCATGTATCTGCCATTCATTTTCATCACTGATTGTCCCTCGAATTATTCGAGATTTTTACTAATAAGCGTACAGTTCGCTTCATTTGCTTCACTGGTCCAGTCGATGATTATGCAAACAGTCACAACCTCCTTAAGTATCTTCATGTTCCTCGATTTCCGGGATATTAACTAGAAGCATACACGATTGCAATGATACCTTTCATATTGCGGAAGGATTGATCGATCTCATTTACGACGAACACATTAATCCGACAGCGAGTGACAGATCGAAAGGAAGCCAAAGACATACCAGACGATCTAGGATGTCGGAAGAACCGACATTCAATATATAGCGTGACAAATGAAACTCCAGGCCGTCACTTCGTCGAACGAATCTCTTAAATACGAGGAATGCTTTTCTAATCAAAGAATTGAAAAAAGCTCGGAAGAGAAAAATCTATTGCGAGTTTTGCGCTCGATAATGCATCGTTATCATCGATCTCTCTCAATTATGATAAATCTTTAGAAAATTAATATAAATAAAAAGGAACAAGAAATATAATAAATCTTATAATTTGATTTCACTCATTTCTTTAATATATCAGAGTGCGATAAATTCTTTTTGAAAATGATATATATTTAATAGTTGAAGAACAATGTCACATTTTTTTAAAGTGATTAATCAAACGATAATATTTTTAATCGAGAAAAGGAATTCGTATATTTAATAATGCACGAATTCTATGTACAATTTTATTTAAAATACTATCCGATGTTGCCGTCTCATCTTTCTCGTGCAAGAAATTAACGCTTTCTCATTATCCGGCATCAGTTTAGTCCAGTCACAAAGACTTTCCAACTTAGTTCGACAACATTGAACGACGTGACGCTTCAATTAACGTAATGGCGGTATCAAATTGGATTCAGTTCGGGGCAAAGGGATGAACGAGACATCTTGGCCGACAAATCTTAGCCAAGTCGGACGTGAAGGGCCGTTCGTCGAGCGGAAGAAACGAAAGAATCAGGAGCGGCGAGGCGGAATTCCGGCGACATTGATGGAGGAGTTTCGAGGGATGTAGAGGGTGGTAACCAAACTCATCTGTGTCATCGCCCTCCGTTCGATTCTCGTCGGAAAAGCGCGTCAAAGAAACGGATAAAACGAACGACAAGAGAATGTATACAGGGGCGAGAGCTCGACGATAAGTGGATGAAAGTGTCATAAAGCAACCGGGTGTAATCGGAAAGGGGTGAGTCTCCTGTTCCTTCTGTTCCATTGGGACTGTTCCTCGCTAACTTTACGTTCGAGCTACTTTATGCTCGTCTCTGTAGGAAACGCTGGACGTACATATCTCAACGTTGATAAGCATCGCCGTTAAAGTTGAGCGGAAGTAAGAAGCGCAGCGCGGATAACTTGAATGGCTTTTGAAGTTTCCGATGCAAAAAGCGTAAATGCATCTCGCTAAAGCGAACGTCCGTCGCAGAAGCGAGGGGATGCCACGGTAACGTCGGCTCTTAATGCTCGACCTTTACAGCCGTATGTCACTTAAAAGATATGGAATACTTAATTTTTCACGTAGAAAAGTTTCTATGCGCCCCTGCTAAAGTATTAAAATGTAAGTATTCACGATATGATTTTGTTGATCGGCGAAGAAAATGTCTCTGTCTTCATTTTTATTTGATTTTAATATCTGTTTTGATATCTTGATGATTATTCTTATGAATATTGGATAAAAAAGAATAAATGCAGTTTGCTTATTCGACTATTATAAATATTTTTGCAAATATTTCTTAAATTAATTATTATATATACTTGTATATTTTATTTAAAAAAACCGCGTTTGTGTGTTTTACGAAAAAATATCCCTTACAAGCTGACGTGGAATTTGATTTAATTTCGATAGATTAAATATTGCCATATAGTTTAATATTGCGTTTATTTCAGCGTCAATATGAGATGAGAATTAGGCAGCAATAAATGTGTGATGAAAGTATGAATCTTTGCGTTTGTAATCGTGCTTGAAAGAGATTTTAATCTTATATTCTTATATCAGATAAATATCAGATAAAAAAGAATTAATAAATGCACTTTGTTTATTCGACTATCATAAATATTTTTGCAAATATTTCTTAAATTAATTATTATATATACTTGTATACTTTATTTAAAAAAAAATCCGCGTTTTTATGAAAAAAATATCCCTTACAAGCTGACGTGGAATTTGATCTAATTTCGATAGATTAAATATTGCCATATGGTTTGATATTGCGTTTATTTCAGCGTCAATATGAGATGAGAATCAGACAGCAATAAATGTGTGATGAAAGTATGAATCTTTGCGTTTATAATCGTGCTTGAAAGAGATTTTAATCTTATATTCTTATAAATATCAGATAAAAAAGAACTAATAAATGCACTTTGCTTATTCGACTATCATAAATATTTTTGCAAATATTTCTTAAATTAATTATTATATATACTTGTATACTTTATTAAAAAAAAAATCCGCGTTTGTGTGTTTAACGAAAAAAATTTCCCTTACAAGCTGACGTGAAATTTGATCTAATTTCGATAGATTAAATATTGCCATATGGTTTGATATTGCATTTATTTTAGCGTCAATATGAGATGACAATCAGACAGCAATAAATGTATGATGAAAGTATGAATCTTTGCGTTTGTCATCGTGCTTGAAAGCGATTGGAATGATCGAACGCAATCGAATGATACGCAATTTATCTACAAATGTTATATCACTGTTACTTTAGGAAACGCGATGGAACGCGATAAAGAGACTGACATGTTATGGCGATAAGCTATCGAGCATTATCACTGGATTTTAGAATCAAATGCATCATCAAATGAGACTCGTGGGAATTATAGCTTGCGGGCTGAATCAAATCCAAAATTGAACCATTAACGCTTGATAATGTTTCGCTCTACTGTAATGCATCTCATAATTCATGTTCTGCATCTAACAATTCTTTTCTTTACATTTTGAAAAGCTCGCGTTCTCGAATATTTGATAAATTTATAAAATTTTGCTCATCTCTGAAATTATTATCCAAAATTATTTAAAATATTTAGATCGTGTATAATCTTTATCTTGAAGAGATTAAATGAGTTTTTGAAGCACAGCGTCACTTTTTAAACATTTAGCGCCCTAGTTTCCTGATCTCTTTATCCATGGATTCTTTGCTAATAAGAATCGATCTCATTGATTAATAGGAAATCGGTATTACTTTGCTCAACATCATCCGTTTCTTTGCGATTTTTTAACATCAAGTTAGATAAAAGAGAAATTGTCTCTCTTACTATCTCTGTCTCTATCCATCTCGATCCTTCTAAACCATTTTACGAAGCTTTTTATGATTTAAAAAAAGTTATCGATATCGAAAAAAAGTGACCTAAATATTAATCAAAGAATCTATACACGAGAATACGTTTTACATCAATTATTTCGCGTTAATGCAAGATAAATATAATAGCATATTTTTTAAATCAATTTTGTGTAAATCATATTTTTAAAATCAATTTCTAATCATGATTGGTATCAATATTTACATATGCTCCAAGTTAATTAGTCGCAATAAATTTAGGAAAAATATCGCGGCGATTTCGCCAACGATGCATCGTTTACGCGAACGTGAAAACTAGGGGTCGATTCCGGCAGCCTCAACACATTTATGGAGAATCGAGGGAAGAACAAACAAACGCGCCGCTATCGAAAGATAAACGGCTCACGGAGCAAAATCCACTTCGCCCGCGTGCTGCAAATTTCCGTCACGCGTGTCCCGACAACGGATGTGACGTACCAGCAGCACGTTGTCGTGATATATCACCGAACTCGCGTCTCTCGATCAATTTCCTCCCGTCGTGGACAAAATTATCCACGACATTTCCGTTTCGTCGGGGATCGCCCAAGCAATTTGCGGAACAGCCGGATTAAGAGAGAGAGAGATAAAGAGAAAAAGAAAGAGAGGGAGATTCGCCCTTGCTCTCCTAATGGCTCAATCTACTCGTGACGAGAGTCCTACATGAATCATGGAAAATTGAGCGATCGAGAATCATTGGTTTTCCTCGTCGCTTCCGCTTCACTCGCGTGTCACCACGGATCGATTACGCGCGTCTCGTTCACGTTTTTCGAGATCCTCTCGACTCGCGGGGGGGCGGAAAAGTCTTCCTCTTCCTTCCGGCGCGTCCTCGATACCCCGCGTTCGATCGTTCGCCTCGATTCCGCCGCGTCACGCGCGACGATGACGACTCGTCATCGTCGTCGTTCGCGCGGAAACGCGCGCGTACGAGGCCAGGGGTTCACGCGTCCTCTCGATCCGCGTCGCGGATGCGTGCGCGCGTTTTCTATCTTTAGAATATCTCCCGGGGCTCCCCGGCCGGATACTTGGCGCGGTGCTTCGGCGTCGGCCGTGTTGCCTACTGCCCAGGCGAGCCGAAACTGAGGCATCCATAACAAGCAGGCGGCGAGGATGCGGCGCATGCGCGCTCGCATCCCGCGCGCGCCGCCGACGCGTCCCGCTCCTGCGCGCCCTCTCTCGTTTGGTTTCCCTCTCTCTCTCTCTCTCTCTCTCTCTCTCTCTCTCTCTCGGTTCCTCCTCGCGCGAACAATTAATCGGCCACTTTTCATTTTTTCCTCTCGCATCTTACCTGGCAGGTGAGTAGAGACTTTTTCGAGATCTCGAGTTAATGGACCTCAAAACAATCGCCTTTTCAAATATTTACTTCTCTCGCAGCTTTTACAAACGTTTTGCAAATGCTTTTAATCTAACCGATCAGCGGAAAAGTAACGTCTTAACTTTTTTTTCATTACCGTTTTATCGAGTCCAATTTATAAAACTTTTCGAAGAAATAACTTTTTAATTGTTTTGACTGTAATTCTGAAAGATCCCGGTGGAAGTATAAGCTCGGCAGAGAAGTTAAAGGAAACATGTATCTCTCCGATAACCTTAATTTTGAATAAAATTATCCCACGAGGAGCTTTGAAGAGCTTAGTGACCTAAAGTTTAAATTTTATTAGTTTCTATGTAGATCCACTCCTGCGACTGTCCACTCCTATTATATGAGGTTGTTCAAATATTATTGCAGAAATTGCGAGTTGAAAATATATATCCGCGGCACTTGACTCAAATTCGTGACCTTATTCGCGGAATCGCAAGAGAATAAGCGTAGAAATCGTTGTTGTATGTTTGTAGCTTTCAATTTTGAATTTGCAAAATGTAAATTTAAACTTTGGCATATAAATGTAATAGTAACGGCAAGTTTTTCACACGTGATATGTAATCTTTTATTTACAAAACGCTCGCGTATAATTTTCCAAAATTGCGCGAATATTTACTGCGCGACAATTTGAAAAATATAACGCGATGTGCTCCGCCTCTAATATTTAGAGTGGCGAGAATTAATCTCTTTTTGAAACAAATGCACGGTGAATGAGTGTTGTGGGAGTTCGAGCATGAATAAATGTTGCCGCTTTTAAGCACTCCAAGTACTCTCAGTTCAACAATTTTATTGTCCCTGATTCTCTCTAAGCTCACTATAGTCCACTTGTCCAATATTCACGTATTTTCATGAAATCTCATAAGTTTAAGCTTAACCCATACTTTGGCATATATATTGCAAGAGTATAATATTCATATCTTCCTTTATATTCATATCTTCCTCCGTCTCTCTTTGTCTTTCATATATGCACAAATATTAATCAGTTGACGTACATGTGATACATTCAAGTGTCACGAGAGAAAATGATTTGCATACATTAAATGCAAGCACTGACATAACTATTACATTTGATAGTTTAGGGATATTAGTCAACTTTATAATCTTGCTTTATACATGACAGGATTATGTCATGGAAGTTCTTGCGAGTTCCTAATAGACTTGTCATAATCGCAGATTGTTATTCTAGATCAACAAGGATTAATTGGCGTGAATTAATATTCAAGATAACATATAATTCTACAGTTGACAATTTTATCTTTTACATTGCTTTTATTTAGAAATTAAAGTGTGATTGAATTTTAATTATAATTAATTTCGTACCTGTTTCTTGTAATATATTAAATAGCCGATGTATCTCTTTTTTTTAAAGAAATACGTTTTCAAGAATAAAAATTATCGTCACGATATTTTTACTCTGATTTCAGAAATATCAGTTTTCGAATAGGCACAAGACCTTCGAGAATTCTCCTTCCTCATCAAAAGGGAGCTTACACAATCTGAACGAAATTGCAACCTAGTTGCCCTAGTCAAGTTTGACCTTTCAGAAAGCGTTTGGGAATCACGAGAGCGTACGAAGAACAAATTTTCCTCTGACACGTTCTCCCTAGTAACTCATCATCGGTAAGTAGAAACTTTCGTCTGTCTGCAAATTACCTGCTAGAAAAAAAAAGAGTTACACTACCTGCCGGATACTGCAAATGAATCTCGAATTATAAACCGGCGCACAAAGTTGTTTGAAATTTCAAGCCTGTCGGGGTCGTTTACAAGGTAACCTTATCGACCTGAATCCATCAGTTTGAATGAAACTTTGTTCGCATAGAAGGTGATATCAGATATGAATACATTTCGTTTTCACTCGTAATCTATTAGGGGGAAGTTTACATATGAGTTAGATAAATTTTGGCTTTTTATTACGAGGCTATTAAAAAAAAATCATTTGTATAATGTTTGTTATTATTTGAAAAAGGAATCATTTTATTCATGTTACACTTAAATTGTCATTATGCTTAATCATTCATTAAATGTATGATGTATCAATATCTCATTTCCAAAAAAGATTTATTATTCCTTCTTTTTTTGATATAATTTTTAAACGAATTATAAAAAAATTTATTTTTGAATTTAATAAATTTATTAAATTATATAAGATAATAGATAACGCGTTAAAATATAAATTTAATTAAGAAAAATAATTCCGTTGTTCTATTTTATATTAATTTTGCCTATTTTATATTATTTTTCGTATTTATATTTTTATATTATATTTATATTATATTTAAATATATTATATTTTATATTATATTATATTTTTATATTATATTTAAATATATTTACATTCCAATTTCTATTAAATTTAAATTATCAAATTTGCATTTATATATACACCTATGTAAACATCTCAAGTGAAACAAGATAAATTATTAAATGTCGCATGAATATGTCGTATCTTTCAACGTTTAGCTTCCGTTACCGAGGATTACTGTTGAGCCCTTGAATTTAATCTCAAGCTAGAAGGGTCAAACAAAGAAGGGAAGGAACTTATGCGTGAGGCAGACTTCCAATCAGGGACTCGCGTTAACCCATCCAAAAGCCACAAGGTTCCGTTGCCCCCACACGCTTCCTCTTAAAGTCAGTTTGTCACGAAGTGCGCGTTTGAATCGACGTGCCTCGATAGTCTTTTCGGTAAATTGGTTTGATATAACAAAATATTTATAACGTAAACGAATTTATAACGTAATGAATTTATAACGTCTATAAAAACAAAAAAAAAACATTTTCAACATCAACACTTTATGAAACACACATTACACTACATTAAACGTACATATCGGCGTTATTATTTTTCATAATATTTTGCTTAATTTCGCACAATTTATTTTACATATTCGTAGTGCATTTAATTTCGTTGGCGTTATTTCTATCGCGATGATATAAATTTATTGCGTCATGTTGATTTAAAGTTTGTTGCAAACGATTTTGTGTGCAAAATATACGAGCTATATTTCCGTGAAAAGCGTGGGCAAGCTATATTTTGTGTTAGAATAATCGAATGTGAGAGTCCTTGAATGTTATAAAATAGCACGGATTGTGGAAATTTTTTCGAGTGTTGGTAAGTCCATTGTTCATAATAAATTTTCTCTCTCAAAAAATAATCCTACTTTATTATAAGGAATAATAAAATAAGAGAGAGCATTAATACGGAATACATTTTCCATAATTTGTTTTTACGAGTGACATTGGATGTAATTTAAATTTCTAAAAAATGTTATTAAAAATTTTTCATCACGGAATATATATTTGTATGCGCATGCTGTTACATTAATATGAATTCTATCTCTCTATTCCCGTATATCATTTATTTTTATAGCTTATCGTTACGACATGCGACAAATTTTTAATATTTTTATATGCTAATTGAATATCCATTATAATTTTGTGTTGACTTGTCATGAGATACATTTTCCGTGTGTGTTTGCGGTATCAAAAATTAAAATTATAATTCAAGTAATTTGAATTTAGTCTTGTGTTTACGATAAATTTTAATATTAATTTTAATGTAAACAGTGATCAAGAGTTATTTTTATATTTAGATATTACATTAAGATAATATACATTAAGATATACATTAAGATAATAAATAAGATTGTTAAATTAATTGGTTAATTATTAATACAATCTTATAATCTAATAAGTTTCTCTTTCGGATTTTGATTATTTTATTATTTTCTTATTCTTGTATCATTTTTTTCAGTAGTTCGTTCTTTTGATAATAAAATTGAATTCGTTTGCTATTCACACGCCGTAAATATCGATCGAATATTGCAACAGTCGGTTTTGACGCAAATTTGAATGCACTCTGTTTCACCACGGAAACGGAACGCATCCTGCAAGAAGACGAGTATCTGGATAAATCATCTCTCGGAATATTTCTAGCTTTCTCTTTTTCCATCGCGAGTTTGCGCCATTTCGCATTTCTCTATTCAGTAAAAGAATGAAAAATTGCTCATTTTCATAATTGACCGCGACATTTCGCTGAACTATAAAGAACACATGAATTTTTTATTTTAAAAATTTATAGCAAATGAATCATACTTTCATATAATACTTTTGTTTTTACATCGCAATTATACTCGGGATGTTGCGCGTAAATTTTTTAACAGGAACTGTAAAAAAATGGAAATTATATAGAAATTATGATTTTGAAATATTAAAAAAAAAATTACAATATTAAAACTAATTTGAAAAATTGAATTAAATGTTTCTACATCTTCGTCGCAACGAATTATAAATGGGAATTTTATTAATTAAAATAGCAATAATAATCCTACTGAAAGACTGAAATAAGAGATCTTAAATTGAATAGAGATTAAATTAAATAATTTAATATCCTTCGTGCAATAAATTATGTAATATAATATTTATTTATATAGTGTGAGCTTAAAACAAATGACATGGTACTTAAAAATTATTTCTTTTGAAGTATCTCTCAAATTCAGAAGAGCAAATTTATCGAGAAGCGTATTACAGTTTCTTTCACAGTATTACACATTAAAGTACTCTGTTAACCTATTTTATAATGATTACTGCAAAGTGATTCTAAGGAAGTTCTGTTTTTCGAGAACGCGATTCGTTAAGAACGTTAAGAAAATGAGCGTTATAAAATTACAGAATCTCTCGATCTTCAGTAATGGCTAAAAAATTTCCTTTTTTATTGAGCAGCATGTAAAGAAAAAGTACGTTAAGAACACTTATTTCCTTACAGCAATATATACAATGGAAAGAGATGTGACAATCTAAAAAATAAATTCAAAAATTTTTTCTCAAAGACAGATTATTTCCTTGATTATTTCCTATATAATACATCTTTTTCTTGTAGAACAACATATTTAAAGATATTTTATATTTCTTTTTAAGAATTTTACTTTGCATAGATAATCAATTCCCTTTTGAATAATATTATTTTCCAGACTTTCCTAATTTGATTTTTTTTATGCTTATTTATATGCAGTCTTTTTAAAGCAAAAATTATCTTGTCACTTGATATGTTATTCCGATCAAAATTATTTATGCACTTCATATCCTGCCTGAAGCATTTGACTTAAAATTTTTTCTAATTGCTCAACCATCGGAATAATTATACCATAATTAGTTGCTGCAATAGCGTTTCTAATTTCTACTTATCGCATGCGAGCAAACAGGGTGGCGTTACGCATCGTTCAGCAAATCCACCGTTAATCAAAACAATTTCAACTATCGGATTTATGTATAAGAGGCCTATATATTCACGTCGATAATAGTAAAATCGAGTACGCATATATGCCGATATTTTACGCCTTAGACTACATCGGAGAATTAAACGTAATTTCAGATAAATGGCTAGACTAACCATTGTATTACGAACACTTGAAATAGAAACATGTTTGATGCTTTTTCGATAATTCAATCTTGTTCTATTCGATCTCATAATCATAATTTAATCCGCGATATCTGATTAACGAGTGTTCTCGTTAATTATCGTGTCACACATTTAAAATTTTTTTATCGATTCATTTTTTGAGAGTACGCCATTAAGTGATATTGATTGCACGTATTAAACTTTTTTTTATGATATCGGATAGAATCTCTTTTTTATTAATTAATACTTTGAAAATAACTTTAAATATAGTGTATTAATTAATACAGCTAGTTTTAATTCTGTGCGTATTTTTTAGAATATGTAGCAATGCGCGAAAGTAATTAAATAATGTGATTATCTCTTACTTTTATTTAAAATTGGGAAAATTAAATGTTAAGCTTATAATTTCAAATACACAGTACAGCTGTGACACAACTTTATTATGTTGTTTAATAATAAAGTGAATTTATTTTCACTTACTCGTTCATTTTAATTAAATAGTTATTTATTTAATTTAAAACAAATAAATATTTCGCGAATTAAATTTTTAAGAATGAAAGAAATTTTAATGAAAGAAATTAAAAATCACTAATTTATGCAAAATATGACTATTTTTTTGTAATTAGAACTTTTGTAAAGACTAAATAAAAAGGTTAAACATGAAAATAAAAATTTACTTGTAACTTTAATTTACTTATAACTTTACTTATCATTTTTTTTAATTATTAAAATATATATGTTTATGTGCACATTGATAGAAAATTTCAACGAATAAAGTTTATATAATCATATTTAACTATGGGTTCTATACTAACAGCGAAGTAATAATTAGCGAATTGTTGCAATTACTTCGCGAAGCATCCTACTATAAGTTAGTAAACTTAATTATTCGTAAAGTAATTACTTTAATTTTTGCTAGCATCCATCATGAACGTAGCTCGGGGCGGAAACAAGCATAATTTTAAATGTTTTTTTTTTTCGATCGGGTAATCGCGGCGCCAACGTTCAATATGCAATTTTTATTACGCAAACTCTATTAACAATTCAAACACGTACGTATGGGCGAGGATACCGCGAAGAACAAATATTCAATCCGGCGCTATTTGTCTTTGCTGTTTACCTCGAAGTAGAAAAGTCACGATGCGCGGGGAGGCGCGATTTACAATTGTAACGGGTCGGTTACTTCCGACGAGTATCACGCTTCGCGATGCGTGCCTCGCATTGACCATGCCGGGATCCTTTAAGCTATGACGGGAAAAAAAAAACAGTCTTACTCCGTAATGCATCGCGCATGCTGTTGCACTACGGTTTAAAACGCATGGCTGGCCGCCGACGCGCGATGCGTATACGTGCGTTCGCGGGTGTAACGCATACAAGCACCTGAGAATATAATCGAGATCGTTAATTAAAATTGACGCAAAGATACAGTCAATCTCGATGCTACGTCGGCAAATTTCTTGGCCGACATTCGTAAATTCTCGCACATTCATGTAGTATTTCTGCAATTTATATAGCATAACTGCTGCATTGTATAAGATTGATTTGTACGTGATTATGAAATATCATATTACGAATTAAAAAAATAATTTTAATACTGAAAAAATATTTATTAATATAAAAGTTTCATTGTAATGTCACAAACAGCTGTTATAAAAATTATTACGATAATTATTATAAAAATAAGAAAATTGTTTTTTTGACAGATCGTGTAAAATGTAATTAAAATGTATCATGACATTGTATATTATTCAGCAAAAAGTTATTAACATAATAATTTGTGTATGTAATAAAATCGTTTCATATTTTTTATAAAAAAATTACAGATATGATATATGCTGTTTAATTCTGATAATATTAAAAGTTTTTTTGGATATCTGATAATATTATAGCTTCACTATTTGTCAGATTTTTTAAAGAAAAAAAGGATGAAAAATTTAATAACAATTTAAGACCATCTTTGTTAAATCAAATAATCAGGAGAAGCTCCTATGACATAAGAAAGAAAAGATATTTTTTTATACGAAGATCTTTGCCCGACGTGAAAGCAATTTCTAATAAATTCAAGTCTGTGCTTCCTTATCATAGATCGTATCGTACATCCTCGATTGACGGCGGTATGGAATGCATGGGGAATTTTTCCAGGAATCTTCATTCCCAATAAAATTATAATTCTAGGCACAAGCGCGGCCTCCAGAGGTCGAAACTCGAATGGCGACACTTCAATGCTTTCATATTAATAAGAAGTAAAGGGAATCGTTGAATTATCTGTTTCTTTCTCAATGCAATACATTTATTTGCACCATGATTTAATTTCTGTTGAAAATTTGATTTTTGTAGCTCTCAGTCGAAAATCACAATAACGATAAAAGAGATTAAACAATTAACGTGTATATTTTTCGACAAATCTCTGTAACTGATTTATATTTGCCTCAATAAAGATAATATAAAATAATATTTGCGGTATATAAAAAATAAAATTTATATACCACAATGTATTATATTTAATATAATACATTGTGTATAAACGAAAAATGGTAGACTAATTAAATAATACAAATAAACAAAAATTTCTGTTTATAACTGATAATAAATTGCAAATAACAAAATGAACAAGTGTAATAAAGAAACATAAAGTTTAAATATTCAAATTTTTTGTAATCGATCGTCTATATTGGTTTTACACGTGATGAGCTAATTAATGTATATTAATGTATATTAAATGTAAATATAATATTGAACTTAATACTCTTGTATCACAGAAGCGTACGAAAGATGTTGCGGGAATCGCAAATAAATTAATTCAACGCGCATGCGACCGACAGGTGTCACGTAGTTTCATTAGAACGTAGAAAATATCCGCATCTGAGTAGTCGAACTTTATTGTACGACCTGTGTAGTCTATTAAACTTTTGATATCCAGAGCAAGGATAAACTCGCACGATGCAGAGATAGTCGCGATTCGAGTTTGAAATTAACCAATCCTACTGTTCGCTTACAAACAGCGTTGTATACTAATTATGCACAGGAAATCTGAGAAAGAAAAACACTTCGCGAGTGTGTAAATTAGCTTCTCAAAATATATTACATTTTACGTTCAAAAATGTATGCTGTTTCACAAGCACGGTTGAGAAAATATGCGAGTTCGCATATACCGCGTTTATTTTCCTCGCTAATAAGTCCTGCCTTTTGTCAAGATTTGCACAGAATTCGATATTTTCTCTTCTTTATTTATAATATCAACATTATTGATTATTATTAATCAATTTATTAATTATTATTAATTAATGATAATCTACTGATACTATCTTCATAAACTAACATGTTTATTTAAATTGTGTATTATTACATGTATATGTATATTCTTTTTTAAATTTTATTTAATGTATTACAAGTCTGATATATTTTTCCTCTAATTAAAAAAATAAATTATGATTTAATAATCAACAAAACAATATTGATAATAAATTTTTTATAATTTTAGTTTAACTTTAAAATTTTTTAATTTGAGATCTAATTTACATATAAATATAAGTTTTTGAAATTTTATAAAAATAAAAGGTAATATATTGAAAATTAAACAATGACACAATTAATTTTGTGTCAGCTCTCACCTAATTATCCATTATTGCGTAATTATAATTATTAAATATTGCATATAATTGTAATAATTGATAATTCCATGTTTCCGGCAGCCAAATGAAGATATTCCACGCGCATACGCGGTAAATTTTTCAATTTAAGTTGTCGATCAAACAGCCTAAAAGATCATCCGGGTAGGTCAATCAAAATTATCGAGGCGAGTTTCGCGAAAGAACGGATATGTAGCACCCGATTTTTTTTTACCACGAAAAAAAAGCATCCTAACTGAGGCTGATGGAGGATATCCTGTCAGATACAGCGCACGATTCCACCAATTCGGTTGATTATCGGGCGTGTAACGATATACATATGCATACGCCGGATATACACGCACATGAATACTCTTATACAAGCGTATACTCATTATTGGAAACAGTAGTACTCCAGTTTTTCGTTGAAGTTTTATAAACAAGCGCATTCGTTCTCGATTCTTTTATGAGCCGATATTCGAGTTTTTTTTATTCGTTATATCGCGTATTTTATGTATGACAGAATTGGCTTTTGCTCGGCTTACGAGCGTCGAACAAATGTACTCGATTCTTATTCAAAATCGGAGTCACCAAGATATAAACCTTACGATTTATCTGTTTCGTTTATGTGAATATATACAGGTTGGTTTAAAATATACGATTAAATTTTTCACATATAGAAAAATTTTGATGATTTTTTAAAATGTTAATGTCGATAATTGTTGGATTAAAAATATTTAAATGGTAGCAGATCTTTTAAAAAACTTTGTTAATAATTTACAAAATTTTAATTCTTAGATTTTTCTTATGGACTTGAGCGGGATCTTAAAACTTATTTAACATGTTTAATGAAAAAATTATAAAAGAAGATATTACACACATTTGAGAATAAATCATTTTCAAATCGTTGTATTTACACATTAGCGTAAACTATGAATTTCAGAGAGACGACAATAATTTATATATATTACTATTATAATATAATAATCACCACATTAAAATGAATGCATATAATTAACATGCCACAATATATTGATATTATTCTGCCGACATTTAAATATTCCCGACGTAGCTGCAGTGATTAAATAGTTAATTTAACAAACGAATAACAACGAATTATTTATTACATTTATTTGTTATATTTAATTATTTACCAATTTCGATACAACATTTCGAATATCATCCGAAAAGGGTGGTATTCTTTTTTCTCAAAGGCTAATATTCTTTATTTCGAATATCATTTGAAAAGGATTCTTTTTTCTCAAAAAGTGATATTCTTTTCTCTCAAAACGTCCGTAACATTTTCGAAGTTTGCTACTGCAGCTGCGCTGGCAAAAGGATTAATTACGTGAAAATGCTTTTGGACGTCTCTTTGAATGGGGTGCAGACATTCCTGCTCGTTGGCGCACCCGCGTTTACGATGTCACGGCCGTCAGAGATTATGCGATTAACCCCAAGATTATACCGCGCGCGCACGTCCAGATTCTCTCTGGACCATTGCAGCTATCGGTCCCGCGAAACTTGGGATCCCTAAGTACGGTGGAACACGAAGTAGAAATTAGATTTTTTCCTCGGACCCAGTTCTCGTAGCGCGAGCATATTTAGCAATAAAGCCGTAGATTTCAGGAGCAGAGGCTAGACATATAATTAGAGCAGAGTATCTTCGTGAGAAAATGCTGCGCCGCATAATGGCTGCGGGTCACGGAACCGAAGGGCACTCTTCTTCTCTCCGGAATCTCGCCCAGAGGCCCTTGTTTACACGTGAGTCCGTCGGACGCGGATTCGATTCATAAAGTGTGGCATGTATGCCGTGTGACGGCCAGTCGCGATGTAACTACTTTGCCGTAGAAACTAGAATCGTTTGTTGTTGCCGCTATTGTTGTTTGCGCGAGTTTCACGACGGCCTACATTTTTATGATTCTCATTTTTACGGTTGCGATCGATCGCATGTATTATATCTTGCTGCAAGATGTTAACCGGAATGCTTGTTTACTGTTTAAAATTTACAGAACAAACAAGCGTGTATTTTTGATTGAAAAAAATATTTAAAAAAATTAAATATTTAAAAAAATTAAGAAACAGAATTTATAAAAACGTCCGCACACATCTTTAACATCTTTATATATTATAACTATCTTGTTTAAAGCTTGTAATTATGATTTATTAATATATATTTTGATTAACTTATCTACACTATTGATTCTTTAGCTCTCTACGCCTGACTGATCACTTTAATTTTTGAATTTTACAGAGAGCTTTATTATTATTTTTGTCAGAATTTATAAATTACTTTAGATTTCAATTTAGACAAAAAGTCTAAATTGAAATCTAATAATATAAATATCTAATATCATAAAAGATATATACATGAAGTTTCTGTTTTATATGGAATAAATTAGATTTTCTATACATTAATCTGAGTAAATATTAAAAATTACAACTTTTAGAATTTTAATTAGTAATTGTTTGTTCTGTTTTTACAGAAAATGCAGACGAAGAACGTGAATCTACCCACGCATGATTATGAGGTGAGTCCATTCAATTATTATTGAAAACAAACAAGCAAATTGTTTTTGGAATAAATTTGAGTTTATTTGATCAATATTTTCCGATAAAAAGGTATATTTTAAAAGTATATTTTACAAACGTGTATGCACACATTTGTTTATACTGTTGTTTTTTTAATTTCTCAGCCTCGATTATCGTCCCTTTGTCGTTAAATTCGCTTTAAATGCAATTATTCGCATTATTATAGAATGTAATTCATGAAATAAAATTTTCACGCTGGTTTTAATCAATATGCTCTATTCTGTATATGTTGCAGAAACGTCGGCTTGACTATCCGACTGGAAGTAAGTAAGATTTTACTCGATAAAATATCCTCTTCCTAAACAGAAACAAAGATAAGTTTTTATTTTGCTCTTTAAAAGTTATTTCATCCGTAAATGAAGTGTAACTCGATTCATTCGTTGTGTAATTAAAAATAATAGAAAAAAATTCTCCTTTTCATTTTATATTTTTTTCATAAACATGTAGAAAAATATTTTGCGAATATACAATATTTAAAATGTTTTGTAAAAACATGATTATTTTTATCTCAATCAGTAAGTGAGCTAAAAGATAATTAACCAATTATTAATTAATCAATTATGATTATGAATTAATAGGACACCGGTAAAGTAGAAAATTTGTAGAAAAAATTTTATATATTAGATTTGCAAACACCATAGACTCAGTAGACACGTTTGCAAATTGCACTTTGATATGCAAATGCGAGAGACCTGTATTATAATTATATCTGCATCATTGAGGAAATTTACAAGTAAATTGTAACAATATTGATCTACATAATATCTTTAACATTCTCATGTAATTAATTTACACTTGTAATTCACGCTCGCCGCTTCTTTCTAGAGAGCGCATAAATTTGCGTAACATAATTTTCTATTATCTAGAGCTTTCATTAGAGCGTGACTTGGATAAACCTCGATATCGTAATCGATAAGGCAGAGATCTCGGAAGCGGGGCCCATCGTGCGTAAAGATCATCGAACTCAGTAGAGGCCCCTTCGTTTCTGATGCGTACAAGAATAAACCGAGATACCTTCTTACTCTCGTCATAAACCGTGGCGATAATTTTTAGCCAGAACTAATATAATTCTAATTGCATTCTAATTATGGAAAAGATACGAGCCGGCTCTCTTATTCACGATGGATTTAATTGAGGAGAGTCTGCAATCGGAACGGATTTTTTTCCAAAATAAAAAAAATGTTTTTCATGATGCTTGACGTTTTGATGGATAAAGTTAATTTATTTTTCACGGATCATCGCGATTGACAGATTAGGATCGGATTAATTGCAACGTCATAATCCATATCGACGTCATGTCAAATGTGAGATATTCATATACGATGCAACATCTGCATTATTCTCGCGATAATGATTAATTACGACCGGCGACTTAAGTATAGATAAATTAACAATCAACATCACGCAATCGCGAAGTATTAGACCGTTCCGTGTTCCTGATTCGTTATCTGTTCCGCGGTCGAGCCCATAACTCTTTTCATACTTTAATATAGTCAGGTAACTTACAGTTTGCTCGTAACTCGAGGAAACAACAATCGACAATAGGTGCTAGGTTAACAATTTATATGCTGATTTTCCCAGTAATTACGTCTGCATACAAAACAATAAAAGACATTATGCGCTTCTACTGAAATCATCGCAAGCTCCAAGATCTCGCAGTTTAATTTGAATTTCTAATAATTATATTTAATAAAAATTAGCAACCGAGAATATTGCCTTACCGCGAAAATTCCGACAAATAATTTAAGATAATTAGATTTAGACGGAATAAATTTAGTTAATGGCTCATGTATTTTCATCAACTTTGCTGGAGCTCAGGAAAATTTTGAATCTTATTTGACTTATCTTAGGTTAACAAGATATAAATAAATATAATAAGTTTAAATATTTTACAATGATGATTAAATATTCTTACAATAATTTACAGTCCAGCTCTTCCTTAATCTAACGACGTCAATTTGATAAAACTGAAATCTCTTTTATTCGTGTATTCATAAAGAGCGTATCATAATTTGAATAATATTTTTTTTTTAATTTATGAATCTATTTTTTTCCTTATCACCGATAAAGTAGGAAACTTTGACGGGGGCCCGGGCCCCGCGAAGAACGTCGGGTCTAGCATAGAGGCGCCTCCGCCCTTCTCCAGGACGTAGAAAACGCTTGGATTCCACTTGGTTCACCATAAACCTTGCCCGTGGCTGGCCGGGTGCGGTGGGGCCGGTCAAGACGAGGAGAGGAGAAGGCCCCGCTTCTCTCCCGACACCCACCTGGCGTCCCACCTGAGGCACCTTCGGGCCTCAAGTGCCGCGTCGGTCCGCGAGCGCGTAGCGTGTGCTCTCCTCGAGATTTCTCACGAGCCTCGCCTTGAGAAAGCTTCGCGGCAAGACTCTGTCCCTTTATCCGCGTTGAAAGAACGAGTCTTTGTTTTTTATTTCTCGCGCCCTGTCGGAAAATATAATCGCGATTTCCCTCGTGAACGGTGAATCGTCGTCGATCTTGTCAAGGGGATTTCTCCGCGGCGGAATGCTGGCGATATCAGCCCGGAAAGCGGAGAAAATGTGCGGAAAAAGAGTGAAGGAACGTTAGAGGACTCGACGAAAGGGTCTCTTCGCCCGGCGAAACGTTGCGCGCGCGTAAATTCGCGTGAGTGACGCGAACGGTGCTAATAAAGGTGCTCCGCTCGTTAAGACGACAGGTATTCGCGCGTGTGTCGAAGAGAGATACTCTTTGCCTCTCGGAAAGCCGGATTTTTATGTGCGAAGCGTGCTCGTCTCCTAAGAGGATACGAAGGGACAGGGGAAGGAGAAGGCGCCTCTTCGCTGGCTACTGGAAAATCCTGCTTGCCTATCTATACTTGCGTTCAAGGACGACCGAGAGGTAAGACGTAAAATTGCAGCCGCTCCGGAATTACCATTGTGAGTCAATGGCTTCTTCTCTAGATCTTTCGCAAAAAGTACGCTTCATCTTGCCATGCGAATTAAAAAAATGCAAGAAATATTAGAATACGAGATTTTCTCCGACTTCGTACAATGGTTTATAATTAACTATTTTTAACAAGTAAATTCTTGGCGATATTAAAGTTGAATTTTATCGGAAAATATTTTTTTGAGAGGTATTATTTTTGCGTCAACGTTTTAATATTTAAAATTAGATTAATTTTGATAATTAAATCTTTACAATTAAAAGAAAATCTGTGGAAATATAAGCTGTTTGGTTAGCTAATTAAAATTGTGAAATCTAATTTACGCAAAAGGATTTTAAGCTTCAACTTTTTCTGGTTTCAAAAACGACTGCATCGACTGTTGAAGAGAAGTTAACTCTGTGTTGGTCAAAAAGCCTCTTATTAAAATTAAGATTAGCTTTGCCATGTCATGCATATTTTAATGCAATTTGGTCTTATTACATGGCTAAACTTTCTGCAAATGATGAAGAGATGAGAAAGAATTGATGTCATGGGAAAACTACGATAAGATGAATTTTTTACCATTAGATTTGCATGAAAAATTACCTGTGACAACATATAAAATATATAAATCTACAAATATAATTAAAATTTTATAGAAAAGTTTATTTTATTTTAATTCTCTTGCTCTAGTTTTTCCTTCTTCTTCATAATGTACTTTAAACCGATGAAAATATTTTTTCAAGGCATAAAAATATGAAATATATTATTAAAAAATAAATAAATGTTAATAAATCGATATACATGTAAGAAATAAATGGATTAATAAATAACAAATAAATCCATTATTATTAAATAAATTAAGGAAATTATTAAGAGATGAATAAAATGTTATATTTCTTACGATATTTCTATTAAAATATATATCGTGAGAAATCATTCAAAGTACACTAAATCTGCATCAACAGCAGAAAAATATATTGCGAACGAGAGAATATTATAAAACTATAATTATAATTATATTTTGAATAATTTAAAGATTATATATAACTTAATTATTTTCATGTAATACATTTTTGCTCTTGTGTGTACCGCGTATCATAGAAGAATAGGATCAGATTTGTCGATCAGTTAAATTTTCCAAACTATTAACGCGTGAGGAACACATACCGAACAATACCGAACTGGCTAAGACTTTCGCTATTATTCCTCTTGCAAATTATGCGTTGCGAGGAAAAAAATTCGACGATATGCATAAATATGTATCGCGTCCGTCACGGCTGCTGGCAGCGTATTTTTCGATAATTTGCTCCCGCGGCGATTATCCATAATCTACTGGCACGAATTCCGAATAGCGATCGAATGCCGGCCGCTATTCGATCGATCACTTATAAATCCCGTTCCAAAGACGTATTCGAATTTATAGGTGTATTAATATTTGCCCACAGGAGAGAACCCGTTTCTCTCCGTCACCTGTGCCGATGACGTTGTTTCGATCGGGGTTTCTGTCATCTGCGTAACGCGACAAGAAAATACGATTGCCACTATAAGAATGTTTTCTGATCGTCACAAATGTGCGAGTAAAATTATTTGTATGAAAACTGCCAAGGATTCCAAAGGAGATATTTAGATTAATATTTATAATAAAAAGAGATGAGTAGATTTAAATATATCAATATATCTTGGAGATGTCCGCAAAAAGAACCAAATTTATAAAATGTATGAATGGGATTCAGTAGATGAGAAATTCATATAAATTTATGTTGGAAATGAAACGGACTTTCTATATATCATTTTTAAATAAGGATGCTAAATCTATCTCCATGATTTTTAAATTTTTGTATTAGCTTGAAAAAGTGTCATAAATCATCATATAATATGGCTTAAGAATATTATCAATGTGAGAAATTATCAATATTATCTGCCCTGATGGAATCCCATGAACGCGTACAATCGGGACGTATTGATTAATTAGGACAAATCAATTCCACGGTCTATGAATTAGTCGCGCTCCGGTATTTCCGATTTAACGTCAAGCAATTTCGCGCATCGAATTCGGCAAATTCTTCGTTGGAGAAAAGTAGCTTCGCGGACCTGGCTTTGCGTTCACTCGAGACATGAAACATTGCATTCACGTGCACGTACAAACTCACGCAGGTCGTGCGCATAATTGTGCGTCAATAACCGAGTTTTCTCGCGCTCATTCACCTGTTCCCAGATCCTCTCTTCTCTCCTCCTCTCTCCCCGGGCCTCCAGAATATCCACTTTATTCGTACTTTGATGTTACATTTGCCTATCGTTCACTTTCCTGACCTCCTTTCACAAGAAGGTCATCTTTACTTATTAATCAATCCTTTTCTCTTCATGGTATACATTTGAATGTTTTCTTACTTCAGTTATGTTTGACTTGTGAAACATTTATATCAATTAAAACGAATTGCATATAAATCCAATATTTACTGTTGCAATAATTTTTAATATAATAAATTGTTTTTTGTGGAAAGAGACACGAATTTTGATTTTTATGAGATTATTCCTGGAAATGGCGATTTGTTTTGATCGAAAATAGAAGATATATTACTGCTATAATGGTGAATATATTATTAATATTTGCTAATATTACGCGTCATTAACTCGAGATGTTAAATTATAACAGCATGTCGAATACATTCTTCATCAGTCGCGTATGAAATTATAACAAGGCGTAAAACTATCATAAATTTGTTGGTGCGCGATGAAATCATTGCCAATCGGATTAACGAGAAAATATTAAAATCCAGAAAAATTAATGCGTAATTTTAGTGAAAAGTGAGAAAAATTTATTTCTCATCACAAAGACGATATAAATGAAAAATTCATCAG
Organism: Camponotus floridanus; assembly: GCF_003227725.1. NCBI lineage: Eukaryota > Metazoa > Arthropoda > Insecta > Hymenoptera > Formicidae > Camponotus > Camponotus floridanus. The sequence continues at coordinate 1,281,095 of NW_020229659.1, read as the reverse complement.
AAAATCATGATAAATGAGAGATAATAAGTTGGTGATTTTTTATAACTGAAAAATAGATATTAGAAGCAAAAAGTAATAATACATTAAAGATTAGAAAATTATAAAAATTAGAAAATTATTTCTTCACTTTTTATTAATATTCTAGCTTTTATCATTTTTGGAATTTAAATTTTTAAGAATCAAAAGAAACGACCAAATTTAATGTATAATAAGCGCATATAAATAATTTAAATACGCAAGTGTATATGTGTATGTATAACAGTAAAAACAAAAATAAAAGTTTGAAAGTTATGATGAGGACTGAATGAAAAATAAATCCCGACTGAATGTACTCGCCATGTTAGTAGAAACAAACTTTATGGCGTTAAAACATAAAGCTGTTCTTTATTGCCATGCTCTTAGAGCCGACTTAATTAAGGCGCGCGCCAACTTCCACATCGTCATGAAAAATGCGCGTGCAAACGCGACAATTATGTAATATAATATAATAATAATTCGGGTCAACGTAAGGAAAACGTAAATTGTATGAAGGATTTATAGATAATATTTTACGATTTGTGATGCATAGATTTGTAGCCGCTTTAAAAATATAAAATGTTTATTTTATTCGATATTATTTATATTATATATCATCTAGTTGCGATTTCAAGAGGAATGTTATTACAATCTATGCAAATGATACGAAACGATGTCGAGATAAATATTTCAAGCTAATGATCATAAATATAAAGATTAGAAAATGTTAAAACACATAATTATTTTTTATATTATTTGTTGAATTTTTCTAAAATATATATATTTCACACATATTTATTAATATTTAATAAAATATTTTGATTTATTATCATTAATATTTCTTAGGAATAAAGTATGTCAGTATGAAAGTGTCACGGTACATGAATATATCAACTTGTTGTATGATGGCACGAATCGCGTTCCAGCGTCTTTATTGTCCCGAGACGCAGTCGATTGAATCGCATTGTGGGATAAACTCTAGTACAGTTAGTTCCTAGATAGTTCGATTTATCATCGAATCAACATTGTCCTCGTAAGCAAGGAACTGTGTCAGAAAAATCGCTGTCGATCGACGCGAATAAACGGTATCTCGTTCAGATCATTGCAAAACTGGACCAATTCACGACCAATTTCTATTTGCTTCTTTTTATTTGAATTTTTCAAACTTTTTATCGCGATTGGCTTTATCATCTCGGTATTACATATTATCGTGGTTTTGATCGCGGCTTATATTGTGGTTATGATTTATCGATTATATGAAATAGGAACAAAGGTTACAAATTGTTCTCTTTAATTTTTTTTACAATATTTTTAATATAAATTATTAGCGCATTTTTATAAAAAGCTTTGATTATCAATCTGGCAATTGAGTTTTATAAAGAAAATAATAATTCAATAATAAATTTTATAATACATGGAGATGAATTAATTTTTTTAATGCGGATTATATGTGTTGAAACCCTTTTATTATATTAATCATTAATTAGTATATTAATCTGTGAATTGAAAAATTATTATAAAAATTCGAAAAATATTTCCGGAACGAGAAACACCGGAAAATGCAGTAATGCAGTTTTTTCTAAATTGCTTGGTCAGTCATTGGAATAGAGAAAAGCTAATCTGTAATCTGCTTGTAATTTACACATATGAATAAATTCAAGAAGTCTGCCCTCGCTTAAATTTACTAAATCAAGCGAGTTTTTAGCTTTGTTCCAGAAATACCTGTATATTTGCATAATACGGAAGAAATGCATATCATTTGCATTCTCTTCCCATTAGATTAATACAACTTGTGGAATTGTTTTTTTTAACTAAATTAAATCATATAAAAATTAAATCTCTTAATTTGGTCATATATTTGCCGTTAAAATTGAAGATAAATTATAATAAAGCAGTAATTAAATGCAGGAATGTTTTTTTTTTAAATTATGCAAAGAGGCGAGGAAGCTCAATATTCTTCGTACACCAAATATCATTCGGCTATTCTTAGTCTGCATCGTTATTCGCAGTAGCTGCTTGTAATTAATTAGATGGTCGTACAGAAAGAAGTAGACGGTTCTTCAGCTTTAGAATGCGACGATGCATTTAGTACTACGTGTATTTCATCGCGGCGAACCGAGCATGTACTATTCAACAACTTTGCGAGCGACATACTTACTAATTTAATATTGTCGGACCATATTTTAACCCTTGACCTTATACAAATTTAAGCTAATTACAGAAAATATACTCTTGTTTATCATCTTATATTTTTTCCTTATTTTTATATTATTTCTCTCTTATAAATTTTTGATTATGTAAAGTTGTTTATTTATTTAAAGCTTGTTTTGAATAAAAGATATTTTTTAAAATATGGTTGCGCATTTTAATTTAACAAAAATACAAGATTACATTCTTAAAATAAATATTTCAATTTTCTGGTCGTTTTTCGAGAAATCTTTTTAAAATCGAATAGATACGCGGGAAAAAAAAATGAAACACATTTCACGAATCTAGTTTTCAGAATAAATTCTCGCCCGCGGTGAAATCAATCTCAAATCTCTTCAAAAATGTATTCGCTACTCACATCTCTTGATATCCAACGTAAAGCATAAATATTTTGCTACCAATGTGAATCCCATATTCCTTCTTCCCCATCCTCTTTCATCCCCAGATCAATTCACATTTCTAAAGCTCGGGTTTTTACGATCGCCTATATCCGCATATCTTATATATGTAGCTCGCGATCTGCCAACACCTATCATTATGCCGTCTCACATTTTATATCATTTCCTCTTTGCTATTCGATGAACGCATCGCATCATTCGGAGGGAACTTTCTCGCGAGGACACTCAGGACTTGTCGATTCATCCAGTGTCTCTTAAACGGTATGAACATCTGCCGGTTTGTCTTCCATATATCGCGTTGTTCCGGTTAACTGTATAATGTTATTGCGCGAGATGAGTTATGCGAGGATCTATGATTTAGAGATTGCTTTTAGACATAATTGTATATGTATAGATAAAATTGAAGATCCCTTACAATTACATCATTTTGAAGAAAGACTGAGTTTCTCTTGAATTCCCGTTGTAATCAAATTTTTTTTAATTATTATGTAATATAAGTTTTAAATTCTCATTATGTATGTGTGTGTGGTCAAATTATTTTTGTTTAAGATCTAAGTTTAGGAATTATTATTTAATTAATTTATTATTTAATTTTTATTTCAAAATTAAACATACATATGTATGATAGGATTTTCGTCAAAATAAAAAAAAACAATTTGAAACTCACCATTACAATTTACAAAAACGATATTGCGATCTTAAAATATAAACATATTCAAATTAGATATAAGACATAAGATATAAGTATGTAGAATAATTAATATTTTAAAAAATAATGATTGCGCGTAATTAAATTTTTTACTAATCTTTTAAAAAGATATCTAAAAAAAAGATTATTTAATCTTACTACAAATACATTTTTTACTCATAAACTTTTATTCAATTCATGATAAATAAAAATTTAATTTCAACATAAAAATAATTTAAATAATTATTCATCTTAAGTATCTCACAATATTGAAATATTTTAAATGTATTTATACACACACATACAGACATATATATATAAAATATTAATTAATGTAAATAAGTTATTATAAATTAAAGAGTTAACGATTTTGAAATAAAAAAAAATTAGAATATTACATTACATAATAATTTACAATAATTTAAGATACACTATTATATGGGAATAGAAACAAGCAATTAATCTTACAAATAATAATAAATTAAACAAGTTATAAATTACTCACGATTCCTCTTTATTATGGTATAATGTCCTAGGTCCTTTTCTTTCTCTCTTGTTTAATGCTTCTTCATGGTACTCGCGAAAATACGATTAATTACACGCGCACCAAAACACTAGGATCATAGACACTTTACACAATACTTTCTCTCTCTCGCCTCACGATAATCACATTGTGACGTGTATTTATATTTTGATGAATAAATATCAAATCTATACGATCTGCTAAAAAATTGCGGTAAAATTTACTGTCACTATAATATTTTATCTCTGTGCTGTTAACTAATACTATGTATATGCTTGCATCTTGGAATAATTGCTTGCATCTTTATTATTTCGTATTATAATAAAAATGAATAAATAAATAAATAAATTATATGCATATATATTAAATTGAAAGATAAATATGCATGAATTATAAGTGATATTTAAAAATAAAATTAAGTTTGCTGATTGTTGGTACAATAGATTTCGAAAACAGATTCCGAAATATACATCTTGACAACGATATTTGCAAATGCCGAATTTACATATGCGAAATTTGGTAAATATTAAAGCACGACATATTAATAACAACGATTGCGTTCTTTCCAATTAAACACATCATAACGCTTATTAATTAAACGCTCGATTCGAGTTCGATCTATTGTTTTAGTGACATTTTTGTTAATAACGGGAGGACATGAAAATGATAGCAATTTTGCTCTGAAATCACGTCAATATTATACGAATCGAGTTAATTCCTAGTTAAAATGTGTGTGAATCTGATGTGAATGTAGATTTTATATGTAATATAAATTCAATATGCATATATATTGCAAAGATTCGGTAGATTTTTAACACATAAATTGCATAAAATATACATGTATTATTAATGAAAAATTAATATAGCATATTTTTTTGCTACTTGAGTCAAAAATCCGTCGCCGTGATATTCTTACGTGTCGTTCCAAAATGCGAACGTATACTATTTATCGTCACAATAATGATAAATTGCGTGAGCTGATAATTATTAATTTTAATAACTATGAAAAATATAGGATAGGAATATATTTTCCAAAAGATTACGACGACATACGAAGCGGCTCGTGCTACTGTCTGCCTCGAAACTCACTGCGCGAATGACAAGGTCGTGTAAACAACAGCGTGCTACACAGTCGCAAAAACCGAACATCGTACGATAGTTAATTCGTTGCCATCACGAAATAAAGGTATGCGGGGAATATTATGTGTTTCTTTAACTTTACAAACTAATTACTAATTATAGTTTTTTGTTACTTTGAAAACTAGTTTTACGAGAGTCGAAGGCTGCCAAGATATGTGAAAGAATCTTATTGATGAATACATGTTTTTCTTAAGATACACACACACACACACACACACACACACACACACACACACACACAACAAACAGAATAATACTAAATTTTTCGTCTATCTACGTGTCGGTCCTTTCCCCTCTTTCGATTTTTTGTTATAATGATAAAGTGTATCCCCACTACGCTGACATATCATTGAGGCCAGGTAAAGAAGGACACGTCGCTATTTCTCACATTTGATGTTACACAATTGTGCGATTCGTATCGTTACTGTGTGTTCCTGTTTCAAGAGTGATTAGGAAATTACATCCAAATTGGCAAAAAGAAAGGTAAGCTTGTGTCGTTAATTAGAGAAAATATGTGAGCATTTATATCGAGAGAGATACGAGCAATTTTGCATTATATTGAAGTAATTAACAACTAAAGTGTTTCCATTTGACGGGAAAGTAAAATAAAATTGACATCATACGTGATCATAACATGTTCAGTTTATTCAATTGCAAATATTTGGAGAGTATATAATCAATCAGATATTAATTAAATTGGAGTATTTGCAGAGCGATATCATAAGATGGAGAGGAAAAGTAATCAATCTCTCTCTCTCTCTCTCACTCTCTCTCAATATATCTCATATAAAAGTAGACATATATTTAAAATCGCGAATTAAAAAATTTATAAATTAAATTATAATTTATCTTTCGAATTTTGTTTCTGGAATTTTTGATAAATGTAAATATTTAAAAAAAATTCTATAAATTCTACAAATGAAGAATAAGTCGGAGACGATGATAATTAAAGGTCTGACTACAAACAAGAAAACACAAATACACGAACATAGGATTGAAAGAAAGTCATTAACATTGTCGTCCTCATTTATACTTTACACATTTATATAAGCGATAGAAACTGATGGAATGTAGTAGTAACATGTAAACAAGATTCAGGCATAGCAGTGCGGACTAGAGTAAAACGGATAGCACCGGACACGGATTATATGGGTCCACGGAGGACGTTAATTAACATATTTAACATCCGGTCTCTCGCGTACTCGTTTTATAAATTGCCAGCGCGACCTCGAAGATTCACGATCGAATCGAGATAGGGAATGTTCGTAAATTCCTGAGTTCGTAAATTTGGCATTTTATCTTTTTCCTGTCGGTTGTATAAATTATGCTCGTGCAACAATGTAACAATTTAAATTATTTTACGTGCAGCATAGATTATTCCAGATTATTTATAAAATATTGAGCAAAGAAATAGAACGCGTTCCAACGAAGAAAAATTCCTCGAGAAAGAGCAATTAAAAGAGCAATCGAATTTAATATCAAATTAACATATTCGATGGTCGACGGAGATTTTCCATATTTGTTGTTTTTAATAGTTAGGGCTAAGGATACTCACTGTAATAAATTGGATGGAATTATCTGCGAAATTACTAATTTGTAATCTTTAGATTACATCGGTAGGCTTAGACAGATTCGCTTAATTAAAATTGAACGTATTTGAATCGTATTATTAATTATCTCAATCGATGAACATAATATATAATGATATAGATATTTTTTTCACTTTGTCAATTACTCTTGAATTTTTTTCGTGTTAATTGGACGAAAGAAATTAATGTTTGTAATGATACAAATTAAGCAATATATATATATATATATATATATATATATATATATATGCACAAATAATCTTAAATTTAATAAAATAATATGCAATTTCTCGTCGAGAAATTCTAAATTACATTAATAAATAAATATAATAAACTTGAATGAATGTGCTAATATTATTAAATAAATTGATGTAAATAAAAGCCAAATTTAAAACTATTTTGTTGTTTTATAAACGATAAATTAACGCATACAATACTAATAAAATTCATAAATTTGGATCATGTAAATAGCACATATTATATTGCTCTATTAAATGTCAAGCTGTATATTAATTGCATTAATTGCGAATTCGTATCTATTGATATTATTCTTAATATTTGATTTTTTAATATATTTTTATATTTAATATATTTTGTGCTAATTAAAATAATTGCGGAAATCTTGGAGCATATATTTATTTATTTATGTGTGTGTTTGTGTATGTTTACATGAGACATATTAATAACAGAATTAATTTTGAAAATAAATATTTGTGATATTTATTTTAAAATTTTGCTGCTTGTGTAAAATTATAAAATTATATGTAAAAATGGAATTTTGGAAAACTAAATATCGTAAACAATTTTATGTGTATCATATGTATTATTTTAAGATTATTAAGGTTAAATTGTTGATTAACATACTCGATCAAAATTAACATGAATGCAATCAGTTCTTGGCAATTTCCCTGATCGAAAATGATAGCTAGAACGCTGCGCGTGTCTGTAAACGTGAAATAATACTTAGTATATTATATACACAGAGTATATATTTACATCATTAGTTGTAGAGACCTTTGAATGAGAAATGTTACTTATTAATAATTCATTTGGCTATGGAAATATTTCACGCACGGTAATAACATGGCACATATAGTTTGAAACAAAGCAACGAAATTGCTGATGGCATCCATGACATCGATTAAGCGACACATGTTAAACCTCACAAATTGTTTATTCACTGAGTTTCTTCTGCAAAATTATTAATTTCAGAATTTTATCGGGCAAACGCGTTTACGTGCTTATTCTTCATGAGTAAACACATGAAAAAAGAAAAGATTTAGAGATTTTTCTACAAATATATATATTATTATATTGCTGAGTATACGGAACATTATCCGTTTTATTTTTGTAGGGTATGTTATGTTTGTAGTATATATGCGTTTGTTTTATCTTTGAAAATAAATCCGTATTATGTTGGAGACGAGATAAAGTTTTAACGATAAAACGAAAACTTTACGCATTATCTCAGCATAACCATTAATCTTCTTGCGATTTTTATATTCCGGAATATCAAAGCATTTCAAATACCATTCTTATCGGAAAGAAATGAATAGAGTGCAACGACCGCGATTATTTAGCGAAAGATTTCACGACGAATGAGCGAGGCAAATCGGAGTCGATTAAGGATCGTTAATTATCGTACTTCTTTAATGGCTGGTCGATATTACTTTACAACTTTATAACATGCGAAGTTAATTTTCCGAGCTTTGACTGCTGATGTTAGCTAGAACGAAACTTTTAAAGATAAAATATCAAGTAGAAATATAATTGAGAAAAGATTGCATAGGAGGAATATTTTTATAGTCTGCCGGATAAGGTTTTTTTCTGCATTGTCGTTTAATGCGCCTCCTGCTCTCAGGCATCTCAAGGTAACCCCGTTTCACACATGCTTATTAAAGTCGATTATTAATATATGTTTAACGCGCTCGTAAAAACCGCTGTTAATTAAATTCTTTTTACTATATGTTTCAATGTAATATATACATTCATCATACACATTAGAAAGAAGTAAAAATTTTGTTTTTTTTTTTCTCTTTTAAAAGGAGTAATATATAAATATGATAGACACATATATAATTAATAAAATAAATAATCTTTTATAATAATAGTCACTTTGTAAATTCAAAAAATTAAATATATTTATAAATATATTAATAAATTTTTCAAATCGGGACAATATATCAGATTACAATTACTTAATATTAAAAAATGTAGTTAAATTTTTTTAACACACGAATAATGATATTTTCAATTCCTGTACTTTTTAAATATTCTTTGTTTTATTTTTTCTATTAAGAAAAATATATCTGTAATTAAAAATTAGTTTTTCTTTTAAATATTTATAAAACGCGAGATCAATTGGCAGTAAAAATAAGCAATAATCAAGAAAATGTGCGAGAATTACGTGAGCCGTGGTAGTTTTTAACAAATTCTGAAACGTCATCCATGTTCGTTCGGATTTTACGGCGATGAGAGAACCAGAGAGATTAATTTTCACGGTGGCTCGATGCGCGAAGGACGAAGTAACTCGCGGATAGAATGAAAACTCCCCGGTAAAACTAGTTGCTCGACAAAAACTAGACGCTATTCAAAGGCCGTTTGTAGCGTGCAGCGGGACCGATGAGAGAGCAGGAGGAATGGACGAGTTGCTTGCTTGCTCGCTCGTTTGTTCGTTCAGAAGTAGAATGGAAGCAAAATAAGACAGAAGGAGAAAGAGAGAGAGATGTATGTGTGTGCATCGAGATGACTTTCGGAGGGATGACCGCGGTGAGAAAAGAAGGAACCTGGACAGCCAAGACAAAATGATTTCGTTAAGGAAGACCGCACATGTCGTCAGACTTTCCTAAAGGCTTTTTTTATTAAATGAGGAATTTCTAGGCGACAAGGATAAGGTTTATATAATCCGCGTCGCGTGTGTGGAAGATTGAAACCGATCGAATTTACTTCTACGTTAGAAAAATTAGGCTATGTGTCATGAGGGAATTATACATGTATACTTACATATATTACAATATATATTTTGTGACAAATGGACGTATAAACATTTTTAAAGTTAATTTCTGAAAGATTTATTTCTCTTTATTTATCCAATTTTTTAAAGATTATTTATTTTTTTTTATTTTTAATTAATTTTTTCATTTATCTAATTTTGCAAAGAATAATCAAATTACATGTATATATTAACCGCGTATCTTTAGTTCGTTTCAGATTCCAACGAAATTTTATTAGTCGAATTAATATAAATTATAGTTTTAGAAAGAAGCAAGAAATTAAAGTTAACTTTACTAAAACCGTTCATGACCTGCTTCTATCTTTATTGGCTAGAAACTGGAGAAACTGCACCAAAAATTTTTGACCTATTTCTTACTTTAAATGCGATTTTATTTTAAGCAGTTTTGTGAAAAATAAGTATCACAGATATGCGGATAATATATATATATTTTTTTTTTGGTACATGTAAAACAAAATTGAAATAATAATATGTAATAATATGTATATATGTATGTGTGTGCTAAAAAAATACAAAATATATAAAAATAAAAATGGTATAAAAAATAGTGTGATATTTTTATAAATGTATGAATAATTCGAGATTTGTAAGAATGATTTTTCAAAATTTTGCAACTTTTTTTCTAATTTCTTCTTTTTTCTGCTGGCAAATCGAAGAAAATAATTATGTTCCGTTCCTTGAAAATGTCAAAATACAAAGGACTAAGATATTACAATATTACAATCACAATATTACAATAAACCCACAATAAAGAGTACACGTCAGCGGATAAAGTAGTATTAAATGTGTCGCATTAACCCGTCATAAGCGAGACAATTAAAGTGATCTGTCTGAGACGCGGATGCTGTACGAGGGAATATATGAGTTGCCGTTATCATCGCGTGGCATTTGAATATGCATGAGTTATTTAAACAGTGTAACGTAAAACGAATATACGAATATCTGGCTCGCAAAAAGCTGTACTTAATTGTAGCTTAGTTACGGCTTTCTATACTTGACACCGTATTTTTTAATTTTCGCAGCCATTGCTGGATCTGTCATCTTATCATAATATCTTATTCCTCATCGTAACGTGTCAATCTTTTTGAATCGATGCACATCTCAATTTATTTTATAAAATATTTTAGACTCCCTTTTGTTTTTGTCACGCAAAAAATTATTTATTTAATTAATAAAAATAATATTAATCTCTAAGTATAGATTTTTTTAAATAGGAAAAATCTAAATTTAAAAATATTATAAAAATATTATAAAAAGATTTAAAAATAAAATAAATAGATAAAAATATTAAGGTAAAATATATAAAGATAAAATAAATAGATTTAAAAATATTATAAAAATATTAAAAATATTATTTTTAAATACTAATTTTTTAAATTTAAATATTGCAAAATTACTTGTTCAATTTCAAGCATTAAAGACACCGCCATCGAAAATCTTTCGCGGTATTACGAGGTCAAACCATATATAATTTAATTATCTTCGAGGATGCTTTCTCCCGTATTGATAAAATATATTATAATCGATACTTTTGCAAATCGTTAGAGGCAAATTGTTACGGTCAGTTCACTCCTCTTTGGTATGCCTGTTGATAGCATCGACACAGTTTCGTTCCTGCGGCGAAGAAACATTGGAGCTTCGATTAACGACTGCATGAGAGTAGCATAAAGCGATCCGTTTCCTTGATCCAACCCTGACCCTCCTCTTCTTCGACGCACATAAACTAATCATAAATCTCGTATTTTCCTTTTGAGCCGTTGTGTATACTCATTTGACGCATATTGCGCGATTGCGTGGCTACGATAAAGAAGGCGTGTGACGTTACTCGAAAGGCAATAAATATTATAAAGAGAGAAAGAGAGAGAGATCTCGGGACAGAGAGAGGAATCAGTTTATTATTCTGTGGCAAGTTCTAGATATATATAATAAGACAGTGCATGTCATAATAATAACAGTAACATGATATATAAGATTCTCTCAGTAAGATGCGAATGATACTGAAAGTCATTAGAGGGAAATGATACAGATATGAATCAGTGAATTGCTTATAATGATGCATATATGAGCATGTGACGAAGTAAAATATGTCATTAGTATATGTGCTAATTATAAAATTTGAACGACGCAACATCATAATGATAATAGCAATAATATAAAATTATGTATGCGTTATATAAAGAGAATACAAAATATAAAATTATTCAAAAAGTAATGGACATATGTACGCATAAAGTAATTTTATTGCAAATATATTAAAATAAAACAAAATATTCAGTTAAATCTTCCATCAGAAATGCTTGCAAAAAATTTGGAATATTAAAAAAAAATTATCTCTTTTATATAAAATGTAATGTTTCGTGTGTTACTTTAATAAAATAGCATTTTGAAGGAAATATGTATGCAAGACACTTAGGAAGATTATAGATCAGAGGCTGTGCGTAAGCGTTTGTTGCGTCATTACCGGATATAAAACTTTATGGAAGCTGTCGTCGGTACGCAGGGAGTTAAAGACTGCAAATGATGGACAATGAACCTTGAACTACCCCTTTTTTCTACCTCAGAAAACGAGCGTAGCGACGATTAGCGAGCGAAAGGAAGGATAAAAGAGGGGAGGGACTCGATCTTTTCCTACTTTGCCGTCCCCGTCCACGTTCTTCTTCCTTTTCTATACATGCAGGACTCGTCGAGCGTCTCTCAGCTCACCTGTGACGCGGGGAAGCACGCATGGTTGAGTCGTTTAAGTGCATCCACATAGTAGTGGAGTCTAGTTCCTCGGTCGAGCCACCTACCCTACCACGTAAATTCTTCACCGTGACGCACACATCGGTAACCACCGTTTCTTCTTCTTCTTCTTCTCTTCTTCGACCTCTTCTTCCTCAACGTATTTTCTCACGGACACCGTTGTGTGTCCACTGTCCTTCTCGGTCAATAGAACCCTCCCCAAAAGTGGCAAACACCCGCCATTCACCACTATTGCGTACTATCATACCACAATCTCGGTTCCCATCGCGACGACGTGTGTGACCGTTGCATTTTCCGCGTTTCTCAACCGCATGTTACCGTTAGAAAAACAGATAAACGTATAACTGATGGATTTAATCGCACGCTACTTTACGGTTCCGCTATCGTTTGCAATCGTTCTTGAAGAAGGTAATCATATACAGGATGTCCCATTTTAATCGATGACCCCGAATAACTTTTTTAATTTTGATTGTAGGAAAAAATGTTTCAGACAAAAGGTGCATGGCTTGAAGGGGGACATAAGATGGTATCATTGGATTTATTTTGAAAAGTTGTTTGAAGATCACATGAAGGCCACCTTCAATTTTTTTAATGGAACCCCCCCATTTTTTATTACTTATTCTTGTAGCTTATCTCGAGAGCTTTTCAAAACACTATAATAAAGTATTTCTTCATTGAGTACTTTTCGAGTTATGAGGCTTGAAATCATTTCTTAATAATTTTACATAAACCATAAAATATCTAGTAAAATATTCATTTTTTTATTATCCTACCTTAATACTTTTATATACAAAATAATGAGAGGAATCAATTGCTGTAAAGAAAAACACATAATTATTTCGAAGAAAAAATATGTAATTTGCAATTAACAATTCCATATTTTTTCTTAAAAACAACTGTGTTTTTCCTTTACACCAATTGATTCCTCTCATTATTTTGTACATAAAAGTATTAAGGTAGGATAATCGAAAAATGAATATTTTACTAGATATTTTATGGTTTATGTAAAATTAAGAAATGATTTCAAGCTTCACAACTCGAAAAGTACTCAATGATGAAATACTTTATTATAGTGTTTTGAAAAGCTCTCGAGATAAGCTACAAGAATAAGTAATAAAAAATAGGGGGTTTCATTTAAAAAATTGAAGGTGGCTTTTCAAGATAAAACCAATGATACCATCTTATGTCCCCCTTCAAGCCATACAACTTTTGTCTGAAACATTTTTTCCTACAATCAAAATTAAAAAAGTTATTCGGGGTCAGCGATTAAAATGGGACACCCTGTATAATATTAATCATATGTAATATAGTTATATATCGTGTCATATATTAATGACAATCGTGTTATTATGAGCATAAATTTGATGGCTTCTCTGTAAACATTTTTCGACGATTTATATACGTCTCTTCCGAAGACAAGAAACAATTACAATTTTCGCGTTATGCTTGTACGCCGCGAACAGGATGAAAGCATCACAGCGGGAGACAATTCTGCCGCCTACGCGAAATTCGCCGGGCGTTGCAGACGCCCACGCGATAATAACGCCGAGAGTAAGAGTCCAACGGCGGTGAAGGAATCTTTATCGATTTTGCAACGCGACGATGACGAGATACTTGAAACGCGACATCGAATGCGACTGCGTCGACCTAAGAGAGAGAGCGTGGATCCAACTTGCCACGTCTCGCGATAACGAGCGAGTGATAAAGGGTTAAGAGACTGCATAAAGACCAAAGTCCAAAAAGACGATGAGAAGAGGCGAACGAATGGTGGTCATCGAACGTTGTCACGGATTAGAGAGCCTTGTATAAGGTTCTGCGCATCAACACGTTTTATCGATCGATCAGACAAGTAGATGATGGAATTAATAATTATAATATCAGATATATTTATATATAATTATTTTGTGACTAGATAATCTCTGTAACATTTTGCTAAATAAATTGCTGCTATCATATTTAGCCTAGAATTTTAATGGGGGGTATCGAATTATATCGATTAAATGATCAGCGCGACAACATGCGCTTTGAATTTCAATAAAAAGGGAGATATTGCTTTTTACATAAAACGCGCGAGATTTATTCTAGCGATATCTCGATGAGAAACGAGATACGATATGAAACTAACGGCAATATCGACGGAAGAGACGCTTATAAAATCAAGGTGAGATCTAGATACCATTAATCGCATCTTTAATCATGTGTTAGCAAATCGAGAATCGTGAGAAATGCGAAATTTATTGTTTTAGACGATGCATTGCATCCGAGAGCGTATTCTCATATGTATCGATGCATCTTTTATTTGTGGCTTCTATAATCAATCTTGAATTATCTCTTCCTCTTTCTTTTTGTAAATTTTCTTTATCTGAATATCTGTATTTTTAATTGCTTATAAATCGGTTGATTGTTTAAATATTCTTGTTAATGGAAAATGTGGATCTCAAATAGATTGGAGAATTTATAAACCATAGATATTCTGATTAACAATCTCATGGCACTCTTTGCATTTCAAGGAAAATTACGTTAGAAATACGGTAACTATTAGCGATAACTTCTTCCATAATGAAGTACAAACAATGAAACTTGTGGGCAAAATGGAGAAATAACAATACAGGCTATATAAGGAATGCATAATAATACAATGTTATTTTTCATGGGAAATTGAACATTCTTGTCTTATAACGATATAGTTTTCATTATTTACATACATTTCATTATTTTCATTATTTACATTTCAAGAAGTGATGCATCGTGTACAATCTCGCATAAGCAAGATAAATATATTTATTCGAAAGTTCTAATTGCAAATATGTTAGCAATGGTAATTATAAAAATTAAATTGCTAGAGAAAATTAACTTCGAACTTATTAAACAATTTATAAATACGAATACGATTAATATCTCTCTCTTTCCTTCTCTTTCACTTAATATCGTTATTGTAGACAAGAAATTAATGACTTTTAACAAATAAATTTTATAATTTGAAGCACAATAAAATATGCGCATTTTAAACTATTAAACAATTGATTTTATTTTTTAAATAAAAAGAATAATTTTTTAATAATGTTGTCAAAACAAATAATTATATATAATGAATTTTGAATCGATTTTTAAGCTCTTCTATATTATTAAGAAATAAAATCATATATTCCCATTTAAAAAGATAAAGGCAATTTTAAGTCTTATCACAAAACTAACGCTCTTTAAATTTTTATTATCAAAATTTGTTCTTTATTAAAAAAAGAACTATTTTTAAAATTATCATTTTCTTTTTCACAAACTATATTAGAAGTGACTCAAATTGTGCGGAGACCATTACCTACAGTGAGAGACCGTATATGTATAAACGTTACATTGTATTATATTATATCGTAACTACTATCAGAGTTATTCTACACTACTGGACTCTCTTTAAGAATAACATTTCTTAGCAGCATGTATAATTTCCAAGAGCGTTTCTCACGCGCCTTGGCGCGAATATAATCGGGCTTGATAGCAGAAATCGATAGTGGATGCGAGCCGGTCATCAAGCCGGCCGCGAAAGGGGTAAGTGCAGCAGGTATATGCGGTTCATTAAAAATCCTGGATCGACAAGCACGGATGTGGATATCGACTCGGCCGCGCTGAATTGCGTTCGTCGAGAAACGGGTTCGCCGGAGGAAAAAGGAAGGAAATGAGAAAATAGGAAACGACTGAAACGTGCGTACCCGCGATATCAACTCTCTCTCTCTCTCTGATACAATCGACAAGATTCTACGCGCGAATCGTTAATCGAATCCCACACTGCAATGCGTTTTGTCATCGATTTTACGGTTCTATGCCATACGTGTCCCGTATTTGGAAATACTTGCCGTTGGTAGATTGGCTGGTTGAGAAAATCAACCTAATTATAGCTTCTGATGCGGCAAACATTGGGAAAAATTTATATCAATGGAATTTATAGAAAAATTTTTACCTTAAAATGTCAAATGTTGGGCGCAGTTGACAGATGGATGTAAAATCCGCGTTCTGTCAATAACAGCCGCGAATTCTTATCCATTGATTGATCTCGGGAGCACTAAGAGAGAAGATAGTGATCTCGGTTGAGGCGATGATCCATCACAATGTGGATGGTTAAAAGTGACGGATAGATTAGCGAGTGAGAGAATCCGCGCCGAGATTTTATAGCTGCAACAACTTTCATTCTGCGAGAAATTGAAAGACATAACTATACTTTCTTAACTTATACTTTCTTAAAAATTCCAATTAATATGTTTAATTAACAATTTACATTTTCCTAAATTAAATTAGAAGAAGTTAAATTGTCCCAATTCCTATACATCTTGCGTATTAACACATCAGCTGATAATCAAGCGCAAAACTGGACAGTCTCAATCAATCTCACAAGCATATTTTTCACGAATAATGATTGATGGATAGCGCTTATTTATACGAATAAACAGCTAGCGTTGGCTACTAATTAAAATTTGCTATTCTAATTGAAATGCATGACTCCTAATCGTGAGATCTATTCAATCTCGATCTGTATTCTGTATTAGAAATGTATCAAGCGTGCGATGGGAATTTATTCTGGGCTGTCTCACACGGCAAAAACGACGATCAACACACTCGGATGTTCAAGAGCCGAGATCGAGACAGAAATTAAAAGCGAGTAGATCAAGCTCTTCCTGCGTCTCTTCATCTTCGCTCGAATCAGCTTTCCCCCGGTCAATCGTGAAAAGCCGCTCGATTTTCTCTTATCTTTGCCGTGCCCTACATCCCCCGATAATGATTCCACGCAATCGACAGCCACTAATCTGCGTTTCGATCGCGTCTTTTTCTTTGCCTCCCAATACGCGCCGCAAGCGTGTTATTACCAACGTGAAAATCTCGTCGAACCATGAAGTTGTTGGCGCACATACGTGGATTTTTCTTCCTTTTCTCTCATCGAATTACGAACCATAATTTATCCCGTAATGTTGGATACAAAATTTCTCGTCGGCCAAATTGTGGCCTGTGATTGCGCCGCGAGTTTCGTCGAATCAGAGTCGTGAAAACAGAATATTGATCAAGCGAACGATGATTTTAATTCTGTGACGTGCAAAATTGATCATGATAAAATTTATCTTGAATAATTTTAGTCATTTAATAAATTTTTTTAAAAATTTCCGAATGGTTAATTTAATCTTTAAACATTTTAAATAATTTAAATAATTTATACATGCGCGGGATGTGAAAATAATTAGATCGAAATAAATTATTCTATTTGCTTATAAATAATTACTTATTTATAAATAATTCTCTAATAATAAAAAATTAAAAAATGCAAATTTCAATTTTAACATATTGCACGAAAATTCAATGTATAATTAAGAATGTATGTTGGAATCAATATATAATTAAAATATTTGCATTAAAATTACTCAGCTATTTCGATTCTTGAAAATTAATTTATTGACAAATTGGGCGACTAATTTTTATCAAAAGATGAACTGACAATTGTGTTTTATTTTAGAAAT
Source organism: Camponotus floridanus (assembly GCF_003227725.1). Lineage (NCBI taxonomy): Eukaryota > Metazoa > Arthropoda > Insecta > Hymenoptera > Formicidae > Camponotus > Camponotus floridanus. The sequence goes on along the minus strand of NW_020229659.1, from coordinate 1,263,284 downwards.
AAGATGAGCTAAATCGAATATTGAACTAAATCGAAGAATGATTATACATTATCAACTTCTTGTTTTACGCTTTATGACTTTGTCAAGTCCTTAAGTTCACAAAAGAGATTATATAAGAGAATGTCTCACAAAGTCTTATTAATCCCTAAACCATAGCGAGGCACACATTCGATTAAGAAACTTTAAATCCTATTTAACGTAACTATAGTTGTAAAAGGCTCAGTAACGTGTCATCCATTTCGCATTAAGACACTAATTATATCAAAATTATGTGCATGGATAATTCTAAAAAAAAAAATATTATTTTACACCTGTTTATATTTTTTTCTTTATTCATTCACTTGTTTAAAAAGGATTATTTATTTATTCGAAAGATACGATTTCTCTGCGAGACGAAGATTCGAAGACAGGAACGATAAATACGAAAATTCGTCGTGGACGTGAGTTCATGCGTCCTCTCCGGATCTAACGATCGGTGATCGAGAGAGATCCGACGACGAGCAGCTTGATATTCGTCGGATGCGCGTCGCCGAGCCCGGCCGCGTATGAGCGCGGAATAAATTATCCCCGTGAGGTCTGTTTCTTCTGCATCTTTCTCTCTCTCTCTCTCTCTCTCTCTCTCTCTCTCTCTCTTTCCCCTTGACGTCGCTCGCCCTCTCCCTCTCGCGATTCAACTCTCTCACTCGATTGCCCTGGCTATTGCTCTTCGTGGCCGTTTGTTCATCCCTCTCCGCTCGTCGTCTTGCCCTCCCCCCCCCCCGTCAAGGCGTCTATAATGACTCCTCGTGGTGGGACGATACCGGAAGTGAAGTCAGAACGGCGGAACCAGACGTTCACTCAATGGAAAGTTTGAGCTCCACCGGCAAGCGTGGCAGCTCTCTAAAAGAGGTGGCCATACACGCTCGCACGCGTCGCTCGTTCCAGCACGAAGGAAGGAAAATCCGCTTCCTTCGACATTCGCGTGAACGCGAGTCACGCGCGAACAGCTTGGAACAGCGGGGAAAAATCTGTGCACGTCGATAGCGCGATCCTTGAAGGAACCGAGATGATTGAAAGTGTGAACGTTTCGAGAAAGATTGATTGAGTACCCGATAAAAGCTCTAGGTGTTAATATTCGGTCGGATATCCAGTGCGCGAAAGGAGGAACAGAAGGAGAAAAGTAATCCGAGGTTTTCAGGAGCAATAACGTGAACTGATTAAAGATTGAACTAGAGGAGATAGATATGGACTCTGATTTAATTTTGTGTTGCATGGACTGATAAGCTTTTATCAAGATTGATGAATAGGAATCTAAGAGATTAAACGCTCGCGGATTTGACTCGAAGATAGAATAAGTGAACGTTAATCGGAAATTTTGAATGAAATTCAAGCAGATTTAATCAAACGATAGACTCGAGATGGATGATAGATTAATCCGAAAGTAAAAAGGAGGAACACACGCAGGCGAGTTAATGAATAACAAAAAAAAAAGCACGAGAAACATTTATTCGGAGTTGCATTAACGTCACAAATAAAGTACGTTTTATTGTGAAGCACCGGAAGTCTCGCGGAGCAGCAAATAACATCGTCGAGTAATCAAGGCAGCGGTTGAATAAATTGGATCATACTGGATATTACAAGAACCGACGAGAGAGAAAGAGAAAGAGAAGGAAAAAGAATGCTCGAGGAAGCTTGCCATTAAACTATGACAAAGAAAAAGTTTTCTACCCGCGAAGAAGAAAGGGGACGATAAATTTGCAAGAGACATTGTACATTAACTTCCATTTCAGAAACAGTGCGTGGAAATTTAAAAAACGCCAACGCATTTGTGATGAATTATTTGGAATTCCATCTGGAAAATCGAGGAAAATGATCGGCGCGGAAATTGTTCCCGCCAAAATAAATGCATTGAAAATTTTTAGGTTCGTGCGCGCGACCTTCCCCGCGAAATGAAACCCGAGGAAAGTTATTTCGCACAGTCGACTTGAAATGCGTTTTCTTTTCGTGTGCAACTGCACGAAAAATAAGCGAGTTTTCGCCGTTGCAAACAATAAGTATTTTCGCGTGAAAGTGACAAGATGATGACAGTCTTTGAGAAAAAAAGATCTGTGTGATTTTCGTGGGTGAGACAAAGGGTTTGTCTGTGAAACGGAAGTCCATCGCAAAGAATGCTAATTAACCCAATTCCTCTCTTGGAGGACTTGCGTTACAAAACCGCATACATTTTAATTCATTGTATTATCGGTCTGTGTTTCCTTAATTAAAGTGTTATATTGTTTTATGCATCAATCATGAAAGAGATGAGTGAAATCGAAAACTTAAATTAATTGCATACTTTAATGAGAAAAAAGAGACTTTTCCCATGCAAGAAATTGACGAAACTATTGTGAAATGTACCGTGCAAATTAATGAGCTTTGTAATTTTACAAAGTGCTCGTCGTGTCTAACGCAGCAGTTGCAGTCTGTCATTATCGACCTCTTCCTCGTGTAAAATGAGAAATTTGCTGACGAGCGGCAAAGGACACTTCATTCGAATCACATCTTGGGTGGTCCTCAATCAAGCTTCTGTCATCATCTGTACATCTTTTTCGTGATCGATATATTATATTTCCCGACGATTCGAGACTTTAGATCGTAGACGGGTGATTATAGTAATCAATGGGCGCGAGAAACTCATAAAAAAGTATTATTCGAAGAAACACGAATTGAAAGAACTCCGCGCTTGTCGTTAGCTTCGTTCGAGGGTGAAAACAAGGGACTCGAAGTGCATTCGTGAAAGTATTCGTCAGAGATGGTCAGCCAACACGCGATGGCCACCACCGTCCGCAAAGTTAAGCAGGAGAATCGTCTTAGGCGGCAGAATCAGAGTCAAGGTACATAAATGCATAAGCGGTGGTTAATGAACAACAGACATTCGTGAGACATATCTATGCATAATATAATTTACGCTCAATAAAAAAAACATATTTAAAATGCAGAGTATTTAAATAATTATTTGAGTGAAAAAATAATAGATTTATTTAAATAAAATATTGAAATAATTATATTTTTCGTAAGAATGTGATAGGAAAATACAAATATTATATAAGAAATATTAAAAATGCAATAATTAAAATTATTTATTAAAATAATAGATTTTTTTAAAAATAAAGACAGATAGAAAGAGAGGGAAATTTATATATAAATATTAAATATTTATATATATAAATTATATATAAAAATTTCTCTACATATAAAAATTTATACATATAGAATTTATATTAAAATATCTTAAGGTGAAACTTGTGTGTATTAATTATTATTTCTCTTCTTTTATTTAAAATTTTATTTAAAATGTTACATATAATAAAAATATTTAGAAAATAATAATTAATAATTAAAAAATAATTGGAAAATAAAAATGCGTTTTCTCGGCACTTATTTAATTCCAATTTACATTAAAAATTACATAAAATTAAATAAAAATCAATTAATATAATTTAATAAAATATGTAAAAGCCGATTTAATGGACATAAACTGTAAGAAAAGAAAGGAAATAAAATAAATACGAATTTAGAAAAAAATATTTCTTCAAAAATTGTACTGCTTATATAATGTGATAAAATATTATTTTAATTGATTATTGAAATCTCTAATAAAAAAAACAAATTTGAAACATTTATTTCTGATTCATAAAATAAATCTCAAAATAAAATTTTAATTAACATATATATAAATATACATATAAATGATTATTTTATTAAATATAATCATTTATACTCCAGTATAAAAAAATAACTCGCGTAAATATTTTCATTTTCTATTTTAAATATTATTTTGTCAACTTTTGTTTTTTAGATCTTCTTGCCTCGACGATAGAAAGCCTTCATCATGATCTAGTTATGTAGAAACGCGTATGCTTGCATCTTCTGCAATTAACATAATTAGAATGTTGTAAGAATATAATATGCCGTTAATGTAACGTAATGTAAATATATACGTATGTAAATAACTATATTATGAGCTTACTCTCTAATTGCATCGAAAATATTATAATATTCTCTTTGATACGTAATGTATATCTTTAATACGTAAATTAAAGGGAAAAAGCGAGCAGCATCTTTATAAGCAAAGATCTTAATTAACGCGCAATAATTGTACGCTGTGTAGCGAAGTTTATTATTTAAACATTTTAGGCAAATTAATAATTTATCATCTAAATGGCTAGCTTGCGTAAATATTATTGCGTAGAATTTTCATCGTTCTTAAAGAAGAATGTTACTTGTGTATTTCCTCTCTAAGGATATAAAATATTCTTGACGTAGTTTTCAGTGCACCCATGTATAATACATAGCAATTTCCTAAGTATTTCCTTTGAATAAATTGTTTAATACATTCATGTCAAGTTAAGGTGTTGAATATATGAAAATTTATTTCACCAGTTTGCCGATTTCATTTCGTATTCAAAAATGATGTAACGAAAATAATGTAAAAAACATTTAAAAAGAATAAACTATAATTATTACTCTATAAAAAAATTTTATTAAAGAACAATTAATAATTAAGTCCTCTGTATATATAAAATATAAATTAAAAGGTAAAAAAAGACATAGAGAACTAAAGTGAAATGTCAAGAAATAAAAATTTATCGAGCATCAATATATATTCATATCGCAAATACTATATAATACAAAAAGGAATGAGAAAAAAAATATGAAATAAGATGTGATATACATATAATTGTTTATAACGTTATAAACAATTATATGTATCACATCTTATTTCATATTTCTTTTCTGATTCCTTTTTATATTATATAGTATTTGCGATATGAATATATATTGATGCTCGATAACTTTTTATTCCTTGACATTTCCCTTTAGTTCTCTATGTCTTTTTTTACCTTTTTATTTTATTAAAGAGTTAAATATAAAATTTTGTAATAAATTAATAGATATTCTTAAATCGTGCATTTTTTTTGTTACAGATGAAGAGGGACCTTACAAGCCAGTGCCACCGCCGAAGCCGGTGTCGAACAATCAGAAGAACAATCAGGACGGTCAGCAGGACGAACAACGGGAACAGACGGTAGTCGAGCGTTCGTCGTTGCGAACGACTTCCGGTCCGGAAAGGACCAGCGTCGTGGAGAACGGGCAGGTTCGAAGCGCGGCCGGGCAGCCCTTCGCGCCGGAATACAGAATGCCACCTTTGTACGGGGAGGAGCAGAGTTCGGGTCAGACTCAACAGGCGGCCAGTTTGCAGACTCACAGTAGCAAGTTTCCGGTAAGTGTGATAATGAGCGGCAGGATGATATAAATTTTATCAATTACTTCTTCTCGTTAGAATGCCCTTTCAAAGAACTCTGACTCTATAAAAAGTTATCAGATTTTCTTCATGATTTATAATATTAATTATATTTTGTCCAATTTTTTTGATAATGATTAAAGTAAAATACATTCGACAGAAATGTATATTATATTTATATATTTTGATTATACTTTGTTCTCTATTTTTTGTATATGCATGACAGATGTAGCATTTCAATCTATTTAATATGAAAATGATATTAGAAAATAACTATGTATTTTCGACGTAAATAAAATGTAACTGGACACATAAAACATCTAATCAAGATTATTATAGACATTAAAGGTTATATAATGTCATTTATTGGCATTATCAGTATCTTTTTTTAGTTCGATAAATTTACGATGTAATAATATAGAGTGTTGGTTTTCTTCCATACGTCATTTTCTCCTTTTAACGAGATAACCCTACGGTTTAAGAATTAATGATGAAGTTGAATAAATAACATATAAAAGCAATAAAGCTCTTAATAACGATGTTAGAAGTTATCGATTGAAGCTATAATAATTTAATCAGTTCAATTTTGCGAATTATGAATTATAAATGCTTACATTGGCTATTGCGTTATAATTTTCTTTAATTATGAAGACTTTGTAAATTATATCTATATATTACGGACTTTTTATAGAGTCAGATTTTTTATAAAACGACTTAAAATTTTTTTAGATTAATTTTTTTTTAAATTGTTTCATAAAAAGTCTAGGATTTTTATAAGAAGGAATTTACAAAAAGCATACGATATATATGTAGCATCAAGATTCATATTAAAATCACACTAGTTAGAATCACTAGTTTGTCCGTAGAAGATTCTTTGCTAAGCTTTCCAAGCAAGAACTTACTACAGCGCACCTTTACTGGACGAACAGGTCAGTAATTATCCGAGTACGAGAGCGCGCAACACCTTGTTCGCTTCATGTCGTCCCGTATGTACCAGGAACAATGAGACAAAAAAAAATAATGACACGCCGTGGCGCATAATGCAGCCAGCGATGGCTCTAAATCTCTTCTCGTCCCGAGCAAATTTCCATTTTTGAAAAATGTTCTTTTTAAGTTTCTTATTATATCTGCATTTTAATAACCTTTCTTTCTACTCGCCACAATTTTTTCCAGATAAAACTGTGTCATTGCAAAAATACTTAGCCGTGGATTGAAAAGAAAAAATCTTCTCGAAAATATTACATAAGATATTTAAAATATAAATATTTTTCTGGAATAATATTTTATAATATACTAAAAACATATTATATATTTAAAGTATATTATAATATATTATAATATATTTTTCTTATAGTAATAAAAAGTGATACAAACAATGTAAAAAATATCAATATATATTTTGTCTTTTGGTTTTTAAAGCATTCGTTGATTTTGTGAGACTTGAATTATGTTGTTTCGTGCTCGCTCATAAACGAACTAATTAACAAGCCACCGAACGCATTAATTCTACGGCACACGTGTTCGCAGTTGCTGTACAAAAATGTACGTGTTGAGCAAAAAAGATTTAGATTTAGAAAATCGAAGAGCATCTTCTTTAATTAATTTAGAATTAATTTTAGAATTAATTTAGAATTAAATTTAGAATTAATTTAGAATTAATTTCAGAACTAATTTAATTAACTTATCATTTTAAATTCTTAGTATAATAAAAAATATTAATTATAAAGTGACAGTAATGAGATAAAATGTTAAATAATCATCACAAAATAATTTACTTTTTAAATCAATTAATACTTTTTAAATCAATTAATATCAGTTAATAATTATTTTTTAAATCAGTTTTGATTGAATTTTATTTTATAAAATATTTTATAAAAGAATTTTATTTTATAAAATTTAAATTTTTAATATTGTATAATCATAATATTACACACACACAGGATATTTTGTATATTAAATATTAAAAGATATTGTAACATAATATTTTTTTCAAACTTCTCTTTTAAAAAAGGTTTTGTTTTTTTTTTAATCTGTGAATAAATTATTACAATGAAAGTTACAGATTCTGCGACACTTAATATATGTTTGCAACAGCAAGAATTAGACTTTCTTTTCTTCGAATGTTATTTATAGTTGCGTGCACTTTTGCCCGAACACTCATTAATTATGAAAACTTCAGTAGAGAAAAAAAGAGGGAGAAAGTGATTTTTCGTTGACAATTTTACGCAATTATCGAGACTCAGTTTTAATCGATGACATAACGTGAGTATTTGCAACTCTCTGAAAAAGGAAATTCCACATTTGTGCTTTTTATTTAAGTTAAGTAAAAGAACGAGTAAATAGTTCGAAGCATAATGCTTTATCCGGTATAAAAGACTACATTTTCTAGAATTATACTAACAATAAGTTTCATGAAAACAGTCAAGTCAATTATAGCGTCGTTATAAGAAAACCGCGGAAAATGCTGATAAATCGTTGCGAAAATTTCGCTGACATAAATCATTAAGAATTGTAATGGATTTTCTGCAACTGTGATGTAAATTTATTCTATTTAATATTCTACTTAGTATTTATTTTATATTCGGACGAATATTTACGCTTTTCCTCGATTTAAAAAGAGAAAATTACATTCAACTTCTTTATAAATAATGGATATTAATTGATAGCACTTAAAATCTAACAATAAAATAAGTGAATAATGCAACTAATATTGCAACTTAATTACATTATTTGCATTATTATAATTAAACATATTATATTAATAATAATATTAATTGTATTAATATTATTATAATATTGATTATTTAATTATAATATTAATTATAATACTATTATAATATTATTTTTTATTTAATTTATTAGGTTAGTTAAAAATTACAATTACAATTGTCAATGGGAAAGGATTGACACGATGAGGATTGGCGAAACGAGTGTAGAGCTAATTGCTCAAATTATTCCAGATTATGTTCCGAGATTAATATTATTACTACTCTTCAAACATTTGAGCTCTCATAAGCTCTTGATTCATTTCGACCATCATGCTATTCCCTTTATTAACGCTTTAATTTATTTTTAATTTCTGCTTTTCTCCATTGTTTATATATCAAGACAATCGCACATCGACTCATTACAGCGATTTATCTCTCGATTTTCGTCATCCGACGTTAGCCAATTGTATTTAATTAGCAGAGCATCATGACGCAATCGCGCAGATAAGCGAACGGTGCTCGTTGATCTTCCGTGTTCGACGTTAGGAATTAGTCCTCGGAGAAATCTTCGGTAACAGTTCGTTGTACGCTGGTTACGCTCTTGGGAAGATTCTCAGAGGTTCTTCACCAAGACAAAGGGGGCATCATACGCGCGTACCGTTGGCCGGAAGTCGGGAAGGGGGCCTTCGCGCTCCGCGATAGTCGTTTAGATACACACACCGTATTTCTCCGCAGGTGAGAATAATAAATCGGGACAATCAACATCTTGGCCTTTGGTCCTTGACGCGTTCAGCCGATGCCTTTTATCGTCAATTTTTCACGCGGCCGGTGGTCGCGTGACGTCACACATCGTACGCATGCATGCTATTCGCATATAGCTGGGTGACACACGCGCTCGCTCTCGATCGGAGAGCAAAATTATTAAAGCGACACGGCCCATCACGCTGATTGCTCAGAAACGAATATCCGACCGCGAATCAACGTTAATTAACCCTTTTCTCTTGAACGTTGTCATGCGCGATCGATCGTCATATAGCGTTTTAATTATCGCGTGACACGAAAGGCTGGACTCTCCGCGGATTAATTCTCCTTTGACAGCGAAAGAGTGATTACAACCCCTCATTTTACATTTGGACTACATTGCCTCTTGCTTTTTAACGAGAATTCAATTGAAACGCGAAGAATGCTATCTAATGAATCGATGGAATGAAATAATTATATACGCGCGTGCTTCTCTGTATCTGAGGTAGATGAGCTTAGATAAAATTTCTATATAATCTATCTCCATCCATCGAAATTTATATTAAAGTGAAAGGGTAAAATTATCCTGATTAAAAAGGAATTTTTATCATTATATATAATATTATGGGAAAAATTTCTTTATGTCTTTTTTTAATTATAACTTGAAAATTATTATTTTAAAAAATCGATATTTTAATTCTTAAAGATATCAATTTTATTTTAAGAAAAATATCCTCCTTTCCTTTAAAATTGATGCGTGCCGCAATAAATTATTTCCCCCCCGCATTCAACATTATTGCTACTAAAGAAATCACCCGTACTTAAGAGACTACCTTTTATCAATGTCCCCTAAGTATGAGACATAACAGCTGTAGTTAGGAGAGAATCCAATATCAGCATGGACAGTCTGTTCGGGGCTGTTTCTATCGCATCCTATTATTCCCGGAAGGGGATGAATCGATCGGTATTTTTATTCGCGAGCTTACGCCCCATTGCACCGCGTAATACGCGTTCTCGTGACGTCATTCCTTTATTAGCACGCTTTATTTCTTCCGCAAAACATTCTTTCTTTCTCTCTCTCTCCCTCTTTCTTCCTCTTTATCTCGCTAAACTTTTTTATAATTCAGCTTTATGACGCAATATATATCGCCATGCATGTGTGCGCGTTTGTGTGCGATGTATTACATTTTGTCTGCGCGTAGCCACTCCACCGATATAAATATCAAGTCTTTCTCGCAATAATTTGATTATTTGCAGCAAAAAAAGCAAGCAAAGAAAACAATGTACATTTGCTATAAGAAGAATTACACATTGTGTTATATACTTCCAAGTTTTCTGACAAAAAATCTCTCTCTTTCTCTCTTTGATTTATATTTCCACTGAATAATTAACATTAAATATTATCGCTTTTTTGTTCTTTAATATTATATAAATAAAGTAGGAAATTATATTTAGCAGTAAATTATACATTATTTTAATTTTTCGTACATATAAGTCCGTCTACTTGCTTGCTTTCGCCGCCAAATTAGTGGTGGCTAAAGTTAACTCGCGGCGTGTTGTTTTTACTATCGAGCATAAATTGCGATCAAGAATAAATTCTATTACATATGTAGAGAATTCATAACCTGATGCACAAGGGAAAATTCAATAAAATAATTAAAAATAAATACGCCAAAAATGTAAATATTGGTCGCTCGAGAGAAGTAAATAAATATTAACATTCAGGATATGTGGAGTTCTATGATTTTTTTCTAGTTTTCCATCGATCTGATCAAACATTTAAAAAATTTTGAAAATCATGAAAGTCGAAATACCACGCGTGGATTTATTTCTGGTACAAGATTGATGATAAAAAGAATTGTTTTCGCGCACTAAGATGCGATACCGATTCAACTGGTGAGGAATCGAGTCTCGGGGAAATCATCTCCGTACGAACTCCATGCAGCTCCGAGTATAGTTATATCCGCAAACGTGATTATGTTGCTTGTGCCTGCCTGCTTATACCTACGTGCATTCATTTTCCGCGACGGTAGCTCGTTTCATCACGCTTGCTTTCTTCTTCGGAGCGTGATGCTTAGGAGTTGCGGCCGATGTTGCAGCCAGTTTAGTTCAGTGACACCTACTCCATGCGGCGTGTTATTACGCGCACGCAACGAACGCACGTCGGCCGTTGCCGAGGCGAGCCCGGTTCTATGCACGCACTTTGCGTATCATCGTGCCGTGCGTGCGAACTCGCATCGACATGGATGCCTCACCTGGCTTGGACGTGTAGCCGGGAAAAGCTTCACGGAAAATCTCTCGGCGAGATGACCGTCTCTCTCTCTCTCTCTCTCTCTGTCTCTGTCTCTGCCCCTCTCTCTCTCTTTCTGTGGGCTACTATACATACATCATCCGTTTGTTTTTGCTCTGTTTACCTAGGTGCTTTCAACGAGCACGCTTTGTTGCGCGCACAAGCTAAGAAAGGAAGTTTATTTGTAGATTAATTTGCTCCATAATGCATCGATTATTTCCGTAAAAACGATTTTCAAAAATTGCAGAATAGAAAATTAGAAACGAAAGAAGAATTAAGAATTTTGCGCATGAATAATAATGTATAAATAATAAAGATAAACAATATGGTGTATTAATTATTAATAATATTATATAATAATTTGTTCTAATATTAGACTAAATTATCTCTCTTAAATAAAGAAATAATTTTACTTGAAAAAATAAATTAAAGCATTAAAAAAATTATAAATTAAGAAACGTAAATTAACGTGCAAAAAATTTGTGGGACAATTAATGCGTATAATATATTAATATATAAATTATAATATAATTTATGTTAATTATTTTATTTTAATTGACCATTTGATGATCATCACTGAATAAATAAATATTTATAAGAAAAGTTTCAAGTGATTCTTAAATAATATAATCGAGAAAAAAGGAGATTATTTTAAGTAAATAATAGCCATTGTTTTTCTCTGATCGTAGATAGAACGTGAATTGGTTTTGTCATCGGGAGACAAAAATTCCAAGATCCCTATTCTTCACGAATACAAACAGAGGACCGCTGGAAGAGTCGCCATCGCGCCGGATGCGCCGATTAAGCAACAGGCTTGGGTTCAAGAGGTGAGTTTCTGTCTGATCTTCCTTGATAAATTTATAAGAAGGGAGAGGGAAGAGATATGAATAAATCACATCAACTTCCTCGCATTTTTTTCCAGACAATAGTTGTTAACATAAAGAAAATTGCGAAAATTTCCTTTTCTCTTACATAATATCTATACTCGTTCTTTAATGCATAAGCAATAAATATCTTTCGATAGTAAAATAATCAAGATTTAAAAGATCCAAAGGATTAATAGACGTCGCGTCATCAAAGAGTACATTTCATCGATGTTGAATCTCGTATCATTTATTGCCTGTGTTACACTTCCGTCGGTAGCCAGAATGACGAATTTTCCGTCCCACTTTGACAATTGCTCCATTGTCATAGGACGATTGTTACGAAATCCCGCGATTAATCAAGCGTCATGTGTACGCTGCATTATTTACACGTGCCACCCACGTATCCCGCTCTCAATGGGCGTTGGTAACGCATTCTTTTTTCCGAGTATTGATACCTGAAAAGATGGGTGTGGAAATTGATGCTCGATTGAAAGGTGATACATATGCTCTTTTATTCAATTTTTGAATGATTGATATAGATGATTGATTCCTATGATCACCCTTTCCCGATGTTCTCTCTCCTCTTTCATATTTTTACGTCATAATTTCTTAATACTTTTAGCTTTTAATGTTTCGATATTTTTGTAATTTATTTTAATGTTATTTATTTATTTGCAAAATAATTTTCAGTTAGCATCAGCGAAATATATTGTACACAATGTGATAACAAGTTAATTCGTTTAATTAAGAAGAGAGCCACATTTTTAATTAAAATATTTTCAAGTTAAAGACCGTTATTAATTAGGAACAATTTGTCTGTTGATTATATTGCTGGATATTACATCGTGCACTCTCTAAATTAAAATCGCTTTGACGACGTATTATGAGAAATAGGAGAGGTTGTATACGTGCAATCGCTATATACGATATTGACGTATTTGCATGCGTCACAAAAGCAAGATCTTAACTGTTAATATACTCTAAGTACACTACGAATCAGCCTATATCGTGTTTACGAAATTGCGCGTAGGATGAAGTGTGCAGTTGCCTGTCCTCGCATAGCCCATTGGCCATTCCATTGATCCTGCGATCAATGCAATCGTTTACGAAATGCTCCAGGCGATTAGTTGTGAAACTACGATATAGCTTGCGTTATTACGTGTGTATGCAATAAATATACCCTCGCTCGATATTGTTTGCGCTCACCATGTAATTGATTAGTCGTCTTTGTTGCAAAATTTCCCTAAGCTCTTCTCAGTGTGAAAAAATCTCTTGTTTTCTTGTTCCGAAGCTTTATACATCCCTACATATGTGTGGGTGTATATGCCCGCATGACAGCAAATTTCGCGTTACAGCAATTTCACTTTTTTGCGATTCTCTCTCTTTTTTCGCAAGAGATATTCTAGAAATTTTTTTTATCAAGATAATTTACATATATATCAACGTGATCTCTAATATAAAAATAATGATTGAATTGATTAATATTTTAATAAAAATCTTGAAATCTTTGAAAAAGTTAAAATCTTTAATATTTTTGTTTCACACGCAAAAGAAATATCCCATAAATATTTAAAGGTAAATTCCTCTGATGTTCATGAAAATACATGAACTTTTTATTAGATCTGGGTAAAAAGAAGATTATTCAAACATTTTATGCGTTGCATTGTGTATAATACTAAAATAATATATCTGACGTATTTTTTGAAATATAATTCCTGAAAGATAAGATTAAGCAAGTATTATTATGTGAATACAAAATGTTACTTACACGCATAATTCTTGCACAGGTGCGAAAGAAAAATCCAATTCTGCTGAAAACGTGAAAATATTATTATATAATTTCCAAACATATGAACTTCTTATTAGATCTGGGATCTTGGGATCTGGGAAAAAGAAGATTATTTTATCAAATATTTGCATCATATTTTGTGTAATAATATATGTAACATATTTTTAAAATATAATTCTTGGCAAGATAAGATGCAAGTATTCTCATATGAATAAAAAGATATTACTTATTCTCAAAAAGAATTCTTAAGGTTTCCCATACAATTTTTTCCCATTTTGACATCATTATAATAACAAAAGTTCTACAATAGTTATCAGAGTTCCTGAAATCCTAGTCTTCATAATGTTGCTAAATTATATATTAATGAAAATATCAAGATCTGCCATATGTCGACTAATGTCTGTAATCCATCGTAACTCATGTTTTCGTTCTTACAGTATTATTATGGCGAATATTGCTGTCATACTTGTTGAAGACGGGAAAGGAGTTTCCGAATTGCCGTAATTTGCTACAAATATCGCGCAAATGTGTAGAAGAAATCTTTTTGCTATTTCGTACATGGCCTATGAGCTCGATACGCTCGGGCGTGCAGAATAGCCAACTTTCGTTGCCTTTCGAATTATTTGAAGTTGCTTTACATAATACATATCATCGTGCGAAACGACACTTAATCAACGTCGCACGTGATTATAGTGTTGGCATAGAAGAAGAGACGGTTTTACGCAGCTCGTAAACCCATTTCCAACGCTCTCAGAGTCTCTGGATGCTTTGCTAACTTCGAGCACTCCATAAGCAAATTTTTTTCCTACTTTCGTGAAAGTCAATGCTGCAGCTTTCAGCATTATTTTCTCTTTTTAACATCATATGGCTGTCTGTCTCGAAACTACAGGTTTGCTGTGGAAGTTTCTCCGACGTGTGAAAATGCGACAAATTGAAGAGTTTGAGGAGGGCGCGTGAAAAATGCAAAATATTATACAGTTTTTATATTTTATCTTCCACATTTTACCTTAACTTTCAAAAAACTCTTTCGAGTTACATTTCTATGAATGTGTCTTATATAATGTTTCAAAAGATGCAAAGAGAGAGTTTAAGTTTCTAAAAATACTATCTTTTGTAACAATATATAAAGGACGAAGAGAGGGATAATAGACAATCCATATTTCTCAGTTTTGACTATAAAACCGTTTTCATTATCATATAATATATTAATACAAGCTCACATTATTATATCAGATATTAAAACATATCTATTGCATTAATATTAATTAACGTTTGATTGGTCGTTTATTTTTTTTTTATTTTTTTTATTATTTTTAATTTTTTTAATCTATTTTAATTTTTTTAAGTTTGGATGTAGAAGCATTCTCTCGAATCGGACAATTCTATGATTTTTCCAAGCGTAGCGCCGCCGGGTACGAAACTCAACTTTTGTTTCTCGTACTACTCGTCCCGGTATCAGCGTAGCCATAAGTCAGAGAGGCTTTCCCGTATGCGAGATGCGTGTCCGCTGGGCCCCATACACGAGCCGTTGTTATTCCAGGCGCATCTCTTCCCGAGAACGTAGGATTCAGTTGCGTTAACTTTGAAATTCCCAGTTGAAGCTTCGGCTGTTAACTGTCTGGACGGCAATTCTCTTCTTCGAGTTTGTTAGGACGGTAACATATTGTATTTGACGAACCGAATTAAATTATTTCCCATAAACGTGTCGTAAAGTTTTTATAATTTCGCACACCAGGAATGTGTATCATTTATCCAATGATTATTTTAGAAAATATTTCTAATATTTTTATATACGATAACTGATTATAAAATGAATTTCTCAGTTTTACCATAAATCTTTCTCCTGTCTCTTACAATTAATGTCATGTTATATTCTGAGAAATTTAAGCTAAATGTATAATGCTTTAATTTTACGTCTATTTTACTTTCTCGATTTTGTGTTAAAAATGATCTATTTTCTTGCAAGAAAATAAAGATTGCATTATTTTACTTTATAGTTTATATCCTTTGCTTACTAAATAAATATACCTCTTATGAGACTTTTTTCTCCTTCTCTTTCCTTTTTATAAAATAGTTTAAATAGATTTTGTGAATAAAATGATCGTAATAATTAAATGAAAATATATTCAGTCTATTTTCACTCTTTACTTCAATCAATGGTATATTTTCGCAGAACGCTCAGCCCTTAATTCTCCTCTCGTCATAAAAGCGTGCGGTTTACTGAAGTATTATCCGTTCGACGTTCTCTTTGAGAAAAGATAGATTTCGCAAATCGTTCCAACGATTTCGTTTGAACTACAAATCTCTTTTATGTGCATAACGTAGCGGTTAAATTCTTGTTTGTCCGTGAAATTACGTATCTGCGGAGGTTTGACTTCGTATAATTTCCCGCCAAAGTTGGACCAGAACTATAAACATTAAAATCGCGAGGGTTTATTTCTGAGGTCTCTCCGGTTTTATTAAACGATTCTCGACACGAAGATACGTTTTGGGGACAAACTTTCGATGAGTTCCGCTCGTTGAAAGTTAAACGACTTTGGGATTTTGGATTACTCGTGTCATAAATGCACGTCACTTCGAAGCCATGAATTGTTTGTCAAATCATCTCTCAAGAATCATGCGCGGAATTACTAGAGAGAATCATTTTTGAACTGTAGTTAAAAATTGCTATAAAATAAACGTTTAATTATGACTCGTAGCATTTGCTTTCAAATTAATATTTCATATTAATTTGACATTTTATCTTAATATTTATAGCATCTGTCTTTTGGACCTTAAAATCAGGATTTATGCTCGAGTAATAAATTGTCCAAAAATTTTATCCGTGTATCCAGCTACTTTCTGATGCGTAAACCACCTTAATCTAGCGCAAATGCGTGTGGAATAAAGTTCGTAATTATATGAACGTACGCGTGTCGGCAAATTAACGTACGCTCACGAGTGGCGAATAATTTAATTAATGTATCAGCTCGTTAACAACGGACGGGCAACTTATTTAACTTTAATTGGATTTCATCTCCTTGCCGTTTAGATCGTTTCTAATCAGAAGGGAAGTTTTCTCGATAAGCTTGGTAAGCGCTGCTTCGCGAAACGCTACGCTGTAACATTCTTGTTGTCGCTGCCGATGCACAATTACGCTTTCCTCGTTTAGACGACTTAATTAGACGCGTCTAATGAAACCGCAGTTTGCAAAGTTAACGGATTTATGTTAGACATTGCGCACGCTTCATGTTTTACGCGATATACAGGATATTTTATTAATACCGACGTGTGCCGATCATTAACGACGTGTGCTCATTTTTTGCAGGGAACTCAAATGCAGGAAGTGAGACAGGACGGTCAAGCGAGAAGCCATCAATCGTCGGACACCTACTCGTAATTATCCCGTTCATTTCACGCTTGCATGAATTATTTAAATCCTTTTCTGAGAAAATTTATATCTCAGATGCTGATGTTCTATCAATGTTACTTATTGCTGATATAAATAAAACAAAATATATCATTTTCCGAGCGCAATCTAAGTGATTATTATTATTATATTATTATTATCTGTGTCACGTGAAGCCCTCGAGAAGTGGAACTTCCGATTGTAATTAAACCTTCTGTCAGGTCAACATCAGGAGCGGTTCCAAGGACGACGAAGATTGACGAGGAGAAGACAAAGTCGTTGTCCAGGACCTATCACACCATTAAGGACATGATCTCGAGCCGTTTCGGACCGAGTCGTAAGGACGTCGAGCCGGAACCGGAAGCCAGTCTCAATAACGTCACGGAAGAGCTGCGAAAGTCGAGCAGGAGCATCGACGAGGACGAGGCCAGGAAGAAGGAGGGAATCTACGGGAAGCCTCGCGCGCAGGAATCGTCGGTTAACGTGCAGCAATATTCGAAAAATGCTTACGGTAAGTCGAACACGGCCGAGTAAGACGCCGCGTTAAGTAATTAGGCGTGTTAAGGCGCGATGCTTACCGCAAGGTGCTCGTTAATTAGAGCTCATTAATGTTAATGAATTAATCTGAGGAAAGAGCCTTGCTGAGCGGAACGTTAAATGACGGAATCGCGAGTTTTCTAAATGCAAAGCAGCGAGCAAGTGCATAACGTGTGTGCATAATAACGGCTCTTTCTGCAGTTTCTTTGAAGCACACTAATTTTTTATTCATAAAAAATGCAATTAGAGAGATCATATAAGATCACATAAGTTGTTGTAAGAGAAATATTATTATTCATTGATTGCTTTGTTTATTAAATGGCAATTAACTTATTATATATTATACAAAAATTCCTATGTAATATTACATTGGATATCATTGTTTAAAAATAATTTAAAAATTATGAAATTCGCAACTTATTTTTAATTTATGTAAATTAAAAATTATAGTACGTATTATGTAGTACTATATTTCCAAGAATTTATATAAATTTATAAATAAAGAATTTATATAAGAATTTATATAATTATAATAAAATTTATATAAATTAAAAATAACTTGCGAATTTCAATCATCTTTAAATTATCTTTAAACAATGATATTCAACGTAACATTACCTGCTACAGCTGATGATTGATGTGGAATATATTGTATTGAAATTACAACTCTGATTTTTATTTAATAAGTGAACTTATTTCACACTCATAATTCACAGCTTATCATTTATAGCTTACTTAAAACGTGACACAAGATTTTCTTTGTTTTCACAAACTATTTATTGTGCAAACTTCTAAAATCACAGCCTAAAATCACATTCTAAAATCATGTAATATCGTTGCTATTATTTCACGATTTACTATGCCTTTAATACTCAAACAATATCTCTCTAATCGTTTGCTCGATTTGAAATTATTGATCGATAGGTGAATGTTGAATCCTTACGTTTCGAATGTAAAATTAGTGATTCATAAATTTCCAACTGTTGAATAAAATAATTTAAAAGAGAGAGAGAGAGGGCAGATATATTAATAAGAGATAAAATTATACTTGTAGAATCGATGTGAATATTTTAATATGGATAATATATGAATATGGTTTGGAAAACATTTTTGAAATCAGCCGTACAATTTTAATCTAATTTGTTTAACTATTTCCGCTTTTGATCGTGTTTATAATAAATTTTTCTCTTAATATCTCGAATTTTGTTAAAATTGCACACTTGTGTCTTTACCGTTTCAGCTTTTCCATGAGCTGTCGCAATTTCTATAATCATAATAAATAACTTGTTCATGAAATGTGCGTTTGAAACGTGTAGTTAACTGGAGGAGAAACTTTCCTTTTAATTAACTTTAATAGCGTATTGCATATTCATACATTTTAGCATTCCCGATGGTGTTCAGAATAAGTACGCCTCATGATGCAACATGTTAGTTTTACTTCAATTTCACGGATAATAGAAATATATGTTCAAAGCACTTATACACAGCGTGTACTATATATTTTTAAGAAAAGATTTAAGAAAAAAAAATGACTTACTCATCTCAATTCAATAATAAACTGCAACAAGTTTTGGATATCGTGCAGTTAAAAAAAAATTTTTTTTTTCATGTAGATACCCTACGCATACGACTGGTGCTAGAGTTAATCTTTTTTTCCCGTAATAACATAATGAATAGAAATAATATTGAAACTCTCTCTCGTCTCAGGCCAGTACGGTCACTCGTACGTCTATCAAAGCAACCAGCAAAATGTACCTTTGCCAGGCCAACTACAACCGTCCACGACCATTCAACCGAATTTACCGGGACAGAGTGCTCAACTCCATGTGACCCACCACACTCCACCAGGAGGAGTTCAAACGGTTCATCAAACCCAAGTTTCTGCTTTCGGCCAAACCGCGACAGGTGCGCAGCAGGTGCAAAACGTTACGAGAGAATACGTAGTTCAGGCATCGGGCGGTATGACTGGCCAGCAAATGCATCAGGGAGTCCATCAGAATCCCTCGCAAGGACAGGTACAATTCATATAAGATTCCGATGAAAAATGTTCAGTATAGTTTAACTTTGATAAAAGTTACAAGAGACTGAATAAAGTGAAAATTCGATATTAAAGACCCTCGAGACGGAGAAAGAGCTGATTATTTTATGCTGTTTCTTGGAAAAAAGTATCTGCGTGTGGCAGAAAAGAATTTTTTGAAATTGTGAAATGAAAAAGGGACTCCTTTAAAAATTAAAATTACAGGTTCCCTTCAGCGAATAAAAGTCACATTTTAAGCTGTTGGAATAATAATTTAAATGTAATATTATTTGTTAATTATTATTTTATAAAATTAATTAGATACAGTATATTATTTCTAAAAAGTTAATTCTTTTGAAATATCTTTAAATATCTCTTTTATAAAATTAACCTTTTTTCAAACATTTTTCTTTTAAAAATGCAATATATTCAAGATATTCTTTCTACGTCGCATGAATAATATTATATAAAGAATTATTTTCTTGTTTTTCTCAAAAAATTTAACTTGTAATAAAAGAATTTCTTTTAATAAGAAATTTATGAAAAGAAATTTATTGAAATTGTTTTATGATAAAAAGATTTAATTAAATGAAATATATATCGTAATAAAATACATAAAATACATACGTTTCGTACATAAAATATTGTCGCGTTTTTATGCGGATGCGGATATTCCTCGCGTGCAGGATACAAAGACGCTCTTCAACAGACAGAAAAATAAATGTCTCACAGCTTGTCACATGTTCTCTCATGGTGACATTTCCTTCATATATATTCAAACGATGGAACAACATAGACAATCACCAGCCATCTTTTATACAGAAGCAATTGCACGTGAAACGTTAGATGCAATGTGATATTCGAAATTTAACGTATACGTAATTTAACAATAACATATAACGACAAGTCTATCACAGATTTTAATTTATTAAATAATGATCGTTGTGTGATATTATTAAGCTATGTAATACTATGTTAAATTAGTGAGATGCAATGCAGTACATCATTCATAATGATGCTTTCTTAATATTTTCCGTTGCTTGCACAATGGACAAGCTTCGTAAACTCATTGTAACTCACTTCCTTTACGGAAGCGTTTTTGAAAGATGAATTAAATTCTAAGATGAACTCTAATATATTATCAAACGTACAAGAGATAAACAGGTATTCATCTTAACACGTTTTATTTAACGGTAACTCATTGTTAACGATTCGGTTGGTTGCTTCAGGGGCAAGGCACGCAAAAACCGCATGGTCTGTCGGTGCAGCAACATCAAGTAGGTAACGCGATGCCGCCGACAAGCCAGAGCTTCCAAAGTCCCCAACAGTTGCTCCATCAAAATCAAAATCATCATCAGAGTCCGCGATTCGCGCAGCAGCATGCTCAGAACTTGCATCAGCGTCAACTGATCCAGCAGATGCATCAGCAACAAATGGCCGGGCAGGCGAATTCGCAAACAGCGGGTGCGCGAAATGTGCAGCAGTCGTACTTTGCTAATAGCGTCTCCTATCAACAATACCAGCAGGCCAGGCAGGCCATGTCCAGATCGCAAATCGATCTTCCGAGCACGTCCAGACAGACGCAAGAACTTCGTGTGTCGGGTCAGGAGATGTATTATCATTATGCTCAGGGTAGACCTCGATACGGCGTTCCCCAGGTTTACATGAAGACCGAGAGCATTCAGGAGACAGAGTTTCAGAGGCGAAACTCCGCTAAGGGTATCGAGAAGGCGGCTTCGCAACCACAACTCTGCTATGAGGACGAGCGAAACGTTGAAGCCGTCAAAAATCCCGCGGAGAACATGAAGAACCTCACGGTGGACCCGTTAGACAAGGAGAGGTAAGATTGGGAGATGTATTAGAGAGTTTTTTAGACTAGTTTGCGATTTTGTTTATTTTGTGGCTGAAATCTTTTTTCAATACATGAAGATACAAAAATGAAATAAATATTGTAAGCTATTCTAAAATGTGGATCTGTAAAACACTTTGTTTTAGGTATGAGATCACAGTGGAAGATCGAAATCAAGGTGAAACACCTGGAAGAAACAGCTCGCAAAGGAACGAGGAGTATCGTCCGGAGACCAGTTTTGGTATCCGACGAGATGAAACGCGGGCCTCGAAAAAGGAACAAGAGCAAGGATCGTCGAGTCAAGAGGGAAGTCAAAACGCGGAGGGCAATTCCGTGCAAAAGAGGATCGAGGAGTTGCAGAAAAGAGCGGAGCAAGAGAGTCACTTTAATTCTAAACCCGCCAGCGATGCAGATGGTTTGAGGGTTGGCTTCGCCACGAAAATGATCGGCGAAGCGTCGAAGAGGCTCGAGGGCGGGCAATACTCTGGAAAAGAGACCGCAATGAAATCGGATATCAGGAAAGACGACCTGGAGCAGGGTATTGGTCGATTGAAGATCCAGAATCAAGGCTCGGGCTCGGATTACGACAAGGCCGGTCAGAGTTCCTCGAATGTCGATTCCGGAAGAGGCTCGGCAATTTATTCAAGTGGAAGACGCCCGCCACCCGATGATCAGACTTTGGCACAAGGTATGGATCGCTTTCCTGATTTTTTTTTTAATTTTTCGACTATATTTTTTAACTCATTTTTGATCAACTTTTATACATATTATATTATTATTATATCATTTTTGATCAATTTTTATATATATTATATTATTATTTTTTAAAAAACTTAATGACAGAGAGATCGATAATTATACATTCAATCTAAATTATCTTGATAGTATAATATTGAGTTATTAGAAAGAAAATTTTTCTCCATAGAATATTATTTATATTATATATAATTTTTTTCAACAATTCAAAAATAAGTATAAATAAAAAATTTTTTATATGCAAAACATAATTATTTTACGTTTGAGATCTATTAATATTTGCTTATTGCATTATCTCGCATCTTAAAAAATTTTAATAAAAGTTTAAAAAAGTTTAAAAAAGTTTAAAAAATTATGTTTTGTATAAGGAAAATTTTTTTATTATTCAATAATTTTTTATTATTTATTTTTTATTACAAGAATATAAAAATGATGAGTTATTATATTTTTTGAAAGAAATCTTACAATAGATCACTTTGTCTATTTATATAACATATTAAGTAAGAAATAAAAGTAATAAATTATCTTAATAACTATATTTATAGTTTCCTATATTCTCAATTATTCAGCTACATTTCTCTCTTGTAAAGTTTTGAAGTATCGATCGCTCGTCAGTCTATCGAGAATCCATGGTTTCTATCTTCTTGTTCCTCTTTCATAGTACAAGATTCTGAGTGGGTCGACATAGTGGAGTCAGAGTTGAGGAGTATTTTAGAGCCCAGGGACGTTCCAGCGATGGCGCACTCTACCTTGTCCGAAAGTGTATCCTCAGTGACACCACCTCTACCGCCGTTGTCACCCCATGACAGCCCACGTACGCCGAGAAATCGATACTCAACGAGGTAATCTGACTTCAAACAAGGTCTCTTCTTCGCACAACCGGTGTTACTTCCGGTCACCGCCCCGAACCATTTCCGATTTTGTTGCCTTCCCATATCGAAATTCCAATATCGGTGTCTGGCTGAAAAATCGCTTCTACGATGTTAAAAATAAACGCTTCCCCGTTGCATCTTTTAAATTCTTAGTCACAAGACTCTTGCGAGATATTCATTCAACAAAATAAAATCTTTAATAATTATTTAATTATCCTTATAAAGAATAATTTTTGATGATATTTTTAATAGAATTATATTTATATTTATATTTTAAAGCAATAATTAAAATGCGAGTGTATTAAATTAAAATATTAAATATAAATTACAATATATTTAAACTTGTTAAAGTATAAATTATAAACAAATCACTGTTTTTTTCTTAACATTTTTAATGACTTAACTTTATAAAATAATTTTCCGCTGTTTAATATGAAATAATCTAATCTCTTTCATTTTTTATTTTTTAATCTCAAACTTATATATTTTAATGCTGCATTATGTGCGAAAGCTTAATGCTTGTTAGTATTAATAATAGCGTCTTTGTGGAAATTTTAGTTTACCGTATGGATCGAAACCAAATTACAGCGATTACAGCAAAGCTATGGAGAAGAGAGGTTTCTCAAGTAGCACAAAACATCGTGGCGCCTCGACATCCAAGAAGGAAACTGCGAAAAAGTTTTCTCATCGTAAGTAGTTAATCGCTTTAAAGAGGCAAACATTTTCTAAAAATTTACTCTTCCTTTATAGACATAACATTTATTAATTTTATTTTTTAATATTAAATTACTATTTCTCTTGTAAATTCTTAATATTTATCGTATTTCTTATTTCCATACACAAATAGTAATAATGATAATTATATAAAAATTAAAATTAATTATATATAATTATCATTATATTAATTTTCCATACTTGATCAATTAGTCATATTTAATTTCAATAGTTAATAAATGTTTTTATCATCAAGATTTTTACAAATCCATAATTGCATATCTATATAAATGTTTTTCTCTTTCAGTTTTTGGAATAGAAGCCGCTGATTTAACATCCACAACGACCGGACTTGATTTGGATTCCATGTTGGATAGGAGCGATTCTGATCTCAGTACGACCGACGCAAGGACGATTAGGAAGCAATTGGAAGGATTAGAAAATATGTACAGCGAAGTAAGTTTAATATCATTTTAACATACAAACATTTGTTATTTTTAATTTTATTCTGATTTTTTTTTCGAGAAATTTGTGTCATAAAAAATTAGAATAAAATTGTATCGCTTTCTATCTTCTTCGAAACTAAATTTTTTTTATTATATTATATATTTTAAATATTAAAATGAGATAAGATTCTTTTCTCTTTCTCTTTCTTTTTTTCTTTCTTTACTATATTATTAATGATATAATCATATTTAATTATTATATCTTCTCTAAAAAATCAATATAATAATATGTAAAGACAAAATGCAAAGTAACTCACATTTATTGTAAATTTAAACGTAAAAATATTAGACATGTCACTTTTCTACGGTCGCGGTAAAATGGGAGTACGCGCTAAAATTAACGAGGACATGGTACGCTAAAAGTGCTCATGGCACCAACGTAATTGAATTTATCTCAATTTGCATGCGAAAAAACTGTCGCAGGTACTTAAATTACTCGGCGGAAGCGTGAAAAAGAGACGAAAGGCGAGAGGACTTACTAGTTATGGTTCCGTTTCATCGTTGCCAACATCGTCCGTGTCATCCAGACCTGTCACGAGGCATCATGATAAACGTAGATCTCACGTGATAGATGATAGAATGAAGAAGGCCAAAGACATCAAGGTTAGCAAAGTTAATGGATATTTTTCTGTTCTCTCTTTACTTATATATAAAAGATTTTTCTTGTAAAACTTTCAATGGATATAAAATTTCGAAAGTACTGTATTATTTTATGATTTAGAAATTATTTTATTCCATTTCATTTAAAACAATTCTATTATTATAAAATCCCTACGTAAAATAATTTTTATTGCGTAGAGCATCAATAAGCGTTTCCAGCGATTGGAGTCGCACGTGGTGACATTGGCAAGATCCGTGGCACACCTAAGTTCAGAGATGAGGACTCAGCATTTGATGATACAGGTGAGAAAATTGTTAGAAAAAATTACAGTGCGAAACGAGCTGAAATTTCCAAGACTCTACTACTACCAGGCTTTCGCAGGAAATGGAGAGCATAAAGTGCGAGATTGCGACCCTCAGAACGCAAACGAGCATGGCGATGGTCAGGTCACAGTCGCAACCCCTGATCAAGGATTCAGAACTGCCGGCGCTCTCCAATCCTTCGAGGGTGAAGAAGCTGACCAAGTTCTTCGGCACGGAGCCACCTCTCATCAGATTATTTCTGAGGGAACTTGGGTATGAGGTAAGAATACTAATATGTATATTTCCATCATTTTGGTATATTTTGGAAAAAAAGAGTAAATGATTTGACACATGAAAAATTTTTTTTTAAACAAATATGTCATTTTACATGTGTTCATTTTTCTTAAAATTATCGATGCATTTATGTTTTGGAATAATGAGCGATTTAAAATAAAGAGATCTTACATATTATTCCTTGATTAAAAGGGATAATGTAATTAAATAATGACTGTACGTATATTTAAAGAAATACGCGGCTGCTTTCGAGAAAGAAAAAGTCGGAATGGTGGAGCTGCCTTATTTAAGCGAAGAGAGGTTACAGAAGATGGGAGTTCCGCTGGGTCCGAGGCTAAGGATTCTTCAGGAAGCGAGGATTTCGGTGTGCAAAGACCCGATTTACGTAGTATAAATTTTTCGGAGAGAGCAAACGTTTCACGGCACAAAGAGAGGAAATTAAAAAAAAGGTCTGAATCTAAAGAAAAATTTCCATTATTGATTGACGTGTCAAGATACCCTTTGAAAGATATTCTCGAGCTCGAAACCGCTAAGTCCGTTTGAATGACAACTCTTTTTTTCGTTTGTCACAATCTACGCTCGCTGAAACATTATTTCACAATGTGTTTGACGGACAGATTCGTTTTGTCGCAAGTTCACCATTGTAGATTAATGCCAGAAGAAAGATATTAATTCGCCTGTTTAAACAGTTTGTAAAATAGCAGCTCGATCAATAGAAAGACGCTTCTGACGTATGTTAAATTTTTTAGGAATTAATATATATATTAAATGCAAATTTTTTTACATTTATACAAAAAATATTGACGTATAAAAAATATTGCAAAGACGAATAATTAAAATATCTAAAAAAACCTTTTTTAAACAATAGTATTTACTGATTATATAAATAGTATCAATTATATCTTTCATGGTATCAATTACATTTACACTTTTTTTGAGCAAGTATTTAAAAAATGTATATACATTAAATATTAAGAAAGAAAGAGAAAAAGATTATTTTAGCTAATTTCTAATGATCCATATTTGTTCCATATTTGATGCATAAATATCGTAATCATTTCTCAAATATTTTGCACTTATCGTAAACTGATAACACATTTCTTCGAATATTGCAAAATGATTTATTTACGATGGAAGCGAAAGTTCATAAATAAAATGAAAGCTAATGATTAAAGAAGAAAAAAATTAATATTATGCGCGTTATACACATTTTCCGATTACATCGAAAAAAATTATAAGTATATAAATATATAAGTCAATAAATTAATATGAATAAATTATGAGTAAATGTGTCAAGATAACAAGAAAAACAGAAGGTATATGAAGGGCATAACTTTAGATAAGGGACTGCAATTCGGTGGTTTGAAGATCATTAAAAGTGTAAATGCTTGTATTGTCGGTACGACCTTCTTGCTAATTCTAGAGATCTATTGTTAGACTGTATTTATCCTGCGGGGAAACGAATAGACAGATATAAAGATGACCTGGCTCGCGAGAAACTTGACTGTTCCGCCTTCCCAGGTCGTCCATTAGAGATGATAAGATTACTATGTAGATTTAGATTATGCGTACGGACTGAACGCCGATGATGCGGCTCTACCGTGGGCGATAATTCGTGGCGCTGATAAAGCTCGGCGATTAGGCTCGAGAAAAGTCATGCACATTGGGAACAATGAATCACAGGTACGTTTGCCAAAGAGACGTGGGTGTCGAGGTGAAATATACGGCCAAGATTATAAAAAAAATCCACAGATTTTCTATGATATTTATATTTTATACCGATATAATGCCGGATGTGTTTCAAGACGTTGATATTTTTGTTCTATTATAGCGCTAATACGAAAAATTATTTTTTATTTTTTTCAACAATAACGCTATGTGTTATTTTTACTAAATTTTTGGGACACCGTGTAACGATTAAAAATAAGATAAGTTACTGTAACAGCAAGACAATCGAAATTATATCACGGGATTCCTGAATTAGCTGGTACTTGTTGAAAACAATTAATATTATTGGATAAAAATAATTAATGTTATTTATTTGCAATTTATATTAATTCAATATATCTATGCTTGCCTTTCTAAAAGAGGAATAGATATTCATACAGACTATTCATGCAGAATAATCAGACATGTCTAATGGCGTAAAAATAGCAATGCTTTCTTTCAGATATATTTCTGTGCTCGCTTTGTATTGCCCTAAATTTCGGTCGCATGGCAGCATGCGCCATGTAATGTCGATACCAAAGAATCGATACCTGTTCCCTTGTCGCGACGAGAACGACAACGATAATCGCTGCTTGTGATTGCGAGTCACGAAAAGATACACCACTTTGATACTCGAGCAATAGCGCTTTGTATTCTTATTTGAGAATACATAAACTGTAGATTTATTAATCGGCAATATGTATTGATAATGCATTCATAAATTTAGTTATCGTATCTTCAGCGATTAGTTTAATATTTTTAGAATGAAGTTTTTTAAGTTTATAATTGATGCTACGTATCTCGAGTTCCATTTTGTTCTCTGTCAATATATTAACTATTGTACAGTTAATTAGTTCTATAAATGTTTCTATTATTCTATTATTATTATATATTAATATTATTATTAATATTATTATTTTTATTTTTAATATTTGTATTATTATTATTATTATTATTATTATTATTATGTTGTTAAATCTTGTATTTAATAAACAATTGCAGATAAAATTCTTCAGTAGTTATAAAACATGTTGATTGCAGATAAAGCTCTTCAGGACTTATGAAACATATAAATTTTTATTAAGAAAATGTGGATGCATGATGTTAAGCGGCTTGCAAAGCCGCTTCAATAACATAATAACTGGAGATTTCCCAGAATGAGTGGAAAATTTGAACATGGCATTATTCCTGCATTTTTAATATTTATAATATCGATATTTATCTCTCGTATCATTAACAATTTTCTAATCATATACCGTATTAAAAATGAAAATATTTATTATTTAAAGTATTATCTCTCATTTAATTTATAAATAATAAAACTCTCATACAACTTTTATTTAAAATTAATCTGGAATTTATTCGATATTGAAATTTAATGTCAATATTGAAATTGAAAAAAATTGCGATGGATAATAATATAAAAAAAAAAATTTACATGTTTATATTTTGAAAGAAAATATAAACGCGTGTTTACAGTTCGACATTTTCGGAACGCATTTAATTTACATAAATCTGTCAAAATTCATATTTATATTTATATATCGCAACTGTCAGAATTCATCATCGGTGTAATAAATTTTACGAGATGAAGTCGCTGCTTCCTGTTTGCCGGCGAAAATTCGTGGCCTTCTCGCGGCGTTTTCTGAACTTTCTGCCGCGGCCAGTTCCTTCGTGAATCAACTGCCTTATTCAATTGAATAATTGCGCATTAACTTACAACGTATAGCGAACGGGTCGACCAAAGTGATCTGTTATTATGGCCTCTGACCTCGGGCCGCGCCGCGACAAGCCGCGCCGGTAATCGGCGTTCTCTGGACGATAATTATTTTGCTTACAGTTATCCTCGATCAATCTCGTAATGAGAATTGGCAGCGCGGAGCACTAGGTTTTTAATTATCGAGAAATTGCGTGCGCATCATCCGACGATGATTACTAATTGCCGCGTTAAATATCGCGTAAATTTTTGCTTAATATCTACGTCCGCAGCGGAAATGAGAAAGTGGATGATGGTACGTTTTGGCGAAGCTTCAAGATACTTCTTGTTTTACTGTAAGAAAATACTCCCATATTCCGTTGATAATTCAAAAAAATCGGTCGAGCAAATGTAAGTTGAGAAAGCCAATCTTAAGTATTTCTCAGAGAATATTAACTTTAAAGAATATAAATAAAAATTTCCAGGGAATTGAGAAGGCTTCCAAGAAATTAAGAATATAAATTATAAATAGCCAGTATTTTATTAGAATATTATTTTGTGATTAAACAAAATAAGCGAAGTAAAAATGTTAATCTTTAATCTATCTCGGTGCCATTAATCTAATCTATCCCAGTCGCTCGTCCAACTATTTGTCTAATTCAGTTTACGTTCAAAACAGAAATAATTATCGTAAGCGCTGCGTTGCTGATGTAATAATAAATGAAGATAAATGGAACTGATATCCTTTTTTCTCATGGATTCCCTCCTGGCGGCCGAATTTATAAACATCAGGAGCAATTAAAGAGATTGCCTGATAGAAATTAATCGGATAAGAGTCGTTTGATCAGCAAATTTAACTGATGATCGAATGAAAATAATGATTTCGCTATTATATAGTATATCCGACGTATATATAGAGAGATTTGACCTACATTTCTTTCTTTTCTTACATGAATGAACTCGCATGTTGCCGTATTACGTATTGTAAATTTCGACAGAATCGACGGCGGGACCGTCTTCCGGCCACTTTTATCAGGAAATGCACAATTTAACAATTGTGGCCAATTATTTTTCTAGCAGGCTCGTCTTTGATTGGCCATCTGAGACCGCGCCACATTATGGGCCTTTGCGTCGCGCAATATGTCACCGTGTGTGACTGAACGAACGATCGTCGAACTCTTATATTTCGTTCGTCTACCAAGAATACCTTGCATATATAGGTCGAATCACATGCTCGCAAAATGATGCTGCTTCATAACTTTGTATCATTGTTGAATACTTCGTATATAGTTACTATATATATGTGTATATATATATATATATATATATATATATTTATTTACTTATTAACGAACAAGTAATAATTATGTAGTAATTATTATGATAATAAATGTAAATATGTTATATAGCAATTTTCTTAGATAGGAACGGGTTTTTTATAGTCACATAAAACTTCAATCGACTTTCGTCGATAAATAATTTCGCATTATAAGATTAAAACTGGTGCGATCAATTTACATTTAGAAACATATAGATTTCGCTGATGGCATTTCAAATATGGACATTTTCCGCTTGAAACATTCAGAACTAAATGACGGCTTAGCTGGTATAAAAATGGATTTACTTTTAAATAGGCAGAGTAAAAGATATCAGTATATTGTTTTTTTCATTTTAGCTATTTTAATGAATTGCACACGACATTTTGCGATAAAGCTTATTTATTTATAGACAGCGGAAATAATTATGTCAGAAGAATATTTTTTTAGTATGTTAATTAATGTAAATAATATTATTTAATTTCTATTAATATAGAATATATAAGCGATTTTATCCACACTAGAGATTAAATGTTTTAAAATGTTTAAGAGATGTATAAAAACACATGACTTATAATAGTGAGCACGAGTTTGATAAAATTATTATCTGAATTATTACCAGTTTGATAAAATTATTATCTGAATTATTACCCAATGCTTGCGAATTTTTTAATCAGACTCCTCTATAATTCGAATTATTAATAAATAGACGAAAAGATAAAATGATGATATATAATAAGAGAGAGAGCAAAAGCTAGCGCAATTTATGGAACGTAATTTTATTATTAACGAATTAAATGTATAATATTAACTATAAACCGAATTATTAAAGTCACAAATACTTATATAATTATTTTAAATACAGATTGAATGTTTAGATACTGTAAAAATTACATATAGAGCCTTCCCTTCCCCCTCAAAAAGTCAATATATAACTTTATCGAATATATAATTTTATAAATATTATATAAAAGTCGAACATACACTCTTTTTCCTAAATAGAAGAATCTTTAATATTTTAAGATATTTAAGAAAAGTTGGCAAATAGCTTGTATAAAATCAAATAGAAACCATCATGCAATTTTCTCTGAAAGAATTTTGCGAATCATTAATTAAGAATTATCGATAAATATTATAATATAATGATAATGTTTTTTATTAAATTATTTATTAATGATTATATTATGATAAAAATTTATCATATTTAACATAGTATAAAGGCAAATATAATGAAAGATTGCAATTTAATACAAATATATTATTTATTTTATTAAATTATGAATCGGCGAATTATAATCATTGCGAAGGATGATATGTTGAATTTAAGAACAACAACTTCACTTCACCAATTTAATTTGGAACATAAAACAGCATTCTTGCTCTTGCTCATTCCACAATTTCCATTTGAGATCATATGTTCGCTGTAATTAAAAATAAAAATATGTTTTAAATAACGATATATTTTAATTTTAAAATTAATTTCTTCTTCTAGTAATAAACTACTTAACTATTATAACCATTCTTCTACATATCAAATTATATTTAAGTTTTATATCTTTAAGTATATTATCATTTCAATGTTAAACTTCTTAATATTTGAATAGATTTAGAATGTAAAAAATTGTGTGTTGAACATAATCATATATATAAATAAAAATATTACATAAAATATAATAAATCACATAAAATAAAATAAAATGAAATAAAATAAACAGAAAATAAGTTACGATAAACAAATACATATTATAAAGTCTATAATCATTTATACATAAATATAGTACGAAATAAAATGGCTTATTTACAATAAAATCAAAAAATTATTTACCGCAGGGAACTTCTTAGAGATCGGCAATACCACCGTATATGTTTGTTTTTGATTAGGTACCGCCGGACAAGTAGTACATGGACAAGCTTCAATTGGCATGCCCAAAAATGGCAAATCGACTATTTCCGAAGCCCAATATGCTCTGCTCTGTAATGTATCACCACCGAACTCTGAAATAAAATATATATTATTAATACATCATTATCTTGATTAAAATAATTAATATTCTATTTTTTTAAATCTAGAGTGAAAAATATTTTTAAAGAAAGATAAAGAATTAACAGCATCTTCTAAAGTTTATGTAAATTATTTTTTTCCACAAAATATTTTCTTGTATTTTAAAGCATTGACGTAGAAACGTTAAATACGTGAAATACTATAGGCTATAATTATATTTTATGTAATGTTTTTATTTATATATATGATTATGTTCAACACACAATTTTTTTACATTTTTTACATTCTAAATCTATTCAAATATTGAGAAGTTTAACATTGAAATGATAATACATTGAGATTTTTCGTGTTAATAATAAATGCTATTTTTAAAATCTTTCTAACTTATAACATTTATTAGAATATATTGCTACGATTCGTAATAATTTTTAATGATCTTTATCATGATGATTGTTGTGACTACATTCTCTCTTTCATTTGAGATATCTTTTGTATATATACATATATTAAATTAAATTCAAAACATGTGCATAATTGTAAATAAAAGATATGACGAATTTATTAATTTCTAACACGTAAAGTTCGAAATTATTTAATACTCCTATAGTATACGTTTATAGTATATTATAGTATATTTTAATATAAATCAAACATATAAAATGTTATATTTACCAGTGGTATAGTCAAAACTTATACTCGCATTGCGACCCTTTTTTAAAGTACATGGTTTTCTTTCTTCAGCTTCTCTGCATGGGTTTACTCGTACTTCGTGTACAGTACAAACTGAAGTGTAATTTTCAGCTAAAACATAAATGATAAGATTTCATAAAGAATCTATTCAAAAAGTTGTTAAAATCCTTAGATCTCATTTGTTGTCCACAATTTAAATAGCAATAGAAGACATTAAGAATAAGAATTATCAAGATACATTGAAAATATTAGGAGAGAATATTTTATAAGAGATATACAATTTTTAAGTTACTTATATTAAATTTGTTTATAAGCAGATAAAATCTATATAAAATATATATAAAAAGAAAATATCATTTTATTTGCGTAGCACGCTATGAATAGAAAACAGCAGATATTTATGATTTTTAAGTTGTCATTATATATCTTCATAAGTTCATACAATAGTATTAATATTGTTTCTCTCTCGTATAAGAATTAATGAGATAAACGCGCGTAAATTGCTGTACAAAAAACAAAAAGAAAGAAGAGCAGCACGTGTCATCGATGACGCAACTTTTGCAGATTAACACAAACTACTTTGAAACTGCGATCGACAAAGTTTCTATCTAGATAAAGCGAAATTTTTGCATCTTAAGTATCTTCCTTTTTTTATGAAAATGTATACCAGATGTTTGGTTTATTCTCCGAGATTCGGTTATGAATTACAATATGGAAAAAACTTTCGCAAAATTTCGATGAATACGAAAAAACTTATTAAATTATATCTCGAGCCCCAACATATCACCTCTATTTGTATCAAAGTTTTCGCCGTTTCATTGATTTAGCAGATTTTTTCCCAAAACTATTTTATCCGGAAAGCTAAAGTTTGTATGATTGCTTTTTCCTACAAATAATAATGTTTTCATGTGTAATAATTCTCGCTTTTATCAAATGCTTATTGCGGAAAAATTTCGCGTTGGCTTTTAGCTTTGCGAGATTAATATAGCTTTTTATTCCTGAGATGAAATTGTTTTTCTCAGATTAATTTATCATATTAATTGAATGCATTTCCTTAGGTTCCACTTTCTGTAACTTTCAAATAGACATTACTTCATTATCGTTTTAATAATATTCCACAATATGAATTAACTTTGAATTAAATACATCCCAGCGAATATATCACTCAACATTTCAATTTAATTCAATTAATCTAGACAACATGTTTATAACAAATATTTACTAAATCTTTCAATACATATACATTTGATCGATGCGTAATAAAATTGATTAGAATTTTTTTACTTTTCCGATACAATAAATAATATTCGAAATTAATTTTCTATGGAATTAAAAATTCATCTTTTGTAAAGTCAAAAATTTTAAATGTCTTCTTTTTAATAAAATCTTCTGCTTAAAATTTTGGTAAAAAGAAAGAATTTAAATTTAAGCATTAATTTTAAAAAATAATTTTTTGGAAGGTTCACGTGATAAATGGACACTGATAAGTTCAATTGATAAGTGGGAAAGTAGATATGAAATTGATACAAAGAAATTGATAAGTTCAACTGATAAGTGGGAAAGAAGATATGAAATTGATATGAAGCTATTTTAGTCTAGCAATCCCTCTTTGTTTGCATAGAAAGGGGCGTTATTACTTTAATCTTCGTCCTTCTCTTTCACTTGCTAATCACGTGTTTATATGTTGTTGACGGTTAAAAATAGTTATTCCGTGAACATCTCTAATATAAATAATGCATTCTCGCAAATCGAAATTTAGAATAATTAATTGATTAATATTACGATTCAAAAGCTTCGTATATTGCCATACTTTCGTATATTTCAAAGTTTCGCAAAATATATCTAATCTAAAATTTAAATATATCAATTATTCACACTTTTTTCAGAATTATTTAAATATGAAAAAACATTTGAAAACTATATTTTTAATTAATAAATATTACAACATAATATTATGAAAAAATTTGTAATTTAAAATAATTCAATTTCTTTCGAAATAATAATAAATTAATACAATATAAATTTTTTAATTTTCTTAGCTTAGCTTCATTAAATTTTCTTACAAGGGATAAAAGGTAATTTTTGAAATATATTCTCGAAAGAGATTATTTCGAGAATATATTTTTAAAATTTGATACAAACAATACACATACATTGAAATCGATAAAAAAAATACTTGACGGTAGCAATGCATCGGACCCGTAAATAACATCATTTCCAAAATACGCATGATGGATGAAACTGAAGATAAAAATGCATGAATAACAGTGATTGCAAAGAGAAGTCCCATTTTCGCTTTACATATCCCTGATTTATTTACGCGCCCGCACGGTTCGATATATGGTAATCGCATTAAATAAGAGTTCGTCGCTCCGAGAACGATAAAAACAACGCATGAACGTCGACGATCGATATATATCCGCCGAAGGATTTAACCCCCGATTTTTCCCCGACTTTCACGTTGATTGACGTCAGTTACGCGATCAGGGTTCTCGATGACATTATGCCAAGCAAGAAACATGTCCCCGTCACTTTCTAGCAGAGCCCTTTCCGTTTAGTCAGCGAATCGCGATTCGCATAAAGGAGAAATATTGCGATACTTACGATGAGGGCACGGTGTAAAGTGCACAACTTCCGCGTAGAGCGTGGACAGAGCCAGGATCAGGAAGAGTGCGCCGATTCGGATCATCTTCGATGGATGGTGGTTCGTAGCCAAGTGAAAGAAGACCGACGTGAGGGTCAGTCTACGCACAGAAGCAGATAACGGAGCGGTGAACCGGGTGAGGGAAAGGGTAGTGGGGCCGTAGGTCAATTGAGATAGCGTCTTGATCACGTCGAAACTTATGATCGTGTCTCTTCTTTCAGCAAAATGCGTCATAGAATTTCGTTCCCATCGTCGATGACTAAGCAGCGAATGGTTTCATGATAACCCTTCCATATCCGGGATGGAAGAGAAGGAAAGTGAATTATATTTTTTGTATATACGTAAGATTCATTGCTAAAGGTCGAACTATTCTATCTAGTCTTATATAGGATGTATATTAATTACCCACATTGATTTTCATATAAATATAGATTTTATATATATATATATATATATTTTATATATTTTACATATTTTTTTTATATATACTCTAAAGTATCTCTTTAAGATACCAGCGTAGAATTTCAATTTTATGATAGATATATATTTCTATAACGTCTATCATGTATTAATAGTATTTTATAACATTTTATTAAAAAACATAAATATTTATAATTTGTTTAATACATAACAGAGCCTAATTCTTTATCAATTTATTAATTTATTCATAATTTACATTAAATATTCATTACAATGTACAATGAGGGGCCAGCTGTCGTGTAATGATAAACGACAAGTGATGATAATAATGAAAAATATTGGCAATACAGCACAATTACATCATTATAATCGTGTACAATTTAATGTCAATAAATATTATATAAGACATGTATGAAGAATTATTCAGCGAAGAAAAAAAATAATCGCTGCGGACAGGATTCGAACCTGTGCGGGCAAAGCCCATTGGATTTCGAGTCCAACTCCTTAACCACTCGGACACCGCAGCTATTGGTATGACGTTTATATATTAACGTATATAAAGCGTATCTGTCACTTCAACAACAATGTTGTTAATTTATTTTAGAAAACATGTTAGCACAATTACATATAAGAAATATATTTGTTTAATAATGATATTAAATAAATCTCATAGCAATTTTTTTATAAATAAATTAATTATTACAAATATATATATTTGAAAATATATAATTTATAAAGACGAATATATAATAGAGTTGTAATTTTTTAAACAATAATTTTGCTAAAAATTGCAAGTGCAGAACGCAGATAGGATCACCTAATAATAAATACATTATTTTACTTTAAAAATTAAAATTATTATCGATTATGCATGAATATATTGTTATATATGTTAATCTTTTATTTATCTCTTCTTTGTAGTAGATGGATTGGTCTTTGTCGCTTCAAAAATTCAATAATATATCGCCAAGAATCCTTTAAGATGGCGTCATCTGTCGGGAAACTATCAATTAATGACATGTTTCTTCTTTTATTGAACTCTCCATCGGTAAACTAATGAAAATGCATACTATATGTATAATGACTTTGTATTAATTTATTTTTTAAATAGATTTATATTTCTGAAACGCAATGCATAATTTAGAAAAAAAAATAAATAAATTAAACAATATGTAATCTAAACACTATATTAAGTAAAAAATATAATTTCCATGATATAAATTAATTCGATTTTTTATTGCGTAATTTTTCAATTTCTTATTAATAGCTAATGCGTTCTATTACATTCAAAAAAAGTATGTAAATTATTTGAAAAAAAATTTTTTACATATTGATTTTGTGATTATTCAATATATTTATTAGTTTTATTATTATTAATTTTTTCTTTCTAATATTAAATAATTTATAATTACTAATAATTTAGAAATAGTGTAAATTTAAATAAATAATATTTAATATTTAATATTTTTTAAATATTTTTTTAAAGTTGAAGAGTTTATAATTTAGTTAATTCTTTTGTCTGTTTTTTGTATATAATTTTTGTAAATATGTATTAATATTATGTATATGTAATATGTAATTAGTATTATGTATTAATATTAAATAAAATAAGATATAACTTTTTGATTCTGTTGCGTGCATTAAGAATAATTTTATACATGTCAAATATTCTGAGCACGTAATAAATAATGTGAAGCGGAAACAATTATTTTTTAGATACATAGATTTTTTTGCAATAAAGAGACAACCATAATTTAACTTAATAATAGATTATCCTTTAATATCAATATATATGATTCATAATGACATAAATTGCGTCAGCGAGATTATGACGCAAAGCGATAGAAAATAATCGGTTCCAATATGGATACGCCAATATGATAAGAATTTATCGTATCGTCAAATGTCGCTTTCGATATGTTATTTTTAAATTGATAACATAAATTCTCTTCGGTATATTATTGACGAAAATTATTGAAGATTCTTTGTGCCTTCATTAATGCACCTTGATACTTAAAAGATCGCGAATTATGCAAAAAAAATTATATTCATGTTGCATATTATGTACATATTAAAAGATACATACACGGCGCCATATACAATTACAAAAGAATAGATTCCCACGCGTAAAAAAAATGTGACAATCTTCGCACTTTGATTATGTCACTTGATGCTGTAATCATCGCAAGAAATAGAAACTTGTGAAAATTATACGGAAGGCGTAGGCGGGTCGGGAGGATCAACTCGCGGGATAATAAAGCGGTGGCTTCGTGAGGCACTTTCGGAATGCGAAATCGGCTGGGTGATTTGAATAAGAAGGTTGTGCAAAAACAGCCTGACGTCTTTCGATGCTACAATCACTTTTACTTTGCACGAGAAAGAGAGCCATTAAAGGAAGTTAGACAATGTTAGAATCTATATTCGATATGAGAGATCTTGTTCATAATGATATACATGAGATATATTGATGTATTAGATCTCGTTTCCTAGGTCAACGTTTTTATTTAAAACCTTTACATATATGATGCTTTTATGGCTGTATTGTTTAAAATTTCTTTGTGCCAATAAAGAATTTGATCGATTAAGAATGTCAAGCAGTCTTGTGCTATGTAAATATTTTACTATGTAAATATTATGCTATTTTTGTTGGAGTTTTATAATTTATGCATTTTTTAAATAATGCTTATGAAAAAAAATACTAAAAATGAGTATCGTAAACACATCATGAACAATATTTATATTTTTATAGGGAAACTGGTTCTTTTACTATAATTAAATTATTAAATCTGATATATTATTATGATATATTTATTTTAAAAATCAAATTAAGATAGAGGATTTGTGCTTAAAGCATATACGCATTAATCCTTCTACGAAAAATTTCATTCGTGGAATTCCATTCATGGACATTAATAGTAGATTACGACGTGGCTAGAAAGTATATAATGAAACATTATATAGTTGGTGCATTGGATTAACTGTAGAATTTGCATATTACTAAAAAAATGCAATAACTCGCTAACTTCTTTATCGCCTTTAATACCGTCAGGGAATCTAATCTTGTGAATATGAAAATGTTATACTTTTCAAATAAATACTTATATATGGCGACAGTGAAACGATATTAAATTATTATTGTAAATTAAAATATAGTAACTACTAATTTAATTCATTATTTCAGTACACGATAACTTGATAAATCACAATAATGATAAAAGAACGATAAACTGCTTGCACAATTTAAAATGTAGATTTTTTTTTGCAAGGGAAATAAAAAGATGCAAGATCTTGATACGATAATTTATTGGTTTTGCAATGTTATTTGATTTTGTTTCTTTATTTCTAGAATCTTGGCGATGTCGTTTCGCGAAAATCTATTACGCATTTGTCGCGCGAAGGAATGTAAGTTATATGTACCATGTGGAAAAGTAGATGCAGAAACTTTGTGTCGGAAATCATGATCGCGCGTCGATATTTATGAGAACCGACGGAGCGTCAGTAAATTATCCGGGAACATTTGTTCGACATATGTTTCTTCCGGATTCAGAGAGAACCGGTTCTCTTCCATAAAGCTCTACAATTTAATTCAAAGTCGATTCAATAAGAAATATTTTATAATAAATATTTCATAATTATTAAATACACCTGTTGTTATTTTTATCGATCATTTGCTATTCTCTTTGATTTCTAACAAATTTGTCAATTTTTTTTTATATTGTACATGTAATAAATATTATGATTTAAAAAACGCAAATAGCTTTATTCTATAATTTTATTTTGTAAAAAAGATCATAGCCAGAAATTTTAGTTTCATTTATTTCTAAACTTTATTATTGTTTTTGAAATTTTTCTGTATTATTTATAAATATTATTTCATATGTCAAACTCAATTACAGACTAAATAGCCACAAAAGACGAACTCTTTATATTTTACGTAATTTATTTTATAAATGTAAATATATCTATGACTCTACATCTTTGAAAACTTGTCAATAAACAAGCTTTCAAACATGCATGTGCTTCTCGTCAGGTATAAAAATACAACTTTTATATATCAGCCTCTTTTATTGTCTCTTGTCAATTGGATCGGAAGCAACAGACAGGCAAACGATGTGCCAGGTGAAGTTCAGAGCGGCAAATTACGCTCCTGACATCGCACCTTGCCCTCGGCAGGATACCAGCGTGATACACCACTGGCTGTAAACCGCTGGCATGGCTCACCTGTTGGCCTCAGCAGTACTTGCTGGGTTCTCGACCGTGCGGCACCTTTCGCCCGTCGTTGCCGACGAAGCGACGACGACTTTCCGTTCTCCAAAGTACCCACTGACTCGTGCGCGCGTCTAGTTGTCGACGATTTTCGTCGATCCTCGATCTCGTTCTCGTCGAGGGACCCTGACAGATCCGACACCGGAAGAGGGAACCGGAAGGAAGCGGGCCCCTCGATCTGGAGAAACACGACGCTCCGCACCGGACGGAGACGAAGAGAAGGGAAGGAAGGAAGGAAGGCGGGGAAGCTAACCGGTCGGTCGCGCTTTCCGCGGATTCCTGAACCGCCGTCACCGGATTGTATGCAAATAACTCGCGGGGATTGCTGCTGGCTGTAGGAGGACCCCATCGTTTCCTGCGGAGGAATTTCTCCCCTCGCGCGAATTTTCCTCGCGAGCCTAATCAGGTGCGTATATCGAAGCGCGAAACTCGCAATTTTTCTTCGTGTACGCGCGCATTTATGCAAGAGACAGGTGAGGTCGATGGTTGTCTGATGATACGATTCCAAATCACAGTATAACAATCTGTTTATTGGAGCATTAGAAAAGAGAGTAGTCAGTGGCTTACGCGAGATTCGAAGCAATTGATATTTTAAGTGAACTGTGTTTTGCGATAAATTTGAATTTGAAGGTGATTCGATTTATAGAAGGTGAGACGCGATGTTTGTATACACGGATAACGTGATATAAAGAAACGTACTTTCTCTTAATGACAAATTTCCTAACGGATCTCTCTACAGTGGAATGCAATTGAAACGTATGATCAAATGCGATTTAATTATCACTGCTAAATATTTTAACAATTTTAATTATTCTTTAACAAGATGTGTGTGTAATTTAAATTAATTAATTGCCACGATATATGAATAATTTATAAATAATTTATAAAAAAAAATACACATTTTTTTCTAATAATAAATTGTTTGCTGAATTTAACGTTGAATTTCTGTGAATAGAAATTTTCGATTGGAAATTATCAATAGCAACCATTTAATTTTTAATTAAATATTTTGTGCCAATCAATCGTAAATTAAACATTTTGTTAAGGGTAAAAATTCTAAACTGAGAGGAAAAGTTACCTTTGAATTAATGAAAGAATCTGCAATTGTGAAAATCTTTTAGATGCGACTTTTAATGTATATTTTAATCGAAAATTCTCAGCTAGATATATTCCATATACATCAACGATATATAGATATCTATTAAGTATCTATATCTATTAAGTGCAAATCAATTTTTCAAGAAAGAAAGATAAATAAGGCTTCTCTCCTTCTCTCTCTCTTTAAAAAAAAATATTGAAATATTATAAAAAATTTAATATGTAAAATTTTATCGACTATTTTATTTAATTTATTTATTCACAATTACATTTAATTATAATACATCAAGGTTGCGGCGATTTTATTTTATCGCAAAATTATTTTAAATTGATATGCATAAATCATTTAACTGAATCTGCAAGCATGAAGTATTTTATTTCTACATCATGAATATATATGAAAATATTGCGCATTTTGCGCATATCGCATTCTTCTTCACGCGAAATCGTTTAGCAAAACTTTGCACGAGATGGAGTTTTAAAGTTGTTATAAACGACGCGATAATTCGATAAGACCGAGGAGAAAACTCAGCTGTTCACGCGAGCGTCACGAAGCGCTTTACAGGAAACAATATAGCCTCCCTTTAATAATTATTCCACTAATATTCTGATGGAAAATGTAACGGTAAATCCTTTTTACATAAATTTGAAACGCATAAGTTCCTAAGAGATTTTTTCATAAATTATTCGCAACATACTAATCATCTTTCAAGTACATCGTCCTTTAAGAAACAGGTTCTTGAAAATCAAGAAAAATTATGTAATAGAGAAAATTTATTCATTTTTAAGAAGAGAGAGATTACAGTAGCAAAATTATCTTATTTCTTATCAAACAAAATTAAATGC
Source organism: Camponotus floridanus (assembly GCF_003227725.1). Classification (NCBI taxonomy): domain Eukaryota; kingdom Metazoa; phylum Arthropoda; class Insecta; order Hymenoptera; family Formicidae; genus Camponotus; species Camponotus floridanus. The sequence goes on along the minus strand of NW_020229659.1, from coordinate 1,221,106 downwards.
AAGCTGTCTACGAGCGCTGTTTATACAATAAAGTCCGCGAATATCTTTGTTATTTTTGCACGCAAAACAAGTATATTTTTCTCCTTTCCATTCCTAACACACAAAAAAAATATAATCTTCCCACAGCAACACTTTTGGAATGTGTCGAGTAAACACATGTCGTTTCCTGGCGCTTCTTCGATTCTATAAAGTCAGGTGAAAGAGCAAAGTCATGCGGATGTTTTTGCGGAGAAACCGCGCGCGTTTTCCGTTTGCAGGTTGTCGTAAACGAAAACGGCCGTAGGTTTCGAACCAATTACGCGATCTGCTCTGACAATGAGCCAACGCCGCTCACCGGGTTTCTCACAACTTCTTCGTCGACGTAATTTCTCTCGTCATTGTCTAAATCGCGACGCGCGGAGAGCGAGATTCTCATGAGTCGCGACGAAAAAGCGGAGCATAACGGTGCCTCGAGGGAAAAATCGTGCTCATAATCATTGCCCGCAATTCCGAGGGGAGCTCCATTTTCGTTATCGATGATGGAAATAGGTGCCCGTCATCGCGACGCGACGCAATCGCCGATTATCCGCGCTCCCGCGCGAGATAACGCGACGCGTGATGGGACTAATTATAGCCAGCGACCGTACGAATGACGATAGGAGAACGTGTTTTCAACATCCTTGTAACGTATCGATGGACGAGCTTCTTGAACACGCGAGTGACGCGACAGACAACATTAGCATGTTTATGACGTTCTCCGAGAGAAAATTAATGAAGTTCTAGGAATGAAATATAATAATAACAGTTGGTTAGGCGATTCTACCGCATAACCGTGAAAGATTTTTATTTTTTTCTTCTATTTTGATCAATTGGCACCTGCCGAACGTGACATTGGGAAAATGCCAATGTTAATAGTAGCGCGTTACATGGAAACTTTAAATTATTATTTAATTATGTCTCGTTTAGATAAGTTTGAAATCATCTAAAAAAATTTATTTTTCATTAAATTATTTATTTATTTAAATTTAGATTTTTTTGCTTCTTTCAGATCACTTCTGAGATTCTTTTTTTTATCTATTTATAAACTTCTTTGATTCCCTGTAATCAATAATTCTCTATTTGAATTATCCTGATTATATCTGTTGGGATTAAATGGCTAAGAATTAATGTTAGATTTTCTTGTTTGAAAGCAGTGTGACAAGTAAATTTCGATCAGCTGATACTGTTACTATTGCAATAAATCGAGTATAATAAATGGCGATTAGCTTCATTTACAAATTAGACTCAGCCTATGAATGTGAAAATCAATCAAAAGTCAAAATATTAAAACTGAAGATACAATAGTAATTTGTAAAAATACAGCATCTTGAAAATATCTTGCTACTTGTGTTGGTATATTTTAGCTCAAAAAACTCCAAGCACCTTATGCCAGTAATAATTATTACACAAGAACATGAGATGGCGATTTGAATAAATTTGTTCTTGCATTTTAAGACTGCAACGAAATATCATGTAATTTTCTAGCTTTCTAACCTTACACAACAACGGTCAAGCTCAGAGGTGGAAAATAAGTGTAATTGTGTTACTGTTTGCATACAAAAATTTGAGAGATGCTTTAGAAACGAAAAAGATAAATATGTATATTTATTACCGATAAAATAAAATTAATATATATATATATATTAATAATAAAATGCAATTTAAAAATTACGTATATTAATGTAAAAAGAGAGAGACAGAGAGTTTGTAAATAAAAAATATAAAAATAGTGTTTATTTATCACAATATTGAACATAAATTTAAACTATTAATTTAAAGCTAATTAAAATTTGCGTAATAAAAAATAGATGAATTAATAAATTTATGAAACAAAATTTTGATAATTTTAATAATTTGTTCAATAATATGTATTCAATCGCGCGTATATATTATATATAAATATTTAATTAATTTTTAATCCAGAAATTTCAATTAATAATTTATAATTAATAAATCTTATCGCACATATATATGTAAAAAAAATAATATATAAAAAGAAGAGAACAAATTGTACGATGTAAATGTGCAACCAAGCCGACGATGTTTGAGATAAGAATTTTATTTTTTTCTTTTTATGTTACGCACAGTGGACTTTATAGACGCAGGATATAGGGTGCAGAGGTTCTCACGGGATCACACGATTAGGTCGACGGAAGTTATGAGGAAATTGCGACGTGATATCATGCTTCCTTATCGTAGAGGGAATTTCAAACATAAAGGTGCATATTTTCGTGTCGAAGCTCATTATCTGCTTGCGATAAGTGTCAAGGTCGACGAGATCGTGGGTTCTGTCAAAAGTTCGTGGCACTTAATTATCGCCGTTTTAGGCATGGGGATTCTCGAGAAAGACCGGAATATTAAAGAAGAATTTACAATTTATAAATTAGTCGGAATTTGCGCGAAGGAAATATTAAAAGAAGCATTGATTTCTTTCTCACGTAGACTGAAGAAATTTTCTGCAATTTTTTAATGCAAAAACTAGAAAAAAATATATAAAATAATATAAAATAATAGATATAAAATAATAGATATAAATAATAAATATAAAATAACGGATAAATTATGTGTAAAACAACACAAAAGAATTTACAATATATTTATATTTTGAAAATTTCACAATTTATACATATTGCTTGCAAATTAACAGAATTATTCAATTCTATAAAACTTGTATTGGAAATTAAATACACTATCTTAGAAAATAAAATATTTCCAATAATTATTTTTTGATGCCGAGAAAAATATAACATGTTATTAAAAACTTTTGAGATGTCGTATTTTAACAAAATTTTACATAAAATAAAATATATTTTTTTTAAATACGCAATGTATTTTTTATATTAATATATCAGTTAACGATGATAATGTCATTTAATATAATAAGAAGGTGATTGTCAATGCTAAGAGAAGAGGGAAAATTTTTTTGGCAAAGCATTCTCGACCTCCAAGTTCCTAAATATAGCCTAACATGGCTATAATTTAACGACCCTGACTATTAATGACCACTTTTATCTTCTTTTGCAATGAAATTCTTGTCCGATACACAACACCACTCGCCTTTAAGACTTCGATTTCGAACAGAAACAGAATACTTTTAGATGTTGTATGCACGCGTTATTCTAACATATGGTTTTTATATTATAATGGAATTCATTATAAATATATAGATAAACATAGACTATAAAAATATGATTCATTTAACAACACGATATAAATAATAGTACATTAAAAAGAAATAATTCTTATTTTAAAAAATATGAAATTTTATTTAATTTATTAATTTTTTGAGATTTAATTTAATTTAATTTAATTTATTAATTTTTTGAGATTTAATTTAATTTAATTTAATTTATTAATTTTTTGAGATATATACACATAACAAAAATATTATGATAACAGTAATAAAAAAAATAATCATATAAGTAGACTTCAAAAATTTAATCATTCATTTTGTGCACATTATAATATTATTTTCAATACTTTTGTAATTCTTAATTTTTTGTAATTCTTAATTTTTAGGAACGGAATAGTATGATATAATTGCGTATAAACTTGCAGCAATGATGTAGCGTGTAAAACAATGATACAGTATGTAAAAAAATTGTATTAGAAATATAGATCCCACGCATGAATTGCATAGAGAGTTTAATAGATGCAAATACTTACATTGCCATTACTGTGCACAGTGGACATGGAGGTCAATCAACTGTAACGCGATGTAAGGTATGCATTTGCATGTGCGGGATCGACACGTAAATCTTTCTTGTATGACTGTTACGACTTTCTCGATATTATATATGTATAATCGACGTGATCCGTGAACAAATTGAATAGAGGACATTTCAATGTATTTCTTATAAACTAAAACATATAAGCATTTTATCCGAATACTTTCTATAACTTTAATTTCAATCCATCAATATAACCATCATTAATTATAATTATTGGAGAATATTAGTTTTAGTAATTAGGAAATATTTGGATAAGTTTTTAAATATGAATAGTTAAAAGAAATAATAATTTACTCGTTTACGTAAATATAATAAAATATATATATATATATATATATTTTTATTATAATAATTATCTTACGAGATATTTATTACAAAAAATTTTATCAAAAATATTGATTAAAATTGTTAAGAATTTTCTAACACACAATGTTTCTCTCAAACAGAGAAAAAGCACTGCGATTGCAAATTAATTCTGTTATGCAAGATTAAACATTTTGCGAGCAAGCCATAATTTCGAGCATGGAATGACTAAGATTATATTTACTGATTGGAATATACCAATTAATTACTTAATGCAATATATTAATATGTATATAACAGAGTATGTGGATAGACCTAAAAAGTAAACTAGATTAAAATCGAGAATGCCCTGATCGAGATTGCCCTGAGGAAAATATAATAACCGAGCGTAAGCTTAACTATTTCTAGGTAATTAAAACAGATGATATATATTTATTTTCATAAAAATTAGTTAAAATTATACACAGTTAAACAGGTTTTCTGATCGATCAGTTAACTTTAACTGATGTTTATTAAAACAATTTATATAATAAATACTAAAATGAATGGAAATAGATGCATGAGCGAGTTCTTAATTTATAAAATTTGAGAAAGGATTTTCCCATCCATTCATCTGCGTTGTTATATAAAGAGTTTTAGAATATACGTTGTATAACCTTGACATTAAATATAATAAATTCATCTGAAGTAAATAATTGCGATTATACATGTTAGATTTATCGGTATACGAAAAAAATAGGATATGTCGGATTGCTCGCTATCTTATCGTTTCAGAAAATACGTAGATAAAATGTGACGCGATTTCGAGGTCGTTCGATCCATACCGTTGAAATTGCATTTCAATCGTACAACAATGTTTAATTCTGAATTTAATCTCCAATAATTATCTGCAGAAATGCTTATCTTCGCCAACTAATAACATTTGCCGCACCGTTCGGCAGATAAGAAAAGACGAAACCAGCTGCATGAATTTGCATAAAGGATGTAGCGCGAGATTTTCTACATAATATCATGCTGCAACTTGTTATCCGGAACGAGATTTAAACGGCTAACAGGAATGGGGGGCTCACAACGGGATCTCACGGCTGATAACGCTATCGATCGATGTCATCTTTATAAATCATGGCAGGTCTTGCAATCTTTCACTTTTGAATTGCTGCACGATCATCCGTGAATTTATAATGAGAAATATTCGAATAATTAAACATGTTTCACGGATATTTAGATCAAAATAAATAAACAGAATCTACAATAAATTTTGAATAATAATTAGAGAAATTTGACAATTTAATGACATTTATAAACACGTGAATTCTTTACTTTAAAAATTAATTGATTACATGTTCTATCTCACTGTTTGCTTTCTCACAGTAACAATAATCGTACCCACAAATACGAGATAAATACGATTCAATTCATCCATCCGTCCTGCCCCTATTTATTTATCTTGACGCTATTCACATGTCCTCACGATCGTGCCATTAATGCAGAGGAAGCTGTGCCGAAATTTGCATAATACCCGCCCACGTCTTGTTAACTGGAAACAGCTCTAAACACGAGACGCGAATGGTTTAATGTTATTTCATTGTGATTGCCGCAGTGACATAATATATGCTTGTATTTGTTGCTTTGTGCTGTTTGCCGATTGAAATTAAAATCGCTACAATTTTACTACATTTCATTTGTTTTCTATCTTTAAGAAGTAATTTTCTAAATTTTTTAATAACTAAACAGCTGTGTTAATTAAAAATACATTTGAATCAAGAAATTTTAAAGTGCATTTTTTTGCGATCTATCAGGAAGGTATCAAGAAAAAAATATAAAAAAAATATAAATATAGATAAAAAATATAAATAAAAAAAGAAAATATCTATGATTGATAATTTTACAATAAAAAATGGAAAGAAAATATACAATAGTTTCAAAAATATGAAAAAAATCGAATCCGATATTTTCTTCTCGTATGTGATTCTTTTAGTATAACTTTTTTTCTAATGTAACGTTTTCTGAGATGCATTGTTCATGAAGAATATAATTATAAATTATATAAAATATAAATATAAATTTTATATAATATAGTATATAATAAAAATTTTATATAATAAATTATATAAAAAGGATAAATAATTATATATCACGGATATAATTAAAAAAGAACGCACAAATAAAATTAACATAATTTATATAATTATATATAATTATATATAATTTATATATAACTCTATAATATTTGTATCTTAAATGAAGAGTCATGCATTTTATATCTACATTGCCAGGCTTAGAGTCAAGATCGTCATTACGTTTCTCGAAGATGCAGCATGCGTAGAAGGAAATGCGTGATTAGAAACTGAAAAGACGGATTCTAGGCGCATAATTAGCATAGCGTTTTATTTAGCGCTGACTACGTGCATAGCCATTAACGCTTTGTGGATGAGCTACCGAAATTTACATAACATCCACCTACATATTGCTGTCTAAAAGGAGACTTCAATGAGTATGCCGAAGAGATTATCTTGATGCTTAGCGATAGAATTACATAACATCGTATGCACAATTTGATAAGCGCGACAGAAAAAGACCTCATCAAATTTTTGCGGTATATATAATGTACCTTCTTATGCAATCAATTTAGAAAAATGCTTTATTCTTTATTGTTAATATCTCAATATTCGCTCACTATTTGCGAAAATTAATTTATTCACAAAATAAGAAATTCTTAAAGAGTAAAAAAGAGTATAAAGAGTAAAAAAGAATAAATTAAATAAAGGAAGTTTAAAAAATATTTGTGCAAATAATATTAAAATTCTTATTAATTTATGTATTGTATTTTGTTTATATTATTTTTATTTTTCTCAAAATTTATTGATTTTTATTATCTCGTATATATTATTATAAATACAATTTCTTCTTTATTTTTAATTAATTTAAAGACTTCATCTAAATCATAAATTCATAAATTATATATTCCTGCTAAATTATATTTTCTAAATTAAATTTTATAACTTACAAACGAAAAGTTTGTTATTATCAGACTAGTTAAAGTCGAGGCTATAATAAATCGATAAATCCGCATAATATGTCTTTATTTTCAATATATTCAGCAACTTATTACATATTATATTATATAATAATTTATTTTCGTCGCTAATTATAATTAATATTTCATGCAATCATTTTACTTTGTATCGAATTTAATAATTATTATTCGTATCATTAATGATATAAAATATGTTACCGAATTATTTATAAACTGCGAAAAAAGGAATATGGCAACGGGAAAGTACCTTGCATGCAATTAATTAACGAGAACACAAGATGGGAAACATGGAATTGCGGTACCTTACGATGTGTGAGAAAGTAAAGTAGTCTAGCAGTCTTGCAGTTGAACGTCTTCGCAATTTTGATTGTGATGCGCAGCTTTAGTTTCACACATAAAATACTATTACATTAAAAAATTAAATTTATTTTATTATTTTTTCATTTCTATCGCGCGCTTGTTGTATAACATTGGAATACAATTTCTGACACATATACTACTGACACATAAATTACTTCCTAATGTTTTATTAAAAATTAAAAAAAAATTCTAGTTTGTTATTCCATTTCATTTAAAATGTTAATTATATTCCATTTCAAATCATAATTGTTAATCATATTTGGTATCATATTACTATATGCAATTTCATGCTCTTGTATTTTTATTAAATATTTAAAGAAAAATGAGATTATATAGTAACAAAATTTTAAGAGAAAATTAAATTATTTCAATAAAAAAAAGAGAAATTTCATATTTTATTTACGTGTTTGTCAAGATTGCCCAGAGATTGATAAATATTCGAGAATATTTGTTTATAATGATATTTTACCGCTGAACATTATATACTGCCGGTCTTGAAGAGGCTAATTTAGAATGTTAAATTTAACGGAGTCATATCGCTTACATAAGATATTCTAGATTAATAAGCCTATAGTCATTTCGTTAGACGTAATGCGTCCATGTGATGTGTTGCGCCAACCTCGCACGTGGAATCATATCGTAATTATGCAAGAAACTTATAGAAACAGCTGTTACATAATACTTTCTATCTATCGTGATTATAATTATCAATAATTAATGAAGTGCATAAACCTTGAAAGAATAGGAATGCAAATCATCTTACGCAAATATCTCTATTAAGATTATCCCACATATTACGACAAAATAATAGTAGCAAAACTTTACAATTAACACGCTTTATTACAAGAAAGATACCACCTCAACTAGATTTATGACATTTTACTTTGAACGCGTGCAAAGCCGAGCATAAAATAGTCAAATGTTGCGAAACCCCGTCTATTCCCATCGCCATAAATCTAACGTCGGTCCACTTTTGTCGGCCGACTGTCTGTTAACTACCAGCTGTGTTTAACGAGTCTCATTCGAGCCAACTAAGCTCTATCGCCACCCGGACGTCGCCGTCTCATGGCATTAATTCGCGTGTATGCAAATTCGTTTCGCATTGTCATAGCGCGCAAAACGCGCAATCGCCCTCACCTACGAAAGGCATTCCTGACTTGCCGCTATTTCCGCAACCCGTGTATATCCCTATTAGGTATTCTGCCCCGAGCGTGCTATGTATATTCGGTTAAACGGATACAGCTGCAAAAATTTTCTCACAATAGAAAGTTACTTCGCTCCTTCCATCGTGCAATCTGTACAATAAAAATTCAAATATAATACTAGAATAATTTGATAAAAATATAAATTGATCATCTTATTTGTCGAACTGTACATCATCTATTTGATGCATTAAGTATGGATCAAATTAATAATCTCTCTTTGATCCTTATTTAATTTTATAAAATCTTTTATATCTCTCTCTTTCTTATTTAATTTTATAAAATACAGATTATTGCTTATTTTATTGTAATTTGATCGTCTGCCACGCTTTCACAATATTATTTAAATATGCTAATTTGATAGATAGTTTTCGAAAAGACTTATTTCATTTCAAATTTATTAGACATAACGCAACTAAATATGCATATATGTAAATTATCAAATATAATACTAGAATAATTTGATAAAAATATAAATTTATCATCTTATTTGTCGAACTGTACATCATCTATTTGATGCATTAAATATGGATCAAATTAATAATCTCTCTTTGATCCTTATTTAATTTTATAAAATCTTTTATATCTCTCTCTTTGATTCTTATTTAATTTTATAAAATACAGATTATTGCTTATTTTATTGTAATTTGATCGTCTGCCACGCTTTCACAATATTATTTAAATATGCTAATTTGACAGAGAGTTTTCGAAAAGACTTATTTCATTTCAAATTTATTAGACATAACGCGACTAAATATGCATATATGTAAATTATCAAATATAATACTAGAATAATTTGATAAAAATATAAATTTATCATCTTATTTGTCGAACTGTACATCATCTATTTGATGCATTAAGTATGGATCAAATTAATAATCTCTCTTTGATCCTTATTTAATTTTATAAAATCTTTTATATCTCTCTCTTTCTTATTTAATTTTATAAAATACAGATTATTGCTTATTTTATTGTAATTTGATCGTCTGCCACGCTTTCACAATATTATTTAAATATGCTAATTTGACAGATAGTTTTCGAAAAGACTTATTTCATTTCAAATTTATTAGACATAACGCGACTAAATATGCATATATGTAAATTATCAAATATAATACTAGAATAATTTGATAAAAATATAAATTTATCATCTTATTTGTCGAACTGTACATCATCTATTTGATGCATTAAGTATGGATCAAATTAATAATCTCTCTTTGATCCTTATTTAATTTTATAAAATCTTTTATATCTCTCTCTTTGATTCTTATTTAATTTTATAAAATACAGATTATTGCTTATTTTATTGTAATTTGATCGTTTGCCACGCTTTCACAATATTATTTAAATATACTAATTTGACAGAGAGTTTTCGAAAAGACTTATTTCATTTCAAATTTATTAGACATAACGCGACTAAATATGCATATATGTAAATTATCAAATATAATACTAGAATAATTTGATAAAAATATAATTATCATCTTATTTGTCGAACTGTACATCATCTATTTGATGCATTAAGTATGGATCAAATTAATAATCTCTCTTTAATCCTTATTTAATTTTATAAAATCTTTTATATCTCTCTCTTTCTTATTTAATTTTATAAAATACAGATTATTGCTTATTTTATTATAATTTGATCGTCTGCCACGCTTTCACAATATTATTTAAATATGCTAATTTGACAGAGAGTTTTCGAAAAGACTTATTTCATTTCAAATTTATTAGACATAACGCGATTAAATATGCATATATGTAAATTATCAAAGTGCTATAAAAGTTAAATACCGTTTCACTTCTCCCAATCATACATTATGTAGACGTATTCATAGTTCTCGATCGTAACTCATACATAGACTCTCACTCTTTATGCTAACTTCTGCGATTTATTAAATAGTAGATAATTGCAACGTAACGGTATTCTGCCAACCTAATACAATCATCGTGCAATTATTTGCGATTCGATGTGGGGTTAAGTTAACGGCGTTTGCCTGGACATAGAGCGACAAGAGAGATATCGTAAAACGATATAGGTATACACATAATAAGACCGTAGGCGCGACTATTTATGTAAGTCTAATGTCACTTGACCGGCTCGAGAGAGTCTTAACATTAGCTCTCAACAGCACGGGGGCTACCTACGGACGGAGCAGTGAACCAATTATCCATGTCGTGTGTAATATGTATAAGATGACGTATATACGGACAACAGTGTGTGCCACGAACGATATCGCGTAAAATAAGCACCGTGAAGTCCGGTCTTATGCACCAATAAGGCAGTGTTCTGGCTGGGTCAATGCTTACTGGTTTTGTGTTTCGAGTCGCTCTTTCGAGAACTCCTTTTGCGTTCCCGCTCCCTTGCCTTTCCTTTTCCGAGGATAGGCTTGATTGATTTTTTTTTTTCGATAGATCATTCATTTCGAGAAAAAAGAATTAGATTATAAAAATTAATCTAGAGAAAGAATTTAGAATCTTTACTCTCTTCTATGTAAAAATTCGGATCATTTTTTCAACTCGGGAAAAAAGAATTATATTATAAAAATTAATCTAGAAAAAGAATTTAGAATTTTAACTCTCGTCTATATAAAAATTCAGATCATTTTTTCAACTCCAGTTTTATTAAATATGATAATATATATATATATCTCTGAAAGCACATATGTATGTTGTATAGCTGTTAAAGCAATTTGAAAATAAAAATGAAAATTTTTTTAAGATGTCAAGGATAATATTTCGTGATGAATTTTAATGTAAAATTTAAAAGAAGGTACTATATCATATATTAATTAAAATATGATAACAATAATAAAACACACAAAGGTAAAATATTTTTTACAATATTGTTCATAATAATTAAAGAATCACCAGTATTTTTCGTACAAATTATCTTAGAGCGAGGGAACATTAAACATTCTGGGAGTAAATCTAAATCGCGCCAAAGAATCTTAATTCTTCAAATAAATGCGTACATCTCTTGCTTGATTATTATTACACAGACGACTGACAGAGTTTGTAGCAGCTTCTTTGATTCAAGTGTTGATAATCGGCGTCAGGCTGCAAGTAAGATTGCAAAGCCATCGAGTTTGCCACGTATCCTGGCCATATTCGCCAAGTAATATATTCACCGTGTCCCAGTTCGCGATAATGCACTTCAGATCTCTTTGCGTTTCCGACATACATTCGCTCGAGCGAAGTGGATATCGATAGTCGCAAACGCGTAAAAGCAGATCGCCGCACGTAAGACGTAAAAATGGAGCCAGCTACAATGATGACGACGTCTCTCGATGAGACGATGTCTCCCAAGCAATTGAGAAATTGCGCGAAAGCGGAACGCGATAAAGGATAATATGTGCGAGGAAAGCATGCCAAAATATTTATTCATTTCCATCCTGTGAACTGTCAAAGTCGATAATTCGAATATTCGAGGTTTCAGAGAAATTGTGGATATAACGCTGTATTAATTGTGAATTTATAAATGAGATTTATTTATTTTTTCGTGAAAATAATCTACATAAATTAACGTATTATTTGATAATAACTGTCTTTCGAGGCGAACAATTTTTCAAATATTTGATTATCCTGCAAGCTTGCTTTGTAAGAATTACTTGTTTTATTTATTCATGTATTCACTACGAATCCAATAGTAATTAACTCTACGTATGTGTGTGTGTCGTATTCATAAGAGAATTTATGAAGCATGAATCTTACTTGCACTCTTCACATTCGGCATTCAATTATTGATAAAAGAGCTCCGCTGCCTTTCTACAACAGTTGTAAACATGAAAGGTGCAACGCGTCCTACATTCTCCCTGGCGATTCTTTATGCACGCACACCATCACGTATCGCAATTCGTTTTCATTGACCAAGGTCGTTTTACGTTGATGTTCCTCCTTTGGAACGAAATTACCGGCAATTCGCGCTCGCGGGCAAAAACGCGGTGCGGAAAACGTGCGCGTACGTTTAAAAGTTATGAGATTTTGTTGCTTAAGGCCGCGGATCGATGCTTACGTAAAGGCCGAACACGCCCGTTAGCCTTTTGTCAGAAAGTTTGTATCGAGAATCGAGAATTATAGACTCGATACACGGAAAAGAGACATACGTGTAAAAATTTTTACGTGCGTGATATTTTAAAGTCGGCTTAATAAATTGAAAAATATTGGAATTTTGCACACATACACGTGTGAAGTCTCCTTTAATAAAAATTGCAAGTATTCATTATTTAAATATGAGTAAATTAAGAAATTTTTAATATGAATTTAAAAATTTATTTTATTTTTAAAAATTTAAAATTTATTATAATTTATTGTATTTTAAATTTAAAACATTTATTGTATTTTAAATATAAATATAAAAATATTTATTGTATTTTAAATATAAATTTTGCATACATTTTAGAATTCTGGATTTTATATTCGTGATATTATAATAATATTCTAGTAACAAGCATTAAGTTATTGAGAGATCAAAATGAGATATAAGAGATATATAAGAATTACTAAATTATTGCTTTCAATTTATGTGCCATTGAATTGATTTTTTTAATGCAAGGTTCTTGATAAAATAATTATTTGTAAGCTGGATAATTCTAACCATCGATAATCACCGACTGCATCCTTGGCTAAGACCATTGTCTTCGAACAATGACGGTCCCCGTTCCGGTAATTACGGAAACAATTAATAGAGAGACGCGGGATCGGAAGTAGCGCGTGAGATATTTCGATGCATCGGGATGATGTGCGTGCAACGCAAGTGCAATGTATATGTATATGTATATATTTCAATAGCTTTTCTTTTGCAGGCGCGAGATCTTCAATCAAGGCGCTACACAAGTATGAAAAGGAAAGTCCGGAGTCGACGATGCGCGTAAACGGGCATTCGGAACAGAGTGCGAGGCAAGAAATGGGTAAGAGACTGCGCTTTCCACAATAACAACACTCTCGTAACGAATCGCGACAAAGTTGCGGAGCTTTCTTTGTCGCAACAATTGGGGCACTTCTAGTTAAGCGTCTTAATCATAATAAGATCTGCAATGTGTGTAAAAAAAAGGAAGCAGAGAACTTTTTTCAAATTTGTTCTATTAGATACGCTCAATGAAATATGAAATATGGACTGAGATTTTTGCTTCACAAAAGTCTCTAATAGAATTAAAATAAAAATGACAATAAAGTTTATTCTCTCTCTCTTCCCACGCGATTTATATGTCGATCAATTTTCAATCGAACAAATTGCTTTAGATTGAAACATAAGTATAGTACATTGTGTCGGATTCGATAGATGAAATCCTCGCGGACAAGGACGCGTGACGATTAAAAAATGGCGACGGATCGAGACAATGTGCATGCTCACATACGAGTCACGTAGCGCATATTGTCTATTGTCGGCACGGTGGCACTTGTTATATAAGCCATTCAAGGTGGCACGATGACGTTACTCGAAGGTGCGCCGAGAGCTCATCCTGTTCTTTCATTAATAACGATCCTCGGCGCGCGCGGCTTCTCGGCCGTTCCCGAGAAGCGCAGTTAACGGTGCCTTTGGGAATTTCACGAAATTCCTCGTCTTCTCCCTTGGCTCAATTTTCCACACAGCGAATAGTTTCGCACACCGCAGAATTGCAGACTTTGCTTAGTATCAGCAAAATGCTATTCCTGCAAAATGCCTATCGATTTCTCGAGAAAATCGCTAAACACGCGAAATATTTTTGTTATAAATATTGCAAATCTAAATATATTTTTGTGAAAAATTGCTTTTAAATTTAATATTAACGAATATAACGGATAAATAAAATAAAATAGATAAAACACTTTTTCATTTGTATTAAATTTCATAAATCGAAAATTAAAAAATGAATATAATATATTTTTGCAAATTTATTATTCAATTTATTGTTGTGCATAAGAGGTGATAAATGAGATTTAGAAAAGTAAAGATAGGAGATCAAATAAATATTATTCATTATAAAATCATTAAATTAAATCAGATGTCGAGAAAGATCATCTAGCAATAATAATTTAATGTAATGCGGAAGTAATGGAACCATATAATTTATGCATAACGATCATCAATTTAATTTGCTCTGTTGTCAACATTACGTGATTCATTTTAAATTGAACTTGTTTACACCTATGCATCAACTCTTGCAGACTCTAAAAATATCACTGGTAATCGATTCTCAATCGATTATTTCAATTAATGAAAGTAATCTAAAGACACAGAATAAAATACAGCATATTGACTGCTTTTATAACTAGAAATTTTTTATAATTTATCGGCAGATAAATATGCAAGTTGATATTTTTTATCAAAATATAATTATATTACTAATATAATTATTTGATAAATAATTTTGATAGATAATTTTTAAAAAATGTGAAATATAGAGAGAAATGTGTATATTTCTTTATACGCAGTATATACAAGTGTTCTCAGTACATAGAAAAAAAAGTGTCCAATTAAAACTTGTATATTTAAATTAACGCGTTCATTGTTTTATATATACGCAACAATCTATAATCTTCTTATTGATGGAAGAGTTTATAATAATTTTAAATTTCAACAATATTATAGTCTTATTCCAATATTGTAATTGTCATCTCAAGACTATATAATTATTTAATTCTACTTTAAGAAAATTATAATCTTTGATTTAAAAATGTTATTTTCTATCTAACATTGTTTCCTTTCCATTTAAGAAAATTAAATCTTGAATCATAAGAATATATTTTTCTTGATTGAATAAAATGACTTTATTCAAGCAAACAATTATTCAAGCAATTAAATTTTTCTTTAATTAACGCAATATAATCTCATTTCAAGATTTCCATGTTAAAATCAATGATATTTTCAAAACAAAAATGTTTTTTTCTTCTGAGTATATAAGCTTACATTTTTAAACTATAAAATTGAATTTTAAAATAACATAAAATGTTATCTTTTAAACCCAATTAATATTTTTTCAAAATATTTAATATTTTACAAACAATTAATATTTTTTCAAACAATTAATATTTTTTCAAACAATTTATTATCATGCTTTGTTACTTATTTTTACTTTCGTAATAATATACGCAATCATTATATAGCCTGAAAGTTTGTGAAAGCCGATAGCGCGCCGAGAAAGAGATACGATTAGAATGCTTGTGTGTACCTCGCTGTAATTAAGATCGCATTGTCTTACAAGTAATTTATTATTCCGAAAGTTTCGGAGAGTAATCATAAGAAAGAGCGGATAGATTTATATCGACGCGCTTCTCATTACAAGTAATGTTTCAATCTCTCCGCTGGAATTCAGCCGAAAAATTACGTACAACGTTATAATATAAAATAATGCAGCTATTATAATATTTTCTTTCCCTGAATTTTTAATGAATAGTGACGGTAAAATTTCATTTGTTCTAATTCTCCATTTGTTACATTCGTGCTCTTCTCGTGTATCAATTCTCCCCAAATGGAATGCGATTTTTGCGATAAAGGCCGAGGTCCCACCTGGCAATATATCGTGGCAATTTGTCGACAATTATCTGTGGATGTAATGGCGATGGTTTTTAATGGACTAGTTCGATATACGATATAGGATAGAACTATTTCGAAGAATTGCGAATTGAGGGTGTGTCGTTATAACACGATATACGATCATCGTTTTACGACCGCGAAGGGAGAATCGGGCAAAATCGAAACAAATAGATAATTCATCCATAAGGTTATCTATGACATTTCGAATCTTGATGAACCATGAATATAAAGCGCATCTTTAGAAAGATTATTGAAAAAATATTATATTAAGAAATATTATATTATATTAAAAATATATTAAAATATATAATTATATAATTATAATTATATATAATTATATAAAATATATAATTATATTATGTGAGGAAAAAATATTATATTAATGTATTATAATATGAAAAGATAGTTGGAAAATAATATAAATATGAGGAGAACAGAGAAAATTTAATGTTTAACGAGAAAAAATAACATTTGTTTGTATAAAGTAGTAGGATTATAATGAGGAAAGAAGAGACAGAAAAAGGACGATATCCAACTCACAGAAATAATTCCACATTAAAAATTATATCTTTACTTACAAGTTTTATCATAAAAAAATATCCCCAAAAACAATTACACATATATGTGTATATTCATGCATATTAATCTTAATTATTATGCAGTCGTGTTTCAAACATTTATTAAAAATTCCTAAACTATCTGCGACCGCGCAATAATTCGTAATAAAAAAGAAATAAAAATGATGTTTCTCTTAAAAAATAAAGACATAATAAAATTCATGCGGAGAGAGAATTAAAATCCAGGTGCGTAATAAAAATCCGTTGGAAATCTGGAGCTAATATCATCTTGCAATTAAACGACGATTGATTTCCGCCGGGTAATTTGACAAACCGCTTATCACCGGGGCCAATCTCGCACTATGTACGTACGTCCCATCCACAGTCAATGGCATGGCGTAGCCCGCCGTCATCTGGATCATCTCGACTATCTAGACCGTATTGATCGCGGCCAAAGCAGCTGTAGCCGTACTCTGACAGTAACGTTGGGGCGGCCGTACGGAAAACACACGTGTTACACGAGCAGCGGTCACGATGGAATCGAACTTGGCGTCCCTTTCGATGGACAAGGAAAATCGTTGAAACCTCGTGGACGCATATTGATCGTACGGATCTCATATGAATGATTTCCGATCGGTTGTTCCGAGGCGGAAGCATCTCGGCGGCGCTTCCGTCGATTGCGAAACGCGTCGCGGAAATTCCCGCCGTCAAAAAGTTGGATGAATCCCACTTGATTTGATCAGCCCTCTACTCGAACGGAAATAAATCTCGCTCGTCGATTAGATACGTTTCACCCTCGTTTCAAGCTTCTCATTCATGTGATAAGTGAAAGGTCGTACAGTTATCAGGGTTGATTCTACTATGTCGTTTACAACGGAAGTGGCTTCAGTGTGGATGGCTTCTAAAGATTGTTGAATGTTGGTGTATCAACACACTGTGTTACATTTATTTTGCTTGGGGTTGGCTCAGATTAATATTTATGTTTATGTTTGCATGATATATTCTTCGATTTTCAGAGAGAATATTTTCTGATATTTTATTTTTCTATATTCTATAAATTTTATATATTTTATATATTTTATTCATTTTATAAATTTTATTAATTTTATTTTTATAAATTGTATTTGTGATCAGTATTTTTGAGAGATTATCGGAAAGCAATATTATACCAGACATTAATTATTTTATCAGCTGTCATTGCTCACAAAACAGTGAACAGCATCTTTTAAGATGATATGTATATTTGAAATCAAACATAAGTAAACATCACATTGTATGCATAAATTCAATGCATAAAATGCATAAAGTCTGCATGTAAATAATTTCTCGTGATAAATTTTACTTTAATCATAAAACTCTGCAAATAAACGCAGTCGAATGTATTCTCATATTTTATATTGAAAATATTTATCCTGATAAATATTTTAATTAATCATCTTTTTATTTAAAAAAAATCACTTCCGTATTAGTTCTCTGTCGATCATAAGCATTTTTTCTGCAAGCGTTGAAGGTACGAGACACAAAGAGGTGATCGTGTAAGTGCGAGGGTAAAGAGCCTACGGTCGATTATTGTTCATTTCACCGAGTGGTTATCGTATCTTTCAGTGGAAAAAGCACTGACGCGAAGGAAAAGAGGAGTAGAAATTCCTTTCCTCATATTAGCTTTTGTATTATTATAGTAAACTATTAATATATCCCGTACTCGCATCGCAACTTTTAATTATTTAAATTAAAGATGTAATTATTCATTATTAAAATCAGCCAAGAATTTGATCGAAGAATTCCTCAAGTTAAAAGAAAACGTGAAAGTTTTTTTGACGACATGCATTTTTGCATATTTTTTCATATACACTTATCTGCATATTTATAAATGTCAAGAACACAATATACATTTTTTTTTTAGATAAGATCGCGTACGTGAATATAAATTTTTATTTTACTTTTAGAATACATCTATTTGCGTAAAACATTAGTGGCCGATATGTCTGCATGCCGAGTTCACGTGACACGCTTGGCATGTTGGAATTCTCGCTGTTCGCGGCTACGTTTCAGTTTCGACAATATCGGCAGGAAGAAATGACGTTAAAAATGTCTGTCCCGTCTCGCGCTTGCAATTTTTTTCTCTTGTCACTATGTGTTAACGAAAAAAATCGTGCTAATTTGATGATGTAATTCGATAACTTCCACGTGCTAATCGCAAACGTTAATTGACGCTCAAATTGCTGATTAAACGACGATGTTTGCTAGTGAAATTGTGTGTAAAATCGTAAATGTGCGAGAATTATGATCAATATTTCAGTTTTTTATCCTTTGTTCAAATTAAAATATTACAAATTTATAAAAAATATATAATATATTTTGCTATCTTATAATTAAATAATTTGTTCTGCTCCAAATGAAAAAAAATGATTGTACATTTAAACAATGCATAAAGTTTTTTTTTATTGAAATTTCAGATGATTTAATACTTGAACATTTCCAGAATGTTTCACTTTTGTTTTTATTTAGAGACTCTGTTCACATACACACAAATCTTATCTACTTATATTTACTTATAGATGCGCAACACGCATATACGTAGATTATAATCACGAGCGAGTGAGATTAAAGAAGGTTGTAAGCGAACTCTAAATATTAGTTATTTCGAAGAAGAATCGTTGAAATTGCGGCGAAAGAGACATGTTGATGGAGAGTGTATTGGTACTGTTTGCGCTCGTTAATCAGTTCAATTGAATAACATATTAATACTCCGGGGTCATCGCGAGGGTTAATCGCAATGTCCACGCCGGAGACGATGGATACCATCGACGAGGCGGAACAAGCGTGGCGTGAGTACAAAAATAATTTTCTCGTTTTTTTTTCTCTTTTTTTTAGATACCGCCTCTTCAAATCGCGAAAAATGGGTTCTTCGAAAGCAAAGAAACTTATAATAGGAATCCGCGAGGAGAACTAATAACATAATATTCATAATAGATTTAATAAAAAGAGCAATCTTTTCGTTTCAGTTTAATTTTCTAACTAACTAAATAATAATATATTACAATAATATATTTCTAAGTAACTTTAAAAAGAGATAAATTTTGCATAAGGTATAATAAAAATAAACAGCATCGTAATGAAAGATCATCTCTTAAAATTTTTTAATCCTTGATTTTACCAAATTTCTACCTTAAATTTTCTATGAGATGATTGTAAACATTCTGACAAGTCATTTTATATGTATTGTAGCAATGATTAATTGTATATATTGTAGCAATGATTTTTTCTCTTTTTTGTTAGATACAGCCTCTTCGAATCGCGAAAAATGGGTTCTTCGAAAGCAAAGAAACTTATAATAGGAATCCGCAAGGGGAACTAATAACATAATATTCATAATAGATTTGATAAAAAGAGCAATCTTTTCGTTTCAGTTTAATTTTCTAACTAACTAAATAATAATATATTATAATAATATATTTCGAAGTAACTTTAAAAAGAGATAAATTTTGCATAAGGTATAATAAAAATAAACAGCATCGTAGATAATGAAAGATCATCTCTTAAAATTTTTTAATCCTTGATTTTATCAAATTTCTATGAGATTGTAAACTTAAATTTTCTATGAGATTGTAAACATTCTGACAAGTCATTTTATATGTATTGTAGCAATGATTAATTGCTGTTATAAAAATGCGAATACACGAACGGAATGATTTATTCTTACTAACTTACGGATCCTACAAGTTTCGTTTAATATATTCCATGAATTTCAAATCGCGTCAGACGACACAGTGCGAAGTAATAAATCGTGCAACAGTTTTTTTTCTTATTACTAGCACTGTTTGCGGGATATGAAGTATGAAAGATCCGAACGATAGACATGCGAAATTGAACGCTCGACATACGCATGCACAATTCATGAGTCGGTACCACGTGGTTCCTCTGGTATCTCGTTCAACACACCGAGAAAAGAGCTTAATTTTTATTATATTGACAAAGCGCGTGGGAACCATGACCCAGTTCTATCTATTTCTGTATGAAGAAGTTCGTAAACGCGTATACATTTTTGACACGCTAGTTAAAATACGTCAAATAAATCGCGTGCTTCTCGCTTGCCGACTGAATTGCTCATAATATTTAGGTCTATCTATTTGTACATTGGCATTGTGATTTATGAACGTCATCATGATAGTCAGGGTTTGGTTAGTACACACATCATGTGATTGATAAGAATGATATTAAAACGCGTTTAAGGCGTTGCTATGTATACTTTGTGGCAATAATGATAGAGAAGCACAAGAAAAATATATTCGCTATATTTCTAATAATATCATGTTTTTCAATATTTCTTATATTAATATTGAATATAAGCATAATATTAAATAAATAATATTAAATGTAAA